>NC_135486.1:122830729-123151730 GCF_052094955.1 Ictidomys tridecemlineatus
CCTCACAGCATGCTAGGCAAGCGCTCTACCTCTGAGCCACAACCTTAATCTGGCAAAATAGGTTTTGATATCCCTACTTAACCTAAGAATCAACAGAGGTTCCATGAACATAACTGGCTCTAGTCTAAGCAGTGGTAGAACTAGGAGCCCACCCAGATCCTTTGGATTTGAGTTTGAAGCACCAAACTAAGGGAATCAAGAAGTGCTTACTTAATTTTGGTTGACAGACTCGTTCAGGTTTACAGCAGAGTTTTCACCAATTTTTGTAAAAGTGAAAAAAAAATAAAAACAATGTGCACAGTGGCACACACCAGTAATCCCTACTAGAGAAGGTGAGGCAGGAGGACCACAAATTTAAGGCCAGCCATGGGGAGGTGTAGCTCAGTGGTACAACATCCAGGGTTCAATCCCTAGTACTGAAGGTGGGGGGGCAATAAAGTTTTTGATAAAGCTAAATTATTCAATTTAAAGATCTTTTATTCTGAAATTATGTTCTTTCAAACTGAGTTAAAATATCCTTTAAAAATAAAATGCGGCAATAGATAGTGGTGTCAGTTGTTACTATCTTTTTTTGGGGGGGGTACTAAGAATTGAACTCAGGGGCACTCAACCACTGAGTCACATCCCCAGCCCTATTTTGTATTTTTTTTTTTAAGAGAGGAGAGGAGAGAGGAGAGAGAGAGGGGGGGGGGAGAGAGGGGGGGAGAGAGGGGAGGAGAGAGGGAAGGGGGAGGGGGGAGGGAGGGAGGGGGAGGGGGGAAGAGAGAGAGAGAGAGAGAGAGAGAGAGAGAGAGAGAGAGAGAGAATTTTTTAATATTTATTTTTCAGTTTTCAGTGGACACAACATCTTTATTTTATTTTTATGTGGTGCTGAGGATTGAATCCAGTGCCGCGTGCATGTCAGGCAAGCGTATTACCGCTTGAGCCACATCTCCAGCCCTATTTTGTATTTTTTTAGAGATGGAGTCTCACTGAGTTGCTTACCGCCTCGCTTTTGCTGAGGCTAGCTTTGAACTCAAGATCCTCCTGCCTCAGCCTCCCTAGTTGCTGGAATTGATTACAAGTGTGTCCCACCATGCCCAGCTACTATTGCTATCTTTATTGGCTGTACTTGATAGAATTTAAAAACTGCAATTCTGTTCTGTTGCAGCTCCCAACTTTGAATTTCTTTTGAAATCCAAAATCTGGAAATATTCTCTTATGTAATTATGCTTCTCAAAATTTTAAAGACCTTTATACACAGATACTACTCCCCAAGAATGTCTCATTAATCTCTACCTTATTTGACAAATTAGGAAATTTAAGAATTGAGAAACAAGAATAAAGTAAGTTTAAGTAATTCAAAATCACAAGTTAACTCGGGATCCCAGAGGAAGAGTCTCCTGAGAATCTTTTCCGTCTGTTAATCTTTTCTTATCCTTTACCTTTTAATCCTACTAACTCAAACCTGGACTCAAACTTCCTTCTCATAAAACAGTCACATCTTTCTGTACTGCTGATATATGCCAATCAATATTTGAACTAACTTGAGGCCTTCGATAATCTACTTACATTGAAAGGCATTTTCACCTTATCAAAATAAAAATGTTTAATGATGCTTACTCAATCCACTTCCAAAAGAAAATAAGTCTACCTAATCAGACTTCAGCTGTTTTAATTTCCAAATCTGCAATAAATATTCACATGTACACACATATGGATTTTAAAAGTAGTTTACAAAACAGGCTGATCAAACTGGATACATTTCTTCAGAATAACTATCATATAAACAGCAAGTGAACTATTTATTCCTATTATTAGCAAGTAGTATTTCTTACCCATCTTTTGGCAAGAATCAAATTCAAAATATGTACATTGCTACATAATTAAATACTAGTTTCATTCACGACATAGTAAATTCACTTTTAAAAGTAGAGATCCACTTATTTTAATCTAACAATACTTCTAAATATTTTTAATATTAGTTGATATTACTTGATATAATTTTATGAAAATTCTTAGTTTATACTTACTACATGGTTCAAAAACATTTCTTCTTAAAGAAAAGTCAATTTTAAGAATTTAAACACAAAGTACTCTTTACATGCCCAAATAATGAAAAGTCTATTAAAAATTTTATAGACTACATAATGTTCCCCAAAAGTCCAAAACTGGAGCAGTGTCCCACACCTGTAATCCCAGCAACTCAGGACGCTGAGGCAGGAGGATCACAAATTCAAGGCCAGCCTGGGCAACTTAGCAAGAACCTGTCTCAAAATAAAAAATATAAAGAACAAAAAGGGCTGGGCATGTAGCTTAATGATAAAGTGCCTCATGGGTTCAAACACCAGTACCAACCCTCCCCCGCAAAAAACCCTAAAACTTATGACCGACTCTGTTTAAATTTCCTATTTACCTAATATCAAGTTATTATTTGTTTCTTTAATACTACAAATATGCTGCTGCACAGACTTCTCATTATGTATTTATTCATTCAACTAACTTCGGGTGGGATACTTTTAAGTTTAAAAGTAAAAATAACATCCCAAAAGTAAAAATAACATCAAAATGTCTGCATAAAATATATTTAATGGATCTCAAGGAGTATCTGTAACTAATAAAGCTCAAGTTGGTTCAAATAACCAACAAATGTGAGCTTTTTGTCACAATGATATATTTTGCACTGTAAACTACATTGTAAATGCATTTTTTAAATGTTTAATGCAACCAGGAAGATTCAACCAGGGATTCAAGCAGGTACAGGAATATGGTTTAAGATCAAATGAAAGAGTACCTGGTACATGAAAAAGGCCAAGTGGGAAACATCAGCAGCCTGAAGTTTGCAAACAGAAACAAGGCAAACTCTAGTTTGTTTGTAATTATCAATATGTGGGTCAAAATAAACCAGGGAGCTATACATTTCTGTTTATCAAGCAATTTACAGATCCACAAGAGGGGAAGTAATGTCTCAAATGTGACTACTGTTTACAAACATCAAAATATTAAGGATATGGTTATGAAATCATTCTTTTCACTTTTGCTGAGACCCCGTTATAAAAAACAGCAACTTAAAAATGCAAGTCCCCGGTCTTTCAAAGTAGCTTACCTAGGAAAATTTAATGCATTAAAACAAAATATAACTGACAAATCAATCACGTTTTTTAAAAAAAACTAAACCGCCCGGTGTGGAAACCCGTTCAGCAAGTGCCTCGTCTTTGTGAGTGCGCGCTACACGGGCACGCAACCTTCAGGTCCGCCCGCAGCCCGGCGGGGCACTAGCGCCGGTCCAGCGCAAACTTCCACCGGACCTCACTCGGCCTCGCCGCGAGCAGACGTCCGGCAATCGGACGCGCTCGGTGAGGGCGTCCCTCACCGGCCGGTCGCGCTCGCGCCGGTCGGCAAATGTCACCGGCCGCACACGTCCCGCGGCCTGCGGTGGCACCTGCCCCGGCCCGGCCCACGCCCCGGGCCGCTCGGCCTGCGCAGGCGGCCGGGAGCCCGCAGGCCGCCCGCCCCCGCCCGCGCCCCGCTCCCGCCGCCGCCCGTGCCCCGCTCCCGCCGTCCCGGCCCCTGCCGCCGCCGCCGCGCTACCTGGAGGCGAGCGCGGCGGAGCACTTCACCCAGGGCCCCAGGTCGCACAGGGCACGGTGCTCGGGGTCGCGCTCCTTCGCCCGCTCCACGTGGTAGGCGTAGATGGAGAGCAGGATCCCGGCGGCGCACACGGCGTACCGGGCCACTCGCTCCCACCGCGGCACCGACACCCTCAGCAGCACGGGCGCCGCCATCTTCCCGCCGCCGCCGCCCTCCGCCTCCTCCTCAACCGCCGCCGCCCGTCGGGGCCCGACCCAGCCGCCGCCGCCGCCGCCTTCGCCGCCGCCACCGCCGCCGCCGCCGCCGCGCCCCATTGGCTCGGTAGCCGCCTCCGGGCCCCGCCCCCACAGGCGCGCGGCCCAACCGCCCCGAGAGGAGCGAGCCGGGCGGGGCGCGGGCGCGAGCGCGAGCGGAGGGGCAGAGCGCGCAACCGCCAGCAGGCCTCCGAGATACAGGCGGAGCGGCGCGCGGTGGGGGCGGGGCCACAGGGGAGCGGGGCGGAGAAGGCGGGCGCGGGCGGACGGACGGAATGCGCAACTGCCGAAGGCTGCCGAGACCCAGCAGGCGCGGCGCGCGGCGGAAGGCGGAATGAAAAGGGGCGGAGCCAGCGGGGAAAGAGGCGGGACGGAGAAGGCGGGCGCGAGCGGATGGGCGGAGCGCGCAACCACCGGTCGCCAAGACCCAGGAGGCACGGCGCGCTGTGGAGGGCGGGGCCAGAGAGAAGGGCGGGGCCAGCAGATAGGAGAGAGGCGGGAGGAGAAGAGGTGGGGCGGGAGGGCGCGGCCAAAGGGGCGGAGCACGTAGCCACGGGCAGCCGAGACCCCGAAGGAGCGGCGCGTGGCGGAAGGCGGAGCCGAAGGCAGAGGGCGGGGCCAGCGGAGAGGGGCGGTGTGCACAACTGCTGACTGGCCGGGCCGCGGGGAGGCGCGGCGCGCGGGGGGCGGGGCCTGCGGCGGGGCGATGAGTCGCCGGCCTCAGGGGCGGGCGCTGAATGAATTTCAGACACCTCTGTGCGTGACTTTGCAGTCCTTGGCAATCAGTTGCCATCCTTTTCCCTTTTTCGTCTTATCACTTGATATTTCTGACCCAATCAAAGTTAACCGTGGCCCGGAGCTCCATAGTCATGCTTCAATGACAGGATCTTCCCTGGCATTCCCGGCAGTCACCTGTGTCCAACCTGTGCAAAACTTTTATGTAATACTTTAATAAAAAAATATTTTTAAAGTTATTTATGACTGCTCTACTTTTCCGTAAGCTGAATTTCAGGAGGCTTAACATAATTCAGATAATGTAGAAAAATATAAAAATGAACTAAAAAATCAGGACACAGAAAAAGGCAAGTCAGAATAAAAGGATAACCAGGCCATAGGGACTCGCAAAACAATTGAAATAGAGCCATAACGTTGGTTCTGAGCTTTCTGGTGGCCATAGCTAAAAGGAAAACACATAAATCTCACTGTTCCAAAAGAAATATGCTGTTTCCAGAGATTACTAGCTTTTCTCTGGTTGCAGCACTCAAATTTTCAGGGGCTTTATGTAGAGATTTGGGATAATAATCAGTGTCCTTAGTTATCTATTATTGGGTACAATTTACCCCAAACTTTGTACTTTAAAACAAACAATAAACTTATTTTTGCAGTTTCTGTGGGTCAGGAATCTAGGTGCAGTTCACCTGGGTCATATGACTCAGTGTGTCTGTCTCTCTCTCTGGCTACATCAAGGTGTATGCTTGCTTAAAAATCCTTTTTTAAGGGGCTGGGGTTGTGGCTCAGTGGCAGAGTGCTTGCCTAGCATGCATGAGGCCCTGAGTTCAATCCTCAGCACCATATAGAAATAAAATATTGTGTCCACCTAAAACTAAAAAATAAATATTAAAAAAAAAAAAGAATCCTCTTTCAAGCAGTCTGGTGGCCGATGACAAGCCTCTGCTGGAGTCATCAGTTTGTGCCCCTTGCACCTTTCCATAAAAAGCAGTTTCCCCCAAGAGATTGAAGAGAGAATTGGAGGTGTGGGCCCCTGGTAGAATATTTCCTTAGCATGTGTGAGGCCCTAGGTCCCATTAAAACATTACAATATGATCTTGTAACCTAACCTCAGAAGTGACCTTCCTTCACCTTTACACATTCTGTTACTAGGTCAGCCCACACACCAAGAAAAGACACACAGGCTTGCATACATAGCAGGAGCGGCTGTCACTGTTTCTGCAGTTCCTCTTTCATGTTGGTAGAGTTTTTGACCCTAATTGATCCTCTCCAGAACTGTCATGGTGGCCACCCTATTCAGGAGGGGTTTCATCTACAAGTTAATCCCATGTAAATGTGGGCACAGTGGCCAGAAGTTACCTCAGTGTATCTGCATTACTAAAGAGACCTCCCTTCCCTAGAGTGAAGCAGGTGGAGTCACTATACCAGACCTTAAACTATACTACAGAGCAATGGTAACAAAAAAAGCATGGTATTGGCACCAAAACTGACTGGAAGACCAATGGTGCAGAATAGAGGACACAGAGACTAACCCACAAAAATTACAACTATCTTATATTACACAAAGGTGCCAAAAACATGCATTGGAGAAAAGTTAGCCTCTTCAACAAATAGTGCTGGGGAAACTGGAAATCCATTTGCAACAAAATGAAATTAAACCCCTATCTCTCATCATGCACAAAACTCGACTCAAAGTGGATCAAGGACCTAGGAATCAAACCAGAGACTCTGTCTGCATCTATTAGAAGAAAAAGTAGGCCCTAATCTCCAATATGTGGGATTAGGCCCCAACTTCCTTAAAAAGACTCCTGTGGCACAAGAATTAAAATCAAGAATCAATTAATGGGATGAACTCAAACTAAAAAGTTTCTTCTCAGCAAAAGAAACAATCTGTGAGGTGAATAGAGAGCCTACATCTTGGGAGCAAATCTTTACCCCTCACACATCAGTTAGAGCACTAATCACTAGGGTATATAAAGAACTCAAAAAGCTAAACACTAAAAAAAAAAAAAAAAAATCAATAAATGGGCCAAGGATCTGAAGAGACACTTCTCAGAAGATGATGTACAATCAATCAACAAATACATGAAAAAGTATTCATCATCACTAGCAATTAGAGAAATGCAAGTCAAAACCACTCTAAGATTTCATCTCACTCCAGTCACAATGGCAGCTATTATGCATACAAACAATAATAATTATTGTCGAGGATGTGGGGAAAAAGGTACACTCATACACTGCTGGTGGGACTGCAAATTGGTGCAGCCAATATGAAAAGTAGTATGGAGATTTCTTGGAAAATTAGGAATGGAATCACCATTTGACCCAGCTGTCCCTCTCCTGGGTCTATACCCAAAGGACTTAAAAACAGCATACTATAGGGACACAGCCACATCAATGTTTATAGCAGCACAATTCACAATAGCTAAACTGTGGAACCAACCTAGATGCCCTTCAGTAGATGAATGGATTAAAAATGTGGCCTATATACACAATGGAATATTATTCAGCGATAAAAGAGAATAAAATCATGGAATTTGCAGGTAAATGGATGGAGCTAGAGAAGATAACGCTAAGTGAAGTTAACCAATCCCCAAAAAAAAAACAAATGCTGAATGTTTTCTTAGATATAAGGAGGCTAATTCATAGTGGGATAGGGAGCAGGAGCATGGGAGGAATAGACAAACTCTAGATAGTTCAGAGGAGTTGGAGGGGAAGGGAGGGGGCATGGGGTAATTAATGATGGTGGAATATGATGATCACTACTATCCAAAGTACAGGTATGAAGACACGAATTGGTGTGAATATACTATGTATACAACCAGAGATATAAAAAATTGTGCTCTATATACGTAATAAGAATTGTAATGCATTCTGCTGTCATACATAAATTTAAAAAATTTACATAAAATAAAGAGACCTCCCTTCCCAGGCATGGAGACACCTCAGCATCACACACCTCAGTGGACCCTGACGAGAGTCTGTCCCATTGGTCCTTCTCTTTTGACATATTTTCCCAATTAGCTCCTTCTGCTTCTGACTGCTTACTCTCAAAGTCTGTGTACCAATGATTTTAAGTTGTCTGCTACAGGTAATTTACACATCTGCTCTGGCAGTAACGTAAAGGACACTGTAAGAGGAACTTTGAGGAAACCTGTGACCTTGCTATGTGTTTGACTGCTCATTGCTAACCAGCACCTCAGGTACACCCTCCACTACTTCTCACCTTGGAGATTTAACACACACTGTGGCTTAGCCACCGCTCAGCCATCTTGATCCTGGAGGGCTTTCCCACTCTAAGTGATGATTTTGTTTTCTCAAGTCAGCTTTTTGGATACAGAAGGAGAAGTGGCCTCAGTAGTTTTCTTGTTTTGATCTGTTTTCTCCCACCAGAAAGCAGAAAATGACTGCCTTTTATCTGTTAAACACAATTTATGGAAGATCATTGTTGGGGTTTAAGCTCTCACATTAGGCTCTAACAGACCAAAGCATGCTAAAGTTCCTGTCATCAAACAGAAACTCAATTGTTTATCAGATCCTCAATGAAATCAGGAGACAGCCACAACCACCCACAACAGTCCAGTCCTAGCTGCTGCTCAGGCAGTCCCTCTGCATTAGCCCTTATGAGAACTGCCTGCAGCCACTCTGGCCAGTTGCTTTTCATACTGTGTTGCTGTTTTGTTCCCACTCGAGCTACCTCATAAAAATCGATTGTGCCCTAGCGATGGTGCCCGTGCAATGGTAATCCCTGTAATCCCAGCAGCTCAGGAGGCTGAGGCAGGAGAATCACTAGTTCAAAGTCAGCCTCAGCAAAAGTGAGGTGCTAAGCAAGTCAGTGAGATCCTGGCTCTCAGTAAAATACAAAATAGGGCTGGGGATGTGACTCAATGGTTTTGTGCCCAAGTTGAATCCCCAATACCAAAAAAAAAAAAAAAAGAAAAGAAAAAAGATTGTCCTGCCATGCCCCATGGAATACCTTATCTAAATCTTAACTAAGACACTGGGGATTTGTGAATCACTGATGAAACCATTATCTGGTTTGGATCTCAAATGTCTCTGGAAGGCCCGTATGGTAAAGACTTGGTTGCCAGCCTGAGGCACTGCCGCACAAGGGGCGTGGGGTCTAGAGGAAGGGTGCTGGTTATTGGTGGCATGACATCGACTCTGCAAGGACGCCCCGCTTGCCTCTTAGCTGCCATGAAGTAAGCCCCTTTGCTCCCCCATGCACTCCTTGCACAGGCCCAGAAGAAACAGAGCCAACTGACCATGGACTAAAGGCTCCAAAACCAGGAGCCAGAGCAACTCTTTCCTCCTTTAAGTTTATTATCTCACACATTTTGTTACAGAAATGGAAAACTGACTAACCAATAAACAATGGCACAGGGTAAACATCCCCATTTGAAAAGGGAGGAATAGAAGAAAACCATGAAGGATCAGACCAAAGCAAGAATTAAACCAGGTAGGACAAACATTAAAATCTGTAGCTGTATGTATGCCCAACATTTGGGGGTACTTGGGAGTGTGATGTGAGCTCCAAAGGACTTGGTAATCCACCCGTATGGCTTTGTGTGCCACAACCCATCCAACACTCTCTGGGGTTCACTCTGTTCACTGCCTGCAACTTTCCTTAGCAGGCATTCCATGTTGGTGGCATCTTTAACTTCTGGGGTCTCCATTATAGCTTTAGCTTAACTCTCATAGCTTCAGGCATCACCCTTTCTGGCGCAGCCTGCAGGGACTCCAACCCTGCCTCCCAGGCCTTCCTTTAAAATCAGAGTGGAAGCCTCTGTGTTACTCCAAAACCCTTGCTTTCTGCATACCTACAAAACCCACATTATGTGGATGATGTCAGTCTCCCATGGCTGGAGCAGTAGTCAGTCCTGCTTAGACCACATCATAGTGGCCTCTGAGTACCTCAACAACTGCACAGTGAAATGATTCCTGAGGGAGTAACTTCCTGGGAAGCCCTATGTAAGCAGTGCACCCTAGGGCTCTCTTCTCAAACTAAAGTCTTTCAAGTCAGATTATATTTTTATACCACTGAGCCTGACATGGATCCTGAGAGCCCTCAAATTAGCTTTCCATTGTCCTAGTACAAAGCACTTGGCTTCTTTTAAAATAATTTTTGTTGGGGGGGTACCAGGGATTGAACTCAGGGGCACTCAACCACTGAGCCACATCCCCAGTCTTATTTTGTATTTTGTTTAGAGACAGGGTCTCACTGAGTTGCTTAGTGCCTCGATTTTGCTGAGGCTGGCTTTGAACTCATGATTCTCCCACCTCAGCCTCCTGAGCCACTAGGATTACAGGCGTGTGCCACTGCACCTGGCTTGACTTCTTCTTAATGGCACTAATCTCTTCAGTAACCTCACCTTCTTCAATTCCAATGTACATGTGCTTCTTTTCTGCTAAAGTATAAGTTTTTCAAATCATTCAGCTCTGCTCTTTGATCTTAATTCTCACAATAAATCTGGCTAAAAGTAGACAGCAATACGCATGCCATATCCTGAATATTGTGCTGTCTTGAAATTTCTTCCACCAGATTAATTAATCCATCATCCTTAAACGCAGTGTCACTCAAAGTCTCAAGGTGTGGACAAAATGTAGACCACTCTTCTCTAGAATGTAACAATGATGTCTGGTAGTCGTTTCCTATGGAGTCCTCATTTGTGTTTAGAACCTCATCAACACAGCCTTTACCCTCTGCATTTCTATCAGCATTCTGGTCTTCTGAGCTCACACCAGAATCACTCATCAAGCTCAAGTGTTCTTAGACTTCTTTAGTCTGCTTATCTAAACATTTCCACGCTTTTTCCACAAACCAGTTCCAAAGGCTTCTGAATGGCATCATCAGGTATAGTCATAGAAATGACCCCACTTCTTTTTTTTTAAGTCATGATATTTTTTTAAAGAAAGAGAGAGAGAGAGAGAGAGAGAATTTTTTTAATATTTATTTTTTAGTTTTCAGCAGACACAACATCTTTGTTTGTATGTGGTGCTGAGGATCGAACCTGGGACGCGCGCATGCCAGGCGAGTGCACTACCACTTGAGTCACATCCCCAGCCAGACCCCACTTCTTGACACCAGTTTTCTGTATTAATAAGTTTCCCATCACTGTGACAGAATTCTTGAGAGAAACAATTTAAAAGAGGAATAATTTATTTAGGTTCATGGTTTCAGAGGTTTTGCCTGTAGTCACTTGCTTCCATTGTGTGGGCTTGTGGTAATGCAGGATGTTGTGACTGGGAGCTCATGGTAGAGCAAGAATTGCTCACCTCCGTGTGGATAGGAAAGAGAGAGAGGGAGGAGGGGGGGGACGGAGGGAGGGAGGAAGTGATAGGAAAGGGCATGGACAAGAGTTACTCAAAAGGGACACACCCCAGTGATCTACTTTCAGCAAATAGGCCCCACCCCCTAAAGTTTCTGCCAGGCCACTATTGGGGAACAAGTCATTGACACATGGTCCTTTGGGGGACATTCCAGATCTAAACCACCTTTGTTACTATAAGATTTAGTGATCCACTCATGGGTATACACCAATGAGAACTGAAAACAACAGTCCCCACAAAAATTGTCCATGAATGTGCATAGTATCATTGTTCCAGATAGCCAGAAATGACCATCAGGTGATGAGTGGATAATTGTAATGCCAGATTTGTGGGACCCCAATAGACCTCCAGGAGCCCAATTCAATGCAATCACACAAGAGTCTTTATTGCAAGCTCGAGCCTGGCCTCACAACTGTTCCCGTCGCAGCCGGCCCAGGGAGTGAGTCCCAGTCCTTTGTTCAGTGAGATTTTATAGGTTTTGGGGGATACTCTATGTGTCACAACATCACACAGCAAATCATTCCATACCTCCAGAAAGTCAAACAACAACTCTTAACATTGATTAGCACATTCACTGACGGGAACAAGTTGGGTAGGGATGATTGGTTAGTCTAAGAGGGGAATTCCTTTGAACTGATTGGTTTAGGCCACGAGGGGTGTACGTGCTAAACTACATGGTTTCCCATCATGTTATCAACCACCATAAACTACTAGGGGGTCATCTGGCATCCCAGGTATTTTCCCTGTCTCTTGCTGATTGGTGGTTGCTAGGGGGTTGCTATGGGTCTTCACCTAGCCTAACTGAGTCAGGGACACCTGGTGCCACAGATCTCTCCTGTTATTTGCAGACAAACAACTCAGCAGGATGGGTATGTGCTTAGGAGCGCTCTGTGGGTTTTTCCAAGGACAAGGGACACGCCCCCTTCCTTGGACAGGCTTTGCTCTGAGGTAGAGGCTGGTTTCTCAAAAATGGAGACACAGCAGTTTCTCATAATCAGAATGTGGCATATACATACAATGGAGTTTCATTTAGCCACAAAAAGGAATGCAATGCACATGCCCCAACATGGACGTACTTTGAAAACACACTGGGTGAAAGAGAACAGACTCACACATAAAAGGCCACTTAGTATATGATTTCATTTATATGAAAAGTCCAGAATAGGGAAATCCCTAAAAGAAAGAAAGATTCATGGTTGTCAAGGGCTGGGGTGGGTGAGAATGGAGAGTAAGTGCCGATGGCTACAGGGTTACTCTTCAGGGTGATGAGAGTGTTTTAGAATCAGTGATAGATAATACTGTGATGGATGCCCAACTCTTTGAATAAATTACATATCACTGAGTTGTATATTTTAAAAGGGTGGATTTATGGCAGGTGGATGGTATCTCATCAAGCAATTATTTTTTAAATGTGTATGTAAGGGAACTTCCGTGCTGTGATCCATCACTTAGTACCTGCTCCACCAACTGCAGCACCCAGGAAGGAAAACGCTGGGCCTGACTTACTCCCATTGGTTGGTGCAGGGCCTGGCAAAATAACAGGTGCTCAAGAACTATTGGTGAGCTCTGGGGTTGGGACTCAGTGGTGGAGCACTTGACTAGCATATGGGAGGGACTGGATTCAATCTGCAGCACCGCATAAAATAAATAAATCAAATAAAGGTATTGTGTCCTTCTACAACTAAAATGTTTAAAAAGAATTATTGGTGAATGAATAAGTGAATGGGACCAGTTTAAATGCTGCCTCATTCAGATGGACACAATACCTTTATTTTATTTTTATGTGGTTCTGAGTTTCGAACCCAGTGCCTCACACATGCTAGGCAAATGCTCTACCTCTGAGCCACAACCCCAGCCCCTCCTGAGAAAATTTCATCTAGTATTTCTGTATTTGTACAAAGAAGATCTATGTTGGCTCAAGTTCCCATATCCAAACTAGGAATCTAAAAGTTTTCTGAAAGCTTCTTCAATGATCCCCAACTTGCTTGGTGGAGTTAGAATTCTGTGCTTTGTATTGTCTGCCAACATTTTAGAAAAAAAGTCACAATAAGGACCCTCAGGATGGAGGTTGTGGCTCAGCGGTAGAGCACTCGCCTCGCATGTGCGAGACCCTGAGTTCAATCCTCAGTACCACATAAAAATAAATAAGTGAAATAAAGGTATCATGTCCAACTAAAAAAATAAATAAATATTTTTAAAAAATAAAATAAAGACCCTCAGGTATGGCAGCAGATGGCCAGAAATCTTTCTACAGCAGAGACTGGAAGCCTGGGTGTCCCAAGGCCCTTCAAGAGATCACTAAGATGAACATCTTATTGAGAGGAGAGAAATTCTTACATTCAAGAGAGAATAGGTTCTGCTATTATGTTATTATTGTCGATTCAGAAGAAAATGCTCACTTTAAAAAACTGGATGAGGCCTGGGGATGTGGCTCAAGTGGTAGTGCTCACTTGGCATGCGCAGGGCACTGGGTTCAATCCTCAGCACCACATAAAAAATAAAATAAAAGATGTTGTGTCCACCGAAAACTAAAAAATAAATATAAAAAAAAATTCTCTCTCTCTAAAAAAAAAAAAATACTGGATGAGCCAGGTGCTGTGGTTCACACCTCTAATCCCAGTGGCTTGGGAGCCGGAGGCAGGAGGATCACAAGTTCAAAGCAATTTAGTGATGCACTAAGCAACTCAGTAAGACCCTGTCTCTAATAAAATACAAAATAGGGCTTGGGATGTGACTCAGTGGCTGAGTGCCCCCGAGTTCAATCCTGGTACCCCACTCAAGAAAAATGGATGAGGAGAGGCCCAACAAATGTCCTTCATACACAGAGGACTTGCTGACCTGCCACTGGACACACATCTACATGCCAAATGAGATATTATGTTTTAATGTCCTGGGATCTCTATGAGGGAAGTGTCATTGTCCCCACTTTTCGTAGGAGAGCAGTAAATCTCAGAGGCTAGATGACTTGCCAGTTGCTTGATGTAGGGCTTCAGTTGGCGCCCAGGCCTGTCTGGTTCTAGAAGTCCCCCTCTTCTATCATGTGGCTCTCCTCTGATAAACCACTATCAATTTAACGTGGACTCTCTGTTTGTTACCTGAAGGTAATGAGTGGGTTATTCCTCCCACCCCCTCCTTTTATTCTGTTCTCTCACTGTAACAAGGCACTAAAGTTTTTTCTTGCTCCTGGCTCAAGGTGAGAACAGAGGTGGCCTCTGGGGTATGCAGTAGGCTGGACCCCAAGCTAAATCCGGATGTCTGCTGAGACTCCATCTGTGCTGTGCATCCTGAGATCCCTGTCATGTGTCCTCACCAGAATTCTTTTATCCCAAGCTCCATGGACCCCAGTGCTGGCACCTGACCACCAGCCCTAATGTGGCCTCAGAGCTCAGGAGTTGGCCAGCCTGGGCAACTGGGTGAGACCCTGCCTCAAAATAAAAACTAAAAAGGGCTGGGCGTGTAGCTCAGTGGTAAAGCAAATTTGGTTTTAAAAAAAAAAGTATGGTGAACGTAGAGAGGGCAAAACACTATTTTTAAAGCTTTTGCCTTTTTTTCTGGGGTAATGGAAAAATTAATCTGGGAAGAGAAAGAAGTTCCCTTTTATTTGGGAAAAGATATTCGCTGAAGACCTTTTAGTTGCATAGGTACCAACAGCTAATATTTTTGAGTACCCATTCACTCAGAATATACTTGCTGAGTACCTCTAGGCCCTCTTCTAGAGACTGAAAAAGTAGTTACCAGAACAGTCAAGAGCTCTGCATTGGGGGCTTACAATGAAGCAAGATCAGTACATACAGTATACATTAGTAACATGGTGTTCAGTTCTGACCTCTATGAGTATTATTAGCTCATGGCACAGGGCTTATGAGCATGGGTCTGGGGGCCAGACTGCTAGAGTCTGAATTTTAGTTCTGCAATTTATCAGCTATGTGATTTTTATCAGGTTACTTTTCCTCTCTGATCTTCTGTTGCCATATTTACAAAACAGAAAACAATAGTTTCTGCATCAAAAGTTGTTGTCAAGATTAAATGAGGACTCAGTCTCTACCCGGATGCTGCCCTGTTGAGTTTTGTGGGCCATGTGGCTGCTGCATCAGCCTCCAGGTCTTGCAGGGACTCAGCCCTTCGGCATCACTACCCCAAGTCCAGCTGTTACTAAGGTTGCCCCAGCAGCAATCTAGCCTGCCAGAAGCTAGCCGCCCAAACATCTCCATGGTCAAACCAGGCCAGCCACCAGGCACATGGTAGCAGTCATCCATGTAGTAGTGAATGTCATTTGATGAGCGATCACCACCTATCCTAAATGCCCTGGAAGTGCAAGGCAAGGAGACCAAGCTGGTTTTGGAAGTGGCCCAGCATTTGGGTGAGAGCACAGTAGGAACCATTTCTATGGGTGGAACAGAAGGCTTGGTTAGAGGTCAGAAAGCCTTAGATTCTAGAGCACCAATCAAAATTCCTGTTGGTCCTGAGATCTTGGGCAGATCCATGAATGTCATTGAAGAACCTATTAATGAGAGTTTCTATCAAAAACAAACAATTTGCTCCTATTCATGCTGAGGCTCCTGAGTTCATTGAGGTAAATGTTGAGCAGGAATTTCTGGTAACTGGTATCAAGGTTGTGGATCTGCTAACTCCCTGTGCCAAGGGTAGCAAAATTGGGCTCTTTGATGGTGCTGGATGGAGTTGGCAAGACAGCGCTGATCATGGAGTTGGTTAACACTGTTGCCAAAGCCCATGGTGGTTACTCTGTATTTACTGGTGTTGGTGAGAAGACCCATGAGGGCAATGACTTACACCATGAAATGATTGAATCTGATGTTATCAACTTAAAATATGCCACCTCCGAGGTAGCGTTGGGGTATGGTCAAATGAATAAACCACCTAGTGCTCATGCCCCGGTAGTTCTGACTGTGGCTGAATACTTCAGAGACCAAGAAGGTCAAGAGGTACTGCTGTTAACTGATAGTGTCTTTCGCTGGCTCAGAGGCAGAACCCTTTCTGCTGTAGCCTGCCCTGGCCACTGATGTGGATACTATGCAGGAAAGAATCACCGCTACCAAGAAGGGATCTGTCACCTCTGCACAAGCTACCTATGTGCCTGCTGATGACGTGACTGACCACCCTGCCACTGCCTTTGCCCATTTGGGCACTACCACTGTGCTGTCCCATGAGATTGCTGAGCTGTGGATCCTCTGGACTTCTCCTTTCGCATCATGGATCCCAACATTGTTGGCATGAGCATTGTGATGTTGCCTATGGAGTGCAAAAGATCCTGCAGAACTAGAAATCCCTCCCGGATATTATTGCCAGCCTTAATGAGCTTTCCAAGGAAGACAAGTTGACTGTGTCCCATGCATAGAAAATGCAGCGTTTCTTTTCTCAGCCATTCCAGGTTTCTGGGATCTTCACAAGTCGTATGGGGAAGTTGGTACCTCTGAAGGAGACCATCAAAGAATTCCAGCAGATTTTGGCGGGTGAATATGACCATCTCCCAGAATAAGCCTTTTATATGGTGGGACCCATTGAAGAAGCGGTATCAAAAGCTGATAAACTGGCTAAAGAGCATTCATTGTGAGAGGTCCTCTTGCCAAACCAAGCACTCATCCAGTGTATTGTCCCTGTCCTTGCTTCTAATTCTAATAAAACAGTTTTCCTCTGTCGGCCACACAAGAGTCTTGATTGAAGACATTATGTTCTGTCTGAAGAGTGTTTAAGGTTTCCAATAAAATGTACACTCCTCCTCAGGGAAAAAAATAAGATTAAATGAGGGACTTAGCAAAGGATTCCTATGTGGCCCAGGCTGATCTTGAATTGTGATCCTCCTGCCTTAGACTCCTAAGTTACTGGGATTACAGTCCTGCGCCATCACATCTGGCTCATCATACCATTCTGGAGTCCTTCCACTTTTCTGAGGATGTCAGAGTCCATGAGGATGACCATGAAATTCCTGAGCCATTGCTTCAAGTCTTCCTCAATCCTGATGACCTTTCTACTTCACTAAAACTACCCACAGGAATGGTTCTTGCCCTTTTAAAAAATATGTATATATATTTTAGTTGTAGATGAACACAATATCTTTATTTTATTTATTTATTTATTTTTATGTGGTGCTGAGGATCAAACCCAGTGCCTTGCACATGCAAGGCAAGAACTCTACCACTGAGCTACAACCCCAGCCCAGTCCTTGCCCATTTTGAATGACTAGATTTCTGTAATCTTAAACTCCAATATCCTGCTCTGTATCCTCTGTTGAAGAGTTTTTAAGGTGGCCACAACCACATCTCCTATTCCATGTGCTCTTGTCCAATGTGATAAGGATCTGTGTTGTTTCCATTGAATATGAAATGGTCTGTGGTTGAAAAAAGCAATGCTCTGTACCTTCAGAGGCTAGATCATAAAACGTGATTTCTCCATGGTCTTCTTTAGAAACTCTCTGAAAACAGTTGCCATGCTGTGAGGAAATCCAGAATATATGAAGAGACCACATTTAGATCTCCTAGTCAAAGACCCCAGCTCAAGTCTCAGACAACAGCCTGCAGTAGTCACCAGACTCAGGACTGAAGAAGATTGAGATAACTTCAGCCCCAGCCACTACAACAGCATGAGAGACCATGCCACTAGTGAAAGCCACCTAGCCAAACCCAGTCAACTCCCACAATCATGGAGAGAGAGAGACAGGGAGATAGATGGATAGATAGATAGATAGATAGATAGATAGATAGATAGATAGATAGATAGATAGATATTGTTGTTTTAAACCTCCAAAGTCATACAGTTATACCTTATGGGACAAGAGTTGAAATATTATCATTTCCTTCTAACTCCCTGGTTCTCTGGCCCATCAAACCTCTGATCTCCCTGGACTCCTGCTCTGCCTTAACCAAAGTTTCCCTCATAGACACAATTAGAAATAGTCTGTGTTGTCTCCCTGATCTTTAGAACCATGTTACTAATTGGCTGAGAGTTTTTGCTCAATGTGAATACAGATAACAAAAAAGGAAAAGTGCAGCTCCCTTAGTGTTAACAGCTCTGAACTTAGAATGCCAGCTGCTCTCAGCTCTCAGTGTGTTAGAGCTCTGAACTTAGAATGCCAGCTGCTCTTATTTCTTGGTGTTAGCAACCCTCCTGCCACTCTCAGCAGCACAAGCTTGCAACTCTTAACAGCTGCAGCTAGAGGCTCCCAGCAGCCCTTCTGCAGCTCTCCCAGCAGCTTTCCACAGCCAGTTCTAATAACTTCACACAGCTTTCCTGCAGTTCTTTGTTAGAGTCTGTAAACAAGTCAGGATGGTGCCTGGTATTTTGCCAGAGGGAGTGGTTTGTAAAGTAACGCCAGCGAGCCATTAAGTGTGGAGATTCCTTATTGGTTGACTGCTGTATCTAGTTTATGTAAATTAAGATAAGCTGTGTGGAATGTATAAATTCTCTGTTGTCCTACAATAAACGGCTCCTACTCCTGCTGTATCAATCTACACAAGTTGCTCATCACACACACACACACACACACACATACACACACACACACACACACACACCCGTTATTTTGCTGCAGCCGTACTCCGGCAGTTCTTGGCCATTCTCTGGAGTGCTTCAGTAGCTCTCTGGTTGCCAGATATTCTTAGGCCTAGCAGTCCTTGGTGTTACCAGCTCGTACCACAACTAGATCAGCTTGCTCCACTCCAGTTAGAAATCACTAATATGCCAAAGAAAACCATCAGAAAGAGGCTTCAATGGGGCTTCTGCTGAGCACAAAGGGAAGTAGTATACAACCAGAGTTTCCCTGACTGGCCTGATGAGGGTGAAAGGAGTGCCACTTACATGGACAAAAGGGGTGGGCTCATGCATGACACAGTCTGTTGTCTGTTGACCCCTAGACATTCTTCATTGCCAGGCCAATCTGCACAGATGTGCTTGGCTCACCTATCCTTACTGTCATGAGCGAGGGAGGTTCTCCTCAAAGATCAGTCTGCTGGCATTCAGAGCTCAGAGCTGTTAACACCAAGAACTGAGAGCAGCAGGCATTCAAAGCTCAGAGCTGTTAACACTAAGGGATCTGTACTTTGGCTTTTTGCTATTTCTATCCAAATTGACCAAGAGCCCTCAGCCAATTGTTAACATAGCTATAAAGATCAGGGAGGTACTTCAACCTGTATGAGCAACAGGGTTGGCAGAGCCTCAGGAACAGCTGTGGCCCAGGCAAAGGCTCCTAGAACACTTTCAGGTAGTCAGTTTCCCCTGCACCTGAAGTGGTAATCTCTATGGTAACTATGATGGCTGCAGTGGCAGCTGCAGAAGCAGCCCTCACTTGATCAGGACCTCCAGAGCAGCAGTCATTGTTTTTTGTTTTTTGTTTTTTTTTTTTAAAGAGAGAGGAGAGGGGGAGAGAGAGAGAGAGAGAGAGAGAGAGAGAGAGAGAGAGAGAGAGAGAGAGAGAGAATTTATTTATTTACTTTAGTTTCTTTCGGCGGACACAACATCTCTGTTTGTACGTGGTGATGAGGGTAGAACCCGGGCCGCACGCATGCCAGGCGAGCACGCTACCGCTGAGCCACATCCCCAGCCCTGCAGCAGTCATTGTTAAGATAAGAGCCCAACCAGGTAGCAAGGCAGCGTTGGCAGACTCAGTACCTCATCACAGCTGAAAAGCAGCACTAGGGACAACAGTTGCCACAACAAATGCCAACATCCAGAGGTTGTAGAATGTGCTCACTGAGGAGCTGCAGGATGAAGGCACAACTTGGGCCAGGCCAACCAAGCAGCAGCTATCCAAACAGCAGCCACAGGAGTGATAACTGAGTAATTGCCAGGGAAGTCACAGAAGCAGCAGGGAGAGGCATCCCAGGCCACCTTCCCTGGTCATCCCAGGGTGTCTGCATCTGATGCCTGCATCCTAGATCTCTTGGCCTCAATCCTGATCTCAGTGCACCCATAGACCCTGCTCTGCCTCCTGGGCAGTGGTAGCTGTAGCTAGGTATGGGAAAGGGGCACAGTGATACTCAGCTGTCAGCAGAATAGCTAGCACATTGACATCTACTCCCACCAGTCCCAGGTAACTTCAGCTATTGACAAAAAACCCATCAATCTAGGCTGGGCATGGTAGCACATGCCTATAATCTCAGTTACTCAGGAGGCTGAGGCAGGAGGATTGCAAGTTTGAGGCTCACCTGGACAACTTATAGAAACCATCTTCTTTTGCTAAACTAGATATCTCTGCATTCAACTCCCTTGGACACTCAATCTCCTGTGTGGCTGCAGCAAGTCCTGGCTTCTGGGGCCCCTTCCTGAGGATTTCTGATATTCTCCAAGAATGCTCATGTACCGCAACTAACAACATGAGTTAGTTTTCCCGTGGTTCACTCAAACCAGCAGTGAGGCTGAAAACCAGTCATGCCTGACTTTACCTGTACATCATGCCCTTCCTTCTTTACTATATAAAACACAATCACTTTTGAACTAATTAATGCGCATGATTTCTGTTTATAGTAAAATGTACAATAAAGAAAACCCTGCTGAGATGCTGAGTTCCTGATGAAATCATATGTTAAAAGCAGTTTCCTCAACTGTAATTCCTATCCATATTTATCATTTTGTTTATTTTAAAACTACCCAGAGACTTTCCAAAATATGCTAGGTAACTCCTCAACAAGGCACAGGAAGCCCAAGAATGAATTCTTTGAAATCAACAATTGCCAGGTACAGTGACCACACCTATAGTTCCAGCCCCTGAGGAGGCTGAGGCAGAAGGATTGCAAGTTTGAGTCCAGCCTCAGCAACTTAGCAAGTCCCTAGGCAACTTAGCCAAGACCCTGTCTCAAATTTAAAATAAAAAGGGGGGGGGCTGGGGATGTGGCTCAGTGGTAAAACACCCCTGCGTTCAACCCATGGTACCAAAAACAAAAATATAACTCATCAATGATAGCTTTACTGAGTTTTATAACATAGTTGGTGATCTCTTCCGATTTCATTAGTCTTACTGGTAAAGCAAATCTTAGAGACCTACCTGTGTTAAGAACGAAACCTCTTTGAGGAGTCACACACAGTACAAGGGAGGCCTCGTCACATAAGAAACACATTTCCCCCCAAAAAAATGAGTGAAGGCAGATTTTGTGCATCAGAGGACCCGGTCTGGAACAGGCACAGGGCAGCACGGCCCTGCCGAAGTGTGTGCTGACACCTGGGCTCTGCACCAGCTGTGTGTCTGGCAAGGCCTTAACCTCCCTCTTCCAAGGCGTCTCTTCCCTGACCTGGAACAGCAGAGGGTTTGAGGCGACTTGAGCACATGGTGCCTGGCACTCGAGTGCTCACTGACACTAGCCACGGTTACCACAGTCTTTATCTCTATGGATGAAAAAAAAAACCAAAAAAAACACTACACTGGGTGAGATTAAACTCTTCCAGTGGCTACAGCTTAAAATAAACTACTCATCAAAAAGTAAAATTATCACATTGGGTAAACGTTATCCAAAATTTCACAGATCTACAGTCTGATAATTCCATGAGATGCATAAATTTGTGTAGTTACTTAGAACATTTGACAGCTAATTTAAAAAGCAGATTTATGGGCTTTATACCTGATTCCAATCAGAGAAGACTAAGAATATGAACTCTTTGCACAATTATGATCAGATCTGCATTTATATATATGTGTGTGTGTGTGTGTGTGTGCGCGTGTGTGTGTGTGTGTGTGTGTGTGTGTGTGTTTTGAGATGGGAGTCTCGCTATGTTGCCCAGGCTGGCCCGAAACTCAAGAACCTCCTGCCTCAGCCTCCCAGATAACAGGGACTACAGGCCCATGACACCAGGACTGGCTTCAGATGTCCCTTCCTCCAGGGTGAGTCCTGAGAGGCATTTGACTTAATTGTCATTCATGGGCTAAGAAGAAGATAGGCATATTTTTAGAAAGAAAAGTCTGGCTTTGCTTTGTTACTTAAATATATCAGAGCTAATCAAATTATAGGCACAAACATGGCCACACTAAAAATTGTCACCTGAATCTTAGGAATTCCAAACCCCACAATAATCAGTCCCCTTCTCAAGGTGCCGTGGTCTCAATGTGTCCCCACAATCAAGTGTTGAAAATTAAGCAAGCCCCAGTGTGCCATGGTTGGAAAGTGAGGGCCTCTGGGGACATCATGAGGGCTTTGCTGGCAAGGATGTTAGATTGGTGCCACTGTACAAGGGCTTGCCAGAGGCCTTAAGACTCCTTCCCTCACAGCACTTTTCTTCTCAGGTGGATGTCATGTCAGGGAACAATCTTAAAAACAGATCAACTTTCACCAGAAAGCCACACCTGAAGTGCCTACATTTTGGAATTCCCCAGCCTCCAGAACTGTGAGAAATAAATTTCTGCTTTATAAACTACTCAGCCTCGGGTATTTTGTCATAGCAGCACAAAATGGACTAAAATTCCAAGCATATTGGAAATTTCAAAAAAAATGTCTTTGTGTGTGTGGGTATTGTCCTATGTCTAGATGGGTGATTTGAATCTCAGCTGAGAAGGCTTGAACAAGTCTTTTGTTTCTTGTTGCTTCGTTATAAATCCAAAAACTTGGCAACCTAAAATGAGTAGCCCTCCTTTTATTACCTCCCATGGTTCCTGTGGCTGGGAGTCTTGGAACAGCTTGGCCATCTCTGTATCTCCCCTGCATTCGAGATCGGACAGTGGCTGAAACCAAAACAGCAGGGAGATGGAGCAGCTGGGCTGCCTGGGTGTCTCTTCCTTGTCATGTGGGCTCAGGACCTCCTGGGGGGTCGCCTTGTGGGCTAGCTTGGGTTTCCTCAGAGCGTGGCAAGTCAGGACAGTGGGACTACTTCTTGCCCATTCTGAGTTCCAGGGTCAAAGACATGACTGTGGTAGTAACATCATTCACTTCTGTGACTTTCTGATGGTGACAAGAGAGGCAGAACACTGCTCAGGGTTAAGTGGAGGGAAGTGGGGCCTAACCCTCCCATGTCCCACCTCTCAGTGGTAGGAGTGTGAGGGTCCCAGAGTGGAATAAAGGTGGCTCAGGTGCTACGGTGACAAAGGCTTTGGAAGATGCAGCTGACACATGACAACTACCTAAGCTGTAGTTTCTCATCCAAAAAAGAGGAGGAGGATTATGACAATAATGTCCACCAGTAGGACGGCAGCGAGGACTAGTGAGTGAAGACACAGAAAGCAGCAGGACAGTGACCAGCCAGGCCCCCCTCCCACACCAGCTGGCTGCACCCACTGCTGCCTCAGAGTACCCTGCTTACTGCCCTCACCCCAACATTGCCCTGGAGAAGCCTCTTCTGATCTGATCTGGTCTTGCCCTGGGTCCTGCAGAGGCTCCGTGTCGAGGAGTCAATGCCCACTGATTCCCTTAGATACCAGTGTTTGCAAAATGTGAGTAAGATGCAGGGAGCAAATAACCAAACAATCCGTCATTACTAGGCTTAGTTGTGGACATGAGAAGATTGTTACCTGAGCCCCAAACTCATGGGTTGCAATAAAACTGTCTTCCAAACTGGTATCCATGGCTGCTATGCCCCTGGAGCAAAGACCCTGGCAGGACAGGTTCTGATATCAGGCCTGTCACTGCCTCCGTAGGCCACTCCTCCCTCTGCAGCCTCGTCCTATTTCAACATCTGGCTGTCCTGCCTGACACCTTTAGAAATAGGGCAAATCCTAGCATCTGCTTCGGGTTCCACAGAGCCTCTCCTACAAATCTGTGAATTTCTAAATTGTGGACAGAGTTGAGCTGGTTCTTCCTCAGGGGCCCCCATATGAGTCAGTGGACGGAGGTGGGATCTTGGGAGAGAAAGCTGTGTAGGACACATTTAAATCTCAGCTCCTGCCCCACCAGGACACACTGTCACATCTACTAGGACCTGCTCAGCCACTTGCCTGTTGAGGAGGTGCCCTGTGTTCTCCAGGCATCGAGGCTGGTCCCTGGTAAGGAGGGCCTGGACAGAGCCCTAGAGCCAGACTTCCCTCTGTGAGGCCAGAGTGGAGCTAGAGGAGCAGTCCTCGGGGTATCTCATGGGCAGCGGGGCCTGTGCCATGTGCCCTGGTGCACACATGCCTGGTGGCTCAGGGGTGGGCTCTCAGCTGTCAAGGGCATTTGGGAATCCAGCCCACTGCAGTGGGCATCTGTCTCTCCTGGTTACCAGAATCTACACCCTTCTGAGACTTAGGGAGCAACCTTCCTCCAGAGGCTTGGCCCATCTCCCTTGAAGAGATAGAAACACCAGGTGGTCACTTCCCGGCTCTTCTGGAGGGAGGACGTGGGCTCCCCTGTGGGCCCTGTGTCAGGAAGAGTAGATGTGATGGTAGAGCTACCTCCAGCTCCTGGGGATAACATGGCAGGGCTGCAACCGTCAAGGGCAATGCCTGCCCATGTCAGTGGGAGCAGGACAGGCGTGCACCAGGGGCAGGGGACTTCCTGCACCAGCCCCAGATGGGATGGGGCCTTAGTTGTCGGCTCCAGTGCCTCCATTGTGGTTCCCCGCCACCTGGGTGCCAACCTCACTTTTCCTTTTAATGGACCCCTTTCCTTGCTAAGTCAGCCAGAGTCGACCATGATGCCTGACTGAAGGCCAGACCAACATGGTCCTTCAAGCAAGTTTTGTTTTTGCTTTCTGCAGCACTGGGGATTGAACCCAGGGCCTCATGCATGCAAGTAATGGATCACTCAACTGCAGCCCCAGCCCTTTTATATTTTATTTTGAGACACAGCTGGCCTTGAACTTGGGATCCTCCTGCCTCACTCCCGAGTAGGGAGGACTGTAGGTGTGCACCTCCTGAGGCCAGCCACTTGGAGTGGTTTTGACTCTAAAAGTCTCAGAACAGAGTGCCCTTAGCAGGGACCCCAGGGTCTACAGGATGTTGCTAGCCCAGCTGGGGTAAGGCCTTCTCAAGGGTGGACATCAGCCAAGAATTTCAGAGCGAGGAGGAAGAGCATGCAGATGCCTAGGGGTGGAATGTGTGCCACACCCCTGAGGGCACCCTGAGGGTGCGGTGAGACCCTGAAGCATCGGGTTTTCCTTGCTGTTGATATGCCTTCATCTTACCAAAGCCTGACTGCAGCCCAGAAACCGGCCTCCACCACCCCCAGAGAACGGCTGCTCTCCAGGAGCCTCAAAGCAGGGGCCGTGGAGGCTTGTCAAACACCCGGGACTGAGAGAGAAGAGATTCTGGAATCTGGAATCTGTTTAATTTTTTTTTAAATATTTTTTTTTGTTGTTGATAGACCTTTATTTTATTTATTTATATGTGGTGCTGAGAATCGAATCCAGTGCCTCACACATGCCAGGCACAGCCCCAGCTCATGTTTAAATTTTTAATGGAGGTATTTAATCTTTGAAATGTCTTTCATGTGTTGAAGTCAATAGCAAGCGATATAGGAAGGCAGTGTGGAGAATGAAAGGACCCTGGCTGGCCTTGAGCATGTGATGGTCCTGCCTCAGCCTCTGGACTAGCTGGGATTATAGATGTGCGCCACTCTGCCTGGCTCAGGCTGTTATTTTAAATAATAAATTCAAATATTCTTGAAAAAGAAATAAGAAGGAACTCCAGATAATTCTTTAACAACCAAAGAAGAACCTTTTGGCTGGAACTACCATTTTCCAATAATTTGCCAAAATGACTAAAACGAAAGGAAAGAGGAGAGGTACCCTGTATATGCTCTCTAAGCCTTTAGAGAATGCAGAGCTGCATCAGGCGTGGTGGCACACGCCTGTTGTCCCAGTGACTCAGAAGGCTGAAGCAGGAGGATCATAAGTTCAAGGATAGCCTCAGCAACTTAGCAAAACCTTGTCTCAAAAATAAGTAAGTCAATAATAATATAAATGGCTGGGGTGAAGCTCAATGGTAGAACATCCCTGTGTTCAATCTCTAGAACTATGAAAGAAAGAAGGAAAAGAAAAGAAAACATGGAGTTGTTCTTCTGGGCTTGTGCATGCAAGTCTTCAGGAAAGGTGATCTTAGAGAGGTCAAGGTCAATGGTGTGGCTACTGTTCAGAAAGCAGCCTCAGTAGCAGAGCTGGAGGAGCCTGAGGCCTTACATAGCATGCTGTGGGCACCCCTGTAAACAAAGGCAAGGTCAAGCCAAAAGAAGTAACATTCACACTGAGCATGCCCAGAGCTCAAGAGTGCTTCCTGAGATAGCAATGGACAACGATGGGCCACAAAAGGGGGTCAAAAGAAAGGAACTGGATCCGCTGACATGCCAGCATGCTGCACCCGAGAAGTGCATTCTGTGGGCACCTGTAAGAAGGAGCTCCATCTGCTGAACCACTCCCGTGAATTCATGGAATAATGTGTGTAGAAAACGGAAAGTCCTCTGGACTGTAGACAAACAAAAACACCGCAAGGTAGGAACCACAGTGAGAACAACCTGGAGGTGTTTTGAGCCAGACCCTGCACAGCGCGGAGGAGGAGCGGCTGGCCCTAAGGACCCTGAGCCCCTCCAGAGGTTGCAGGGTCCTGACTTCGCTCACTCCAGCCAGTTCTGCAAACTAAACCTTCCGGGGCCAGGGAAGGGATGTATAGTTCAGTGGCGCAGCATTTGCCAACCATGTCAAAGGCCCGGGTTCAATCCCCAGTACCTAGCTAGCCACACACACACAAAGCAAAAATAAAACAAAAAACTCCACAACCAAAAGCAAAAACTTTTCTTAAAACTAGTAAATTCAACCTTCATGAGGATGAAAAGAGTGAATTTTGGAGCAAATAATGTGAGTCTGATTTTAGTGGCTGAAGGAAACAGATGATCAAGTCCAATTCCTTTGGAGGAGTGGTATGGACCTCACAGTCCTGCTACTTGGGAGGCTGAGGCAGAGAGATCACTTAACTCCAGGAGTTCAGGGCCAGATGGGACAGCACAGAGTGACCTTGTCTCTAAGAAAAAAGAAAAAGAGGAGAATATTAAGGGAGCAAGGGCTCTTGATAGTCTTTATTGTTGCGTGACAAATTACCTCCAAATCCACTTCTGGTGGCTTAAAACAGCGTTGTCTGCTACCTCCCAGGCTCTCCTCAGGAACCCATGCTCACAAGCATCCCTGACGGGATGTGTCCTCCAGCTCAGTCAGGCCCCGGCTGCAGTCTCCCTCAAGGTCGGACTACAGGAAGACCTGGTCTGAAGCCCCTGGGCATGATTCTGGCAGGATCAGCCTTTCAGTGCTGTCCACCTGGAGGTCTTGGGCTCTGGGGGCTGCTCCTGAGAGACCTCGCTTCTGCCCTCTTGGCCTCTCCAGATGGCAGCAAGCGAAGAGAGCAGGGGAGAAGGCCAGCGGGGGGAGAGAGTGCTGGGAGACGGAGTCCCAGTCCTCGGCAGCCTAGTCACTAAAGGGTCACCTTGCTGGATTCAACTCTTAGGAGCAAGGAGCCAGGTCCAAGCTACTGGAGATGCGGGGACCACGCAAGCACCGGGACCCACTTTAGGACACTTCCACAGCTGGAGTGGAGAGGGAAGGGGTGAGGTCAGAATCTCAGAAACACTTTTCTGCTTGCAACTCCAGCCATGTGTGTGATGCCTGTGTCCCACTGGAACCTCCTGTTGAGTGGCTCTCCAGTCCCCATCAGCATGACGACATGGTTAGAAGTGGGATCCTGGCCTGTGTGAACAGTCGCGGGCATCTAGAGCTGGGGAGATCATGGAAAGGCCCAAATACTCTTCTCTTAACCTGATGGTCAACTGTTCTGGTGAAAGCCAAAAGTAACTTGTAAATAAGGACCTGGCCTAATTTTAAGAGTAACGTGGAACATGGTGAATGGTTTTGGAAATATTAGTCCACACATTTTGACGTGGAAAACACCAAAGCTCTTTCTAAGGAGCTGAAAAAATCAGCCTGTTTTAAAGATAAAAATCACAGGAGGGAGTAGCACAGCCCAGACCTGGCCCAAAGCCAGCCGTCCAGACTTCATTACCAAGAAAGTAAACAGATCCAAGAAATGGAAGGCCTCCCACTTTATTCCTTTGGTATTATGGATAATTTTCATTTGCAACTCTGCCTTGGCAGAAGAGTGAACTGTGACCTGGTGACTAGCAGGCGGTGTTTCAGAGTTCAGGGCACACTGTCTGGCAAACTCGCTGAGCCCAAGTGGTGGCAGCTTTACTCATGAGACCTGGCTCAGAAACACAATTTATAAAACCAACTCTAGCCTTGAAAGATAAAAGATCATCATTCTAAAGAAAGTCAAATGAAGGTAATTAAGGTTATTAAAAAGCAATACATGGCTGGAGTTATGGCTCAGTGCTAGAGCGCTTGTGCATGAGGCACTGGGTTCAATCCTCACACCACATACAAATAAATAAAATAAAGGTCCATTAACAATTAAAAATATTTTAAAAAAGCAATACAGGGCTGGAGTTGTGACTCAGTGTTAGAGCGCTTGCCTAGCATGCATGAGCACTGGGTTCAATCCTCAGCACCACATAAAAATGAATTTAAAGAAAGGTATTAGGCTGGGGATATAGCTCGGTTGGTAGAGTGCTAGCCTCACAAGCACAGGGTCATGGGTTCAATTTCCAGCACCACAAAAAAAAAAAAAAAAAGAAAGAAAGAAAGAAAGGTATTGTGTTCATCTACAACTTAAAAAAATTAAAATTAAATTTAAAAAAACAATATAGGCCAGGTGTGGTGGCACACACCTATTATCCCAGCCACTTGGGAGACTGAGGCCCAAGGATGGCAAGTTCAAGGCCAGCCTCAGCAATTTAGCAAAACCCTTTCTCAAAATTAAAAAATGAAAAGGGCTGAGGGTGTAGCTAGTGGTAAAGTGTCCCTGGGATCAATCCTCCGTATCTCTAACACACACCACAGACCACCACTACAACAATAAAATACAGGAAGGAGAGGGAACGGTCCTTCTACCTCATGTAGGCCAACTACAAGATCACAGGAACCCATGGAGGGCCTGCTGGAGGGGGAAAAAAATCTTGTTCATTCAGTCACAAACTGGCCAAAGTAAGAAATAGAAAGTTCAGCTGTCCATTTTCAGAATACAGTATTCAGCCTTAACTGGGAGGTAAATCCATTCGTAGCCATTTTAATCATGCCCCTTTCCTTTGTCCATTCCAGGATCAGAATTAACCAGATGTGTAAACTGTGGCCTGAGCGACTCCTCTCTGAGCAGGGGTCATGTTGTGTTGAGGTAAGAGCAGGCCACTGCCCACCCCTTGGTCAGCAGCACACTCTTTGGCAGAAATGAAGCCTGCCTTGCTGAGCCACCTCTGAGCATGTCTGATTCCTTGCGGCACCCAGGTATTTCTCACAAAACCATCTCAGTAACATGTGGTCGCCTCTCCTAATTTTATCTTTTTTTTTTTTAATTTTATTTTCAGTTGTAGTTGGACACAATACCTTTATTTTCATTTGTTTTTATTTTTATGTGTTTCTGAGGATTGAACCCAGGGCCTCGCATATGCTAGGCGAGCGATCTACCGCTGAGCCACAACCTCAGCCCCTTATCTTATTTTTATTTATTTTGTGCAGGTCTCTGTGGCTTAGGTTGGCCCTGTACTCCTGGGCTCCAGCGATCCTCCTGCTTTGACCTCCTAAGTAGCTGGGACTACAGGCGCAAGCCACCATATCCCTCTCCTCCTGATTTTAAAGAGAACATCCAGTACCAAGGAGACTAGGGCACACACCACGTAGGACCAGCAGCGCTCAGGCCAGCGGCGACCACAGGAGCCCCACTGGAAAACCAGCAAGACTTGTGGCTGCCTGGCCCCAGATCATGCTGGGCAGCAGCAGCGGCCCCAGCCAGAGGACAGCAGGTCTGCCCTTCGCCTCTGCAAGCGGAGTTGCTCAACTCTGTGTTTGTGCAAGCTCGAGCAGCAGTCACCCTGAACCCAGAAACTCCACTTGCTGGCAATCCAGGGTGGAGGCTGATGCCGGTTGGCTGCGCTCCAGCCTCCTTCCCAGAAGCACGAAGTCGCAGAGAAAGCTATGCATTTTTCACAGATTGTGAGCAGAGACGAGGCTCATCAAGGAGAGGTGAAATCAGTTGACTCTTGAGGGAAAAGAACAGTCAACCCAGAGAAGAGCATGGACTGATGGAAGGGCCTCTGTGGAAGACTGCACCACTGGCCCTGGGGCAGGAAGCAGGTAGACTGGGGATGAACCCAAAGAGATTAGGCAGAACCAAAATGACCTGTCTGCTTTTCTAAATGTTTCCATTCAGCTCAGGTAAAAACTAATGTTTAGTTCCCAATGCAAAACAAAGAGTAAGGAGATGCACAAAAAGAGATAAAGTTGTGCAAGGGCAGTCATGAAATCCAGTGTAAGACCAGGGGGCTGGGGCTGGGCTCAGGGGTGGAGCCCGCCTAGTACATGCAGGCACTGGGTTCCATCCTCAGCACCACATAAAAATCAATCAATCAAATAAAGGTATTGTGTCCACCTACAACTAAAAAAGTATTTTTTAAAAAAGAAGAGGAGGGGCTGGGGTTGTGGCTCAGAGGAAAAGTGCTCGCCTAGCCTGCATTAGGCACTGGGTTCGATCCTCAGCACCACATAAAAACTAAATAAAGATATTATGTCCACCTACAACTAAAGAACAAATGTTTAAAAAAAAAGAAGAAGAAGAGGGAAAACAAGAAAGTGAGACTGAAAAAAGAAAAAAGCAACATTTCAAGAGCAAAGTAAGGTTTTTTGTTTTTTGGGTTTTTTCTTTTAATACTGTGGCAGGAACCCAGGGGTGTAGACCACTGAGCAACATCCCCAGCACTTTATATTTTTTATTTTGAGACAGGGTCTCACTAAGTTGCTTAGGGCCTCACTAAATTGCTGAGGCTGGCTTTGAACTTGTGATCCTCCTGCCTCAGCTTCCTGAGCTGCTGGGATTATAGGCATGTGCTACTGCGCCAGGCTGAAGCAGGTATTCTTGTCGGAGTGCGCACTATGAAGGCTCTGGAATGGAGGCATAGTTCTGGGCTCCCCACAGACAGCATTCAGTTAATCATCTGCATTAGGGATAAAATAAAAGAAATGTGGAAAGTAACCAGATGCAATGATACACATCTGTAATCCCAGGGACTCAGGAGGCTGAGGCAAGAGGATTGTAAATTCAAGGCCAGCCTCAGCAACACAGAGAGGTCCTGAGCAACTTAGTGAGGCCTGGTCTCAAAATAAAAGGGCTGGGATGCGCTCAGTGGTTAAGTGCCCTGTGTTCAGTTCTCAGTACTGAAAAAATAAATAAACAAAAAGAAAAGCAAATAAAGTGAATATTTATTCGAAACAGCAACCTCAGAATCCAGCTAATGGACCTTCCCTAAACCCACAGAAGTTTGGGCTTAGGTAAGGGAACAACAGAAGTAGGGTGGGCAGAAATACACAAACATCTCAGCTGTGTGGAACTGCAGAGATGTTTTCTAGGGTCCTGTTGGCCTCCTCTGGCACGAGGGGCCAGGACTTTGGGCAGCAGTTCCTACTATTTTCTGTTCTCAGCATAAGACGATTTCCCGAAGGAAGCTGAGATGGAGTGACAACTGAAAGGGCAGGTTAGCAGGACTAGGCTGGTCCTCTTTACATTTTTTAATCTTAAAACTGTCCCATTTGGAAGACATCTGTGACAATAAAACCCTCCCACACTGAAAAACTGCCTTTTGGCCCTTTGGCAGGGGGGGGGGGGGGGTTGTGGCTCAGTGGTAGAGTGCTTGTCTAGCACATGTGAGGCCCTGGTTTGATCCTCAGTACCACATAAAAATGAAATAGGGATATTGTGTCCATCTACAACTAAAAAATAAATATATATAAAAAGAAAAATTGTCCTTTGGGGGAAAATCAATATTTTCTGTATTTTGCATTAATACATTACAGTTGTACATAATGGTGGGGTGTGTTGCTACACATTCGTGCACACACACAACACTGCAATGTAATTTGGCCAACGTCACCCCCCAGCACTTTCTCCCTCTGCCCCTTTTCCCTCCCCTGGTCTCTTTCCTCTTTTCTACTGAGCTCCCTTGATTTTCATGAGACCTCCCACTTTTTCTGTGTTCACAATACAATCAATATTTATTCCCTACATTTGCCAGCATGCACACCCAACAGGTGGCATAGGGAGGTGTGACATGGGGGAGAAGGTGAAGAGAGAGGAGGAGGAAGAGCATGGAGGAGGATTGAGAAAGGGAGTCCCCAGGGAGGTTGGGGATAGGTGCAGCTCTTGCTTCCTCCTCTGGCTTTCCACCCTGTGTGCAGCGCGAGAAGGTGTTACAGGCCTTACTATTCTCTCAGATCCTCAATCCACAGTGTTCCTTGGAGATTCAACTAGGGAGGGAAGCCAGGAGCTAGCTCATTCTGCTCCCATGGCCTCTGGACACAGTAAGGCTGGGTCAGGCAAGTGTTTCCTCCAGGCAACCAGGGATGCCTTCATGACCAGAATGAAGCTTCTCTAAAGAAAACTTGGAGTGGAACCATCATTTGACCTAGCTATCCCACTCTTTGGTCTATACCCAAAGGACTTAAAATCAGCATACTATAGTGACGAAGCCACATCAATGTTTTTAGCAGCTCAATTCACAGTAGCTAAACTATGGAATCAATATAGATGTCCTTCAATAGATGAATGGATAAAGAAACTGTGGTATATATACACAATGGAATATTACTCATATTAAAAGAGAATAAAATTATGGCATTTGTAGGTAAATGGATGGAGTTGGAGAATATCATGCTAACCAAAGTAAGTCAATCCCCAAAACCCAAAGGCTAAATATTCTCTCTGATAAGTGGATGCTGATCCATAATGGGGGGGAGGCATGGTAAAAATGGAGGAGCTTTGTTGGGGCAAAGGGGAGGAAGGAGAGGGAGAGTGAATGAGGACAAGAAAGATGGTAGAATGAGAGGGACATCATTACCCTAGGTACATGTATGACTGCATGTATGGTGTGATGCTATATCGTGTACAACCAGAGAAATGAAAAGTTGTGCTGCGATTGTATACAATGAATCAAAATGCATTCTGCTGTCATATATGCCTAATTAAAATAAATAAATAAAATTTTTTTAAAAAGATGCTGGGGAGTGACTTAAGCAAAGAGGAACTGGAATATTATTTTCCATGTCTACATAGAGGAAAATACATTAGTGTTAATTTTGGGGTCTAAGAAAATCCAGTGATTTAACAAAGATCATTTTCATATGGCTTAATGAGATACCAACTGAAGTAAGTTAATATTGATGAAAGTTAATGAAAAAGAGGCCTAAGTATTTTGCTTGTTTTTTTAACTGTGGCCTTTTGGATTCCATGGTAATTTAAATGCTCAACATTTAGAAATATAGAAAATGCTACCTAGATCAATTAAAAGGCAGTGTGTGATAATAATAGTAAATGTCTAGGTTTGTTATAGAGACTGTCTTTGCTTAAGGAGGGAAATTTGCCTTGTTTGTTTTATAGTACTAGGGACCGAATCCAGGACACTCTACCACTGAGCTACATCCCCAGCCCTTTTTATTTTGAGACAGGGTCTCGCTAAGTTGCTGAGGCTAGCCTGGAACTTACAATCCTCCTGCCTCAGCCTCCAGAATGGCCAGAATTATGGTGTGTGCCACCATGCTCCACTATAAGAGGAATTTTGAAGACTCCAACTGTAACAGAGTGCAGTGGGTTCATCTTGCTAAGTTCAAAACTAAAAATACAACCAGGAGATAAAAGAGGGGAGACAGATTTATTACCTGCAGCAGGTAAGGAGAGCCCTGGGATCACTTTGAAAGCAGTGTCCTCCCTGAGGAAAGGGAGTGTGGGGTCTTATTCAGGCACTCTACACATATTCATATAAGAAAGCGCATTGAATGAGCACATTCAGTTTAAGGTATGTGTTTCTAAGCACAAATGATCAGGACAAATGCTTCCGGGCATGCTCAGTTTAATATTATAATGAACCAAGTTATTCTAGGTCACCTCAAAGAATGAACCAGAGTGGCTTATTATTATGGTGACTCTGGTTTGTTCTCTGCAAGTTTTTCTAAAAAGGATTAGCTGAAATAAAAAGGTGTGCTGATGGAAGAGTTTGATCCCCAAGGTGCCTGCACCCTTGGTAGATGAAGAATTCCCCCGAGACATTGCCCTCACCATTCTAGTGGTGCTTAAGGGTGCAGGTACTTCCCACTGAGTGGGGCACCGTGTCCTCCTTGTTAGAGGAGTGAAACTCTTTATGCTGAAGTGAGACGGGCTTCGAACCATCAGAGCAGCCTACAACATCATGTTTGAGGCCCTTTTGCAGTTGTTTTATTGTAACATTTTTTAAAAATATTTACTTTTTAGTTTTTTTTTTTTTAGATGGACACAATATCTTTATTTTATTTTTATGTGGTACAGAGGATCGAACCCAGTGCCTCACGCATGCCAGGCGAGTGTGCTACCACTTGGCCACATCCCCAACCTTATTGCAACATTTTTAAGTACATTGAATTATTAGCTAAATCATGAATAAAATCAGAAAAATTGATATTTAAGAAATCTGGAAAACATACGCTTAATGTCCTGGGGGAATCCAGGCCAAGTCACTGTTAACCAAGCAAACCAACTAAAAGACTAAGACAAAAGGCCATTTGTTGTTTTCTCTTACTTAGGATAGTGTGCAAGTGCCATTAGTCATAACACAACTGCACTGGACAAGATCATAAGCTTCTGGCAGGACACAAAAGAGAAGAAGCAGGCAGAAGATCAAAGCTGTCAGAGAGGCCGACCACCGAGGAGAGTGAGCAGAAGAGTCCTGTTCTGTGTGGCCTCCCTTGTGGCTGGGCTTCCTTAGCTTTGGGTGTGTGTCAAGCCTGCTTCACAGGAGTAGGCACCTGTAGGCACACGCGAGTTTCGGCTTCTATGCTCTTGTTACTCAGTGTGATGAATCCAGCAACTGAGATCTAGGGATCATCGCTTGCCATCTAGGGAAAGACCAACTAGTTAGTAAGACAAAGTAGGACCTTTCCAAGTCTGGTTAAGTTGGTCCTGAGGGGACCCTGACTTCAAGGTTTTAAACTCATGGAGTCTTCAGGTTCACAGAGGTGAAGTCTTACCCTGTAGGAGAGGGAAGTTCTAGCTTACAGACCTAATGGAGGTCAACCCTGTTTGCCAACACTAATTACACGTTTTAGTGCCAATTTGACGTTTACATCAGGGTGCGCCTCAGAGCTAATTCTCCCCAGAAAAGAACTCCTGTACAGCATCATAAAGGGCTACACTTGAGCTACACTCTCAAAATGCAGGTCAGAGCAACATAGAAAAGTTTTAACCATGTTTTTAGCTTCTTATTACAGTGTGACCAAGGTTATCTTAAGTGTACAATTGGCCCTTTTTCGTTTGACAGATAACTGGGTTCTCCATGCTCCATGTGATCTTTTTTTCCCCCTCACTTCTTTTAATCCTTTTTTTTATTCTTTCTTTTTTTTTTCAGTTTAGATAGGATACAATATCTTTGTTTTATTTTATTTATTTTATGGGTGCTGAGAATCGAACCCAGGGCCTCACACGTGCTAGGCAAGCACTTTACCGCTGAGCTACAACCGCAGCCCCAACTACATGTAATCTTAATTGTATTCTGTTATGGTTTGGATAGGTGGTATCCCCCAAAAGCTCCTGGGTTGATGCAGAAATATTCAGAGGTGAAATGACTATGAGCACTGTATCCTAAATAGTCCTTCCTAGTTTTAATTGGCTAACTGTGGGTGATGCTGTAGGCAGATGGAGTGTGCCTGAAGGAAGTGGGTCACAGGGTGTGTGCCCTGGAAGGTTTCACTTGCCACGTAGCTTCCCCCAACCCCACCCTGCCTCCTAGCTGCCACCAGCTGAGCAGTGCTTCCCTGCCACACTCTTCTGACATGATGCTCTGCCTCCCCTCAGGCCTGGAGCAATGGAATTGGCTCACCATGAACTGAACCTCTGAAGCCATGAGCCAAAATAAACTTTTCCTCCTTTGAGTCCATTTGTCAACTCGTTTGGTTACAGTGATGAAAAGCTAATGCACACAGAAATCGGTACGAGGAGTGGGATCATTGCTGTGACTAACCTGACTATGTGGTTCAGAAGACTTTGGAAGTGGTTTGCAGGAGGATTTTAGAAAAGTTTGGAGTTGCAAGCTGGCAAAGTCTGAGAATGTTATAACCAGAAATTAATGATTATGGCAGAAGTGATTATGGCAGAAGCTCAGACAACCAGAATGTCAGAAGGAATGCAGACAGTATAGACCATGCTCATGAGGTTTCGTAGCAGAATATGGACTCTATTGGGAATTTGACTATAGGCCATTCACATTGCAAAGAAGTTGTCTACATTTTGTCTATGTCCTAAGACTTTCTATTAGGCTAAATTTAAGGTTGATGGAACAATTAACCTGATGGAGGAATTTCAAGGCAGCACTAATGAAGAGGCAGTGACATGGATATTGTTGACAGGCTTTAGCCAAGTTTATTGTGAAAATTCAGGAGCAGAAATCAGAGTGGAGACAGGCGCTATGATGCACAACTGTAATCCCAGCAGCTCAGGTAACTGAGACAGGAGATCTCAAGTTCAAGGCCAGCCTCAGCAATTTAGCAAGGATCTAAGAGTCTGTCTCAAAATAAAAAATGAAAAGGGATTGGGAATATAGCACCCAGAAGAGGGCCTGGGTTAAATCTCCAGTATCAAAAGAAAAAGAAAGAAAGAAAGCAGAGTGAAAGGATTTTAAAAACTTGCAGTTTGGGCTGGGGTTGTGGCTCAGCGGTAGAGTGCTCACCTAGCAGATGCAAGGCCCTAGGTTCGATCCTCAGCACCACATTAAAATAAATAAATAAAACAAAGATATTGTGTACAACTAAAAAATAAAATATTAAAGAAAAACTAAAAAAAAAAAACCTTGCAGTTTGGTCAGAAAAATGTTTGTAAAACTGGGGTCAAAGAAGGTATGGTTGTTATGGTTGATTATAGAGACTACTAAAGCAATAATACAATACATAGATACAAGATGTCTTGAGGCACTTGAGAATTGGTGAGACCAAGGGTATAAAATTAAAAGTAAAAATTTTTTTGAGAAGAGACCATTGAGACACTCTGCTTGCCCAGGAAAGCCTGGGACGTTATTTTACCATTCTCAGCCATCCAGACAGCAGAGGTTGTGGCAGCTGTGGTCCCAGGAGGTGTGGCTACTGATCAAGCCACACTAGCAGTGAACCTTGGCCTAATCCACATGGTGCTGGTTCTGCAGGAATGCAGGACACTGGAGTTAAGAGGTCATGGAGTCTTCCACCTTTCCAAGGAAGGCCTGGAAGGCTGGGAAAAGTGTGGAAAAGTCATAACCCCTGCTGGCAGCCCCTGGAAGGGCAATGCATGGATCTGTGAGCCAAAGCTACAGGGGAGACCCCTTGGATTCAGAGGTGCCAGTAATGTGAAACACCTGCCAAGGGAAGCTGCTGGCTGTGGACAGAGCCAGGCTAAAAGAGAGCCCTTGTGGACTGCAACCAGATAGGTCAAGGGGATGGGCCTGCCCGAACCTTATGTAAATCACATCTTACCACCATATGTGTCCCTGACACTAGACCTGGAGCTGACAGGATTGTTTGCCCAGCTGGATTTTGGTTCTGCTTAGATCCCATCTCTTCTTTCTATGCCCCTACACATCCCTTTGAAATGGGAATATTTACTGTATGCCATGGTGTATTGGATGTATATAACTTTGCTTTTGATTTTTCAGGAGCTTATGGTCAAGAGTTTGCCTTGAGTCTCAGAGGAAACTTTTGACTTGGACTTTTGGGAAATGTTGGGACTGTTAAGGTTATAGGGACTCTTGGAGATGGATTAAATGCATTTTGCATTGTGAGATGGAGATGAGCTCTTGGGAGCCAAGGGCAGAATGATATGTTTAATATGTGAAGTGTCCCCCCCGCAATGCTATGTCAATGCAGATATGTTCAGAGGTGAAATGATTAGATTATGAGAACTGTAACATAATCAATCAAGTTTGAATGGACCGACTAGGTGGTGACTGTAGGCAGGTGGGGCATGGCTAGAGAAGATGAGTCACTGGGGGTTGCCCTGGAAGGGCTCATTTTCCCTGGGGTACCTTCCCTGGTCTCTCTTTGCTCTCTGGCTGCCATGAGTAGAGCAGAGTTCCTCTGCCAAGCCCTTCCACCATGAAATTCTGCCTCATCATGGCCCAAAGCAATGCCATCAGCCACAGTGGGCTGAATCTCTGAAACTGAGAGCCAAATAAACATTTTCCCCTCTAAGTTGTTCTTATCAGATATTTTGGTCATAGTGACAAAAAAAACTAACTTTACATACCTGTAATCCCAGCTACTCAGGAGACTGAGGTAAGAAGATTGAAAGTTCAGGGACAGGACAGCCAGGGCAACTTATGGAAATCCTGTCTCAAAAAATAAAAAAGGGGGCTAGGATTGTAGCTCAGTGGTAGAGCGCTTGCCTAACATATGTGAGGCCCTGGGTTCTATTCTTAGCACCTCATAAAAATAAATAAATAAAGTTATAAAAAATACAAATAAAATAAATACATAAATAAAAAGGGCTGGGGATGTAGCCCAGTGGTCGAGCACTCCTTGGGAGGAAAAAAAGTCCTTTTGTAACTTCTGCTTTTTCCATTCTGCAAGGTAAGGCTTTATCCAGCCAGAACAAGTACCACTGAAACTGAGAGATACTAAATCCTGCTGGGATGGCTGCCATGAGTGTAGAAGCCACCCGCCAGTGCTTCCAGGCTGCATGGCTCTGGCTGGCACTGCCCTTTCTAACAGGTTGCGGGAGGCCTCGTTTGAATGTTATTTGCCGCCAGCTGGAGCAAGCTGTTTCGTTAGATTAGCTGCGATCTCTGAACGTGGCGTCCCCAGTCCTCCAGGAAGCCCGTTGTACAGCTCCTCTTTCAGGGAGAGTTAGCTGTGGCCAAGGCCACCCTTTTTGGCAACCAGATCTTTCCCTGCTTGTCTGTCGTCCACCCCGTGAGATAGGAGACCATTGAAGACTTGCCCTGTTTGCTTTCTGTCTTTTCTTCATTGGAGGAGGAGGGAGAAAACCTGCAGAGAGGCAGGGAGGGGAGGAAGGCCGCTGGAGAATTTCCTGGACAAAGCCACACATTTCTTCGTATCTACCCATGGGTGTCTTTATTGATTTTAAGTCTCCCTCTAGTGCCCTCGGCAGTGGACACTGGCTACGTTCCTAGGGTGTGGTTTCCTTCCTGAAGCAGTCTGAAGAACTCCCTTTTGTGTTCAATTCCCTTGTTGCTTGCATTGGGAAGACTGCTCTCTCTCCAGATAGCACCCCGAGCCAGGACTGCTGAGGAGGCACACCTGGGATCTGTATGCAGTCACCGTCCTTCCTTTTTCTGATTTCAGTCCTGAGACAGGACTGTTATCTTAGCCTTTTCAGTTGAAGACCTTAGCTATGGTGGGCTATTAGCCTCAGAGGTCTCCTGGAGAGACACCATGAGTAACCAGCCAGGCTGGCCTTTAGCGAGACTTGCTGCTACCTACTTGCCACACTTCAGCTTCCAGCAGGGGGTACAGGAGTGACACAGGAGTGACACAGTAGTGGGGCGGCTGGGCTGAGGGTCTGGCAAGGTTCTGGACTCACTTGGTAGCAGGGGTCGGGTAATGAGTCTTGTACTGTCTCGCGAACCACTCTGCCAAGCAGCAGCCTGTCTTCTGCAGAACACAGGAGGCCTGGTGTGAGGTCCACCTGTCAGTGGCACCCAAGTTACAGCTGTTGCCCTGAGCATGGTAACGACCCCTGAGACATAGCAAGCACCCTTTGAATCTGGGACTGCATTGGGCATGGTAGCTACACCTGTGATCCCTGTGGCTTGGCAGGAGAATCGCCAGTTCAAGACCTGCCTCAGCAATTTAGCGAGGCCCTCAGCAACTTGGTGAGACTCTGTCTCAAAATCAAATAAGTTTTAAGGCCAGGCACCTGTAATTCCTGTGGCTCAGGAGGCTAAGACAGGAGGATCATGAGCAACTTAGTGAGGTACTAAGCAAGTCAGTGAGACCCTGTCTTTAAATAAAATATAAAATAGGGCTGGGGATGTGGCTCGGTGGTTGAGTGCCCCTGAGTTCAATCCCTGGTACTCAAAAAAAATAAATAAATAAATAAAAAGAAATCAAATAAATTTTTTAAATAGTTGGGGATGTAGCTCAGAGGTAGAACTCTCCTGGTCCAACCCCAGTAACACACGCACATGCACACATAGCCAGGGCCCACACAGCGCTGTGTGCAGGAAGGACAGATGAATATGGCGACTGGAAACACAGGGTGAACATCCTGAGTCTCGTGAACTCAGATCCAGATCCCTAGGAACCTGCACCTCCATCGTATCCTGCTGAAGACTGACAGTTGCCTGAGTTTGCTGGACGATTTGTAGGAGGGCAGTGTGGTGCTCAGGAACACACAGAGCGCCTTAGGTAAACCTCTGGGCACACTCCCAGGGCAGGTCTGAGGAATGCCTTTTCTGAGACTCCTTTCCTGATGCAGAAGGCCTTCTTAGTAATTAACAGAGTTTGTGGCTCCAGTACTGAGTGAAGCCCAATTCCCCCCAGCCCCCCAGCTGTCTTCCCAGGCTCCCCAGGGCTCCCCAGAGGACAGCTGGCTTTCTACGTGGCCTCTCACTGCCCATCTTCTGCAAGAGGGGCCCAAGAGGAGTTGTGCTGGTCCTCCCACAGCCCCCCGAAACCAGGACAGTTTGAGCCTTCCTCCTTCCACCATCCCTTTTGCTCGTGAACGCACACTGGTTGGTTTGGTTCCATCTTTACTGGTGGTTTATGGGTCCCACATAGATGGCTGGGCACTCACCTGAGTCAGCTTCTTTCTTCCTTCTGGGTCATTGGAGGGGACAGGAGTTCCACTGCCATGGGGACAGCTTGCTTTTTCTGTTTTGTTCTATTCCCTCTCTCCAGTCATATCTCTGCTGTAAATTTTAAAGGCAATCTCTACCAGTAGAGAAGGGTTAGTCTTTGGACTCATGACCAATTTTTGGAGTTCTATTCAGACATCAGGAGCACACTGAGATAGGAAGTAGGTATTTGGGGTTATCTGGCTACTGTTCCCTTCTGGATGCCAAGGGGTATATTCTTTGAAGATGGTTTCTCAACCTCTGCATGAAGGCTGAAGGATCCTTCTTTGGCTTCTGGTGAATTTCCCTGTTTGCCCCAATTAACTTTGGGTTTGCTAGCTTCCTGCATTCTCTGAGTATGTAGGGAACTGGCTCCTCCTGCCACTCAGTTGGGACTTTAAAAATAAGGGTCCCCTGGAGCTATTCAGCAGGTCACCAAGCTGGTTTCATGATTTGCATGCAGCTTATCAGCCTTCATTTTAGCCTCTGCCAGTGCAGCTGGCTTGACTTCTTTGGTTGGAAGGTGGAAAGGAAAGTGTGACTATCTTCTCAGGCTGAGTTGTGGGTTGTAGATACCCCTCATAAGACAAATGCATCTTCCTGGGTCTGCCCTCAGACCTTGGCCATGTGCTTCCCAGCTGTACAAATCAGAGGTCACACAAGGCACATGCATGTAAACAAAATGCCCCTGTCCATTGGGAACCTGTCGCTGGAGAAAAAAATCTTTCCTGGCTGGTAATTGGCCCCATGCCTGGTGGTGCTTCAGGAAGAAGGGGTTTTAGTTTAAGGGAGAGTCTGGGTGCAGAGGCTCTGGGAGAAGCATCTGGAAAAGGAGCTCAGGATGAGAAGGGTGTGGAGAAGGCGGATCCACCTGCTCAGCAGGAACTGAGAAGCAGGGGAGTCACCTCTCCACCCATGGGAAAGTAAAGTAGGTCTTCTTCCTCAGGAGGTCTTTCAAAGAGCAGGAAGGGGTTTCCTTATTTCATCAAAGGTTTAAGCTTCAGGTTGGTTAATTACATTTCTTTTGGAGTCCTTCAGTTTGATATAAAGCCATAAGACACTGCGTGGGGAATTTTCTCCCCTTCTTCCTTTCTGTTGCAGAGAATGGTCTAGTATTGTAATGTAGATACCCAACATTGGGCCATTGTTCTTGGTCTCCCTGATCATACTATAGCCATAACATGTTACAGAGAAAGACCATCTGTCCCTTGGTCATCACTGAGTAGCTAACCCCTGTCAATGATGGGGGAGACACATGAATGGTCTGCCCTCTGTTGTGGATATCTGATTGCCCATATGAGTTGCCTGAGGGGGAAGAGAGAATGATTAGCCAAAACACAGATTCCACAATTCTTTATGCAGGTGTGAATGTTGGCTCTGGTATTTCATGGCATTGAAATCATAAAATTACACATCTGGTGGTTCTGGAATATACCAACAAGATAAAACAGAGACCCCCATACTTCCATCCTTTACATCCTTTGGAGGGACCCCTTTACCTTGCTGTAGATCTGGGGGTGGAAATGGTTTCCAGCCAGCACAGAACTCTCCTGGCCCTCCTCTGAGGGCTTCTGTGGTTGGTCGACCCTGAACAGCCTCCTCTTCAGGACAGAGCCCCCTGGTAATGTCCTGGATGCCTGGGCTCAGCCTGGATGGAGGTTTTCTGTCAAGACCAAGAGGCACTCTTAGACGTTCAGCTGACCCCTGCCTGCTTCCATCTGTTGTGGAGCCTCTGTCAGTGACTCAAGGGAGCAGCTCCACCCATCTATCAGGGAAAGCTTCCAAATGACAGCTCGGAACAACTATCAAGTTCTCTGGGAAACAGAAAGGCGAGGCAGGTCACCATCATACACCAAGAGAGGGTTCTCCTTAGCAGGCCAGGACCCATTTCCAGCAGTGCAGGATGGCTAGCCTGGGATAGGCTACCTTCCATCTCTCTCCTATTGGGAGTCAAGCAGTAAAAAACAGGGAGCTATCAAGGGAAAGTCCTAACTGAGGTCACCAACCATGTAACAAAATGCAGTGGGTTCCCACTTTAATGAGTGCAAACCCAAAAAGTACAACCAGAAGGTAAAAGAGTGGAGACTGATTTACCACCTGCACTGGGAGGGCACTGGGGTTATTTCCAAAGCAATGCTCTCCTTAGGGAAAGGAAGCATGGGGTTTCCTTCAGGGAGTCTGTATTTCTATAGGAAAGCACACTAAGGGTGCCAATGTTCCTGAGCATGCTCAGTTCAAGCTGTATGCTTCTGGGCAAGCTCAGTTTGGAGTTATAAAGATGGTGGCCCCCAAATGCTTCTGGGCATGCTCAATTCAATAGTATAAGGAGCCAGTAGTATAAGGTGACTTTAGGTCACCTCAAAGAATGAGCCAGAGTGGCTTTGTGACCCTGGTTGGTTCTCTGCAAGTTTTCCAAAGAGCATTAACTGAAATAAAAAGAAAGGACAACTTTGAAGGTGCTTTAATGCAAGAGTTGCCCCTGAAGTTTCCCGCTTTACTTAGTGGCTAACATACTAGCAGCTACTGCAATAGTCTAAGCCAGAAATTATTATAGCCAGATTGGAATAATGGCTTTGGGGAGAAAAATACAGATAAAGGAGAAGCAGACAAGGGGTAAACAGGCAGAGCTTAGAGAGCAAGTATATCTGGTGGCAAGGGTGAAGGGAATACTCAGGAAGGCTCCCAGGGCTCCAGGTTAGATGCCCAGGTACATGTGGCAGTGTGGGTCCCTGAGCAGGTATGTGAATGAGGAGGAATGCATGCCTTCATGCAGTCAGTCCCCACCCTGACAAAGAGGGTGCACAGGTGCCAGGTGTGCACTTGTAGTCCCAGCTACTCAGGAGACCAAGGCAGGAGGATTGCAGGTTAAAGGCCAGCCTGGACAACTGTCATGGGCAATTTAGCAAGAGCCTGTCACAAATTTTTAAAAAGCAGGGCAGGGGAATGGGGATGTGCTTCAGTGCTGCTCACCGCTGGGTTCAATCCCCGATACTGTTAGGGAGAAAAACACCTGCAGTCACAAAGGTCCAGGCACAGTGAGGCTTTCAGTGCTTGCCTTATTTTGGAGTAAACAAAAGAGTTCAAAGAAGTGGGCTCCATGAAGCCAAGACCCGTCCTTTCAGACGTTCCCTCTAGTACCCTTCCTTCAGCACTCTGTACCCTTATCGAGCAGCCTGGGGGCACAGGAAACTGAGAAGGTGGGCGAAGAACAGGCACACAGCCCTGGTGATGGGTCCTCTGCCTCGTCCTGGTCTTATCCACGCCTTTCTATAATAAAATCTTTTTCTGGTACTGGGGATTATAGGCATGTGCCACCATGCCAGATATATAACACAATCATTTAAAAACAGTTTCCCAAATATAAAATATTTGCTTCAGTCAATGACAGTAGACTTTATGTTCAAATTTACTGAGAAAACAATTCACATGCCAAGTAGAGACTTTTAAAAACACATACAACTCGGTGGGCTGGGGATAGTAGAGGGCTTGCCTCACATGCACAGGGCCCTGAGCTCAATCCCCAGCACCACCAAAAATGACAATAAAAAAGAAAGAAAAGGGCTACGGAAAACAGAAGCTTAATGAGATGTGTTAGTAGAAGTAAAACCAATTTAAGTCCCTTGGTGTTTTTATAGACAAGCCTCTCTGTCTTCTAGAGAGAAGCTTTCTCTTCTCCCTGTCTGTCTCCCTCTCCAAGCGTGGACTTCACCTTCAGTCTGGGGAGCCAGTGCCTGCTGAAGGACTATTTGGGGCATGACCAAGACACAGGGGCTGAGAGCCTCTGGAGACAGCACACTCCTAAGTGAAGGGAGAGACACCTGCTGTCTGCAGTGGGAGGAGCTGAGGAGGGAAGCTCCTGCTCAGGTCACTTATGTGGCTGTCTTCCAGCAGGGACTGAGGTTAAAATCATTTCCCAGGTTTCCTTGCTCAGATAGCTGTCTTGAATGTGGCAGTCAGCTGGGATCTCACTGTGCTGTCTTGTGGCCTGGGCTTCCAGACAGAATGACAAATGGGTCTAAGAGCAACCCTCCCCCGGGGAGAGCCACGTGGAAACCAAATGGGTTTTTCTGAAGTAGCCTTGACATCACAGGAAACACTGCGTGGCACTTCAGAAGCATGTGACTAAGCTGGTATTCAAGGACATTCCATCTCTGGATGAGACAACTGCCTAAGAATTTGAGGATATGATTTAAATCACCACATCCTGTGAAGCAAGGTGATGCATGTCTGTAATCCCAGCAGCTCTGGAGGCTGAGGCAAGAGAACTGCAAATTTGGGGCCAGCCTCAGAAATTTAGCGATACCCAGTCTCAAAATAAAAATAAAGGGGCTGGGATTGTGGCTCAGTGGTAGAGCTTGCCTTGCATGCATGAGACCCTGGATTTGATCCTCAGCACCATATAAAAATAAACAAATAAAAATAAAGTTATATTTAAAAAAAAAGTATTGTGCCCAACTACAACTAAAAAATATTTAAAAATAAATAAATAAAAAGAGCTGGGAGGCTGGGCATATACTTCAGTTGGTAGAGTGCTTGCCTCCCATGCACAGGGCCCTGAGCTCAATCCCCAACACCACCAAAAATGAAAATAAAAAAGAAAGAAAAGGGCTACGGATGTGGCTCAGTGGTAAAGCACCCCTGGGTTCAATCCCCAGCACCAAAAATAATGGGCAAGGAACACTGGAAGGAGGTGGCCAGCTGCAGTATCTGGGAAAGAAACGGAAGCTTATTAGAGATAAGAAATGCAGAATCCCAGGAGATATTTGGAAAGGAGAAATAACAGGACTTGAATTGAATGTGGGAAACAGGGAGAAGGACTACTCTGAGGCCCTTGGCTTGAGCAACAGGGAGAACATGTGTCACTCACTGTAGTGGAGGAGACAGATGGAGGAACAGATGATGGGAAGGTAGATGATAGAAACCAAGAATGTCACATAGGACATTCTAATTTTGAGATGCACATTAGTTATACAAGTTGAAACGTGGAGGAATTGGTCAGGATTTAAGTTGAATGCTCGAGACTGGTGTAGGCTAAGGGTGTCGGTTTGGCACTTGTTAGCATTAAATTGGCATTTAAAGTCATAGGCTAGAAGAAATCACCCAGAGAGGAGAGATGGACAGGGAAGAGGTGTGCCCTTTAGGTGCTGCATTCCTGCTGGGAAGAAAATGGAGCCCAGAATGGGAGGAAGTGCCCCAGAGAGCTTTCTACTGTAGGAGAGTCAGGAGATAGGCATGCAAGGATAAGAAAATGACACCATGGAGTAAGGAAAAGGGGGCGTGGAGAACCAAGGAAGCAGAGGGGACTGAACATCACCATCTACATCCAGTCAACTGGGAACCAGGAGGAGCACTCGCAAGATGGCAACTCACGACACAGGAGAAGCCCTATGTAATCACAGCGAAGCCACAAAATAATAGAGATTCAAGCAATTGAAAAAAATACTAATTGCGGAAATTGGACAGAAATAATAGCCTAACCCTGGGTTGTCCATTGGTGGTCCTGAGAGTAGATAGAGAACCTAAGAAAGGAGAAAAGAAAGACCTGCAGAGACAGAGAGGCACACCATACACCTACAAAGGCACTTCCCAGAGCCAATCCTGGCCAAACCACTGAAACTACAAGGACAAAAACCTTCCACAGGCCTTCCGGCAGGAGAGCAGGAGGACCTTCAGCCAGCACAGGCTTTCTCACAGTCCCAGCCGGAGCCAGAGGATACTAGAGTCAGCTCCAAGGAAGAACTGACAGAAAGGAAGTGAATCAAGAACACTCTACTAAGATGTCAGCTATGAATGAAGGCATGAAGCAGGAACCCCCAAACGTGTACCAGAAATATAGCAACGATGAGCTCCCACATGGAAACTGCAGATTCAACAGCATTGTGGTATTTTAAAATCTTCTATCACAGCTTTCATGAATCTTGAGAACAGATATGGCTTATACCCTAGCACTTATCTAAAGAAATTCTTTCACTGTACTTAATTTCTTTAGCTTCTGCTATACAGAAGAGTTATTCCTAATGCATTCTGTTGTCTATCTGCCTAATATTTTAACCACCTATTTGCACATAAAGAAGCATGAAATGAGCATCACCTAATGTTAAAAAAGATATATTTGGTGGTAGGAAATTTCATGATTGTTTACTTTATTCTTTGTATTTTTATATGACTTGGATTTTACATAACAATTACAAATTATTTCACAAAACACTCTAATTTTTTAAAATTAAGCAATTATTAAGAATGATGTACATAAAGAAAGAAAAAAAAGAATATGAGCTTCATGAGCCAGGTGTGGCAGTGCACACCTGTAATCCCAGAAACTCAGGAGACTAAGGCAGGAGGATCACAAGTTCAAAACCAGACTCAGCAACTTAGTAAGACTAAGTTTCAAAATAAAAAGTACAAAAAGGAATGGTGATGAATCCCCAGTTCTGCAGAGAGGGTGGGGGGCAGATAGATGAGCTTCGTGACTACAGGAATCACACTTACTCAGCACACATTACATACTGGCTATCTTGCACACATTGGACCCACATATAATTCATCAAAATAAGAATCATGACCTTAGCTTTCCAGGGGGGGACACTGAGGTTCCTGGGTATTTGTTAAACCTGGGATCACACAGCAGATAAAGACAGGGTCAGAGCTGGGCCTGGGCCAAAGCTAGTGCCCCTCTGCCAGCCTCCTGCTGCGGTCTGCTCAAGCTCACCCACCCTCACATGTGTCCACACGACTTCCTCAGTACCCATCTTCCAGGCCCAGAATTTACCATGAGAAAGCAAACGCAATCTCTGTCACCTGACCACTCTGTCACCTGACCAAGCTGTCATCCAATGTCTCATGATTTGGGACGCAGGTTCTGATTCCACCCTGACAAGGGTCACGCTCACAGCACCTCCTGTTCCACGTAGAAGGCGATGGTGTCCAACCCATCCAGCCCTTTGGGACACTCTGCTGGAAGGTGGCCAAGGGCAAAGGACAAGTGACTCATGGTCCTCTCTATCGTTTTCATGGATGACAGTACTGTGTACTCTAGCGTCTGTGCTAAGGGTGGATTCCAAAGTCCTAGAAGCAAGCCAACGTCTCTTCCACAGTGAGAACCTTGGTAAGTTGGTGCAGTATCTGGTCGTAACCACACACATCCTCCTATATGCTTTAAATTATCTAGATTACTTGCAATACTTAGTATGACATATACTAGATTGATTAGGGAATAATTACAAAAAAAAATCTGTCCACATTCAGTACTGACAGTTTTCCCATATATTTTCAAAACTTGATTGGTTGAATCTATAGATGCAGAACTTGAGGACACAAAGGCCTCACATACATTCACACTAAACTAATAAAAAAAATAAGCTCCAAATGACTCATGAAAAGCAAATGCTTTTCATTTGCTTGAAGTGAAGGTGTGGCCCAAGCTGCCCAGGTCAGGCCGTTACTGCTACAAGGTGAAGAGTGAGAACACAGTCGTGGCCCTGAGAGCGCTGTCTTGGGTTTACCCCCATTCCACCTGCTCTCTGCAAACTCCACTTCCTCTAAAATCCTTACTGCCCAGGGCACAAGTCACATGTGTTCTTGGCTACCCTGCTGGATCTCCCCCGATGTAGCACATTCTGAGTCCTGTCTCCTGGCATTATTGGGGCTCAGAGTAGCAACAGCTGTCAGGGACAGGGCCCACCATAGCTGCCATAAGACCCACACAGAGATGACCCTACTTCCCCTTGTCCCCTATGATCTAGTTCCTGAAGCCAGCCAGGGAGAGGTGTGTACAATGTGAACCAGACCATATAATCCCCTGGCTCCAAAGCCACACACCCTGAGTGGTTCACTACAACCTGCAAATCCTCATGTGCCCCACATAACTCATTGCTGCTGTTGGCCCATCTCTGGGAGGAACTCATGAAATGAATTTGCTTTTCATGAATCATTTGGAGCTTATTTTTTTATTAGCTTGAACAACTCTCCCTCTAACATCATCGTTAAAACAGCCTCAGGCTGGAGTTAGTTGAGAACAGATTGAATCAGGCACACAAAACTCTTCCAATGGCCCTAGTGTCACTCTTGATCCACACCTTGCCACTCTTTCCTCTTGATCAAGAGGAAACAAACCCCAACAGGCCTCTGCACCAACCTCCTAATCTCCTAGGACTGTCCCAGCATCAGGTCCTCCCAAAGACAGGCCAACAGCAGCAATGGGTTGTGTGAGGCACTTCCATACGACTACCATGTTCAACATCCTCCATTAACACCACACAGAGTCTCTACCATCTAGGTCAAAAGCATATCTGCATCCTTGAGACAAGTCTAGTAGCTGCAGTAGGTCCAAAGGCAAATGCCCTGACCAAATTTTGGACTGTAAGTCTTCAGAGGTGGAGATTCCAGAGCTGCCACCAAAGAAAACTGCTATGGTAGAAATATGAGAAAGGACTATGGGACTTTGCATAGAAGTCCTCAACTTCAATGGCAAAGTAAGAGGTGGGAGTGCAGGAAGGCAGTTGCCATGGTTCAGATACGTGGTGTCTCCAAAAGCTCATGTGTGAGACAGTGCAAGAAGGGGCAGAGGTGAAATGTTGGGTTATGAGAGCTTTGACCTAACCAGTAGGTTAATCCACAGAAGGATTACCTGGGTGGCAACTGCTGGCAGGTGGGGTATGGCTGGGGGAGGTGGATCACTGGGGTGTGTCACTGGAGTTTATGTTTTGTCCCTGTTGAGTGGAACTATCTCTACTTCCTGGTGCCATGTTCTGAGCTGCTTTCCTCCATCAAGCCCTTCCACCATCATATTCTGCCTCATCTTAGGCCCAGGGCTATGCAGTCAGCTGATCATGGACTGAACCTCTGAAACCAGGAGCCAAAGTAAACTTTTCCTACTCAAAGTTGTTCTTGTCTGTAAATTGGTTATAGAGATGCAAAAGATGACTAAAACAGTGGTTAAGTCAAGTGTTAAAGTCAAATAAGATCCAGTTGTGGTGGTGCCTGCCTTTAATTCCAGCTTCTCAGGGGGCTGAGACTGGAGGTTCACAAGTTTTAGGGCAATTTAGCAAGACCCTGTCTCAAAATAAAAAATAAAAATGTTGGCGGGGTGGAGGAGGGATCTAGCTCAGTGGTAAAGTACCCATGGGCTCAATGCTAAGAGCCACAAAATAATAATAGTAATAGTAATAGTAATAGCAATAATAAATAAAGTCAGATAAGAATCACCATGAGGGCTTTGCTAAGCTGTTCTTGTGTCCAACTATTTAGTGGTCTCCAAAGCAGGCAAATACTTCCCAGGGATAACTGAAAATAACTATCAAAATATGAGAAGAAAATACTAGAACATCTATGTATATTTTAAAATCTTGATCATTTTAATTTTTTGTATATTTTATTATAATCAACTTTAAGTAGAGTAACACACGTGTGTAATTTAATGTGTATGTATCATGGATGTGTGTTTAAAACTTTTTCACTAATGGGAGCACAGGAACAGGATTGGAGGCTACTGTTATTAACAATGTGATACCGGCTGAAGAATCATCCTGGGGAACAACAAGATCAGATCTTATTTTGGTAAGACAGTCTGTCTGAGGTTTGAAGAAGAAATTCAGTTGGGATGAGGGTCCAGGCAGAGTTTAGAAGCTGTTGGGGTTCTCTGAGCAAGGGCTGGGGCTGGAACAGTGTGAGTGGGTATGGGGGGAGAGGTGAGAAATAGGCAGCAGACAGAACCCACCTGACCTGGGGATCTGTGCACAGGACAACAGGGAAGCAGATATTCAGGACTCTCAATTTCTGCCTGTGGTTGAGTGGAATCACTATTCAGGATAAGGAAAAAGGAGTAGGTTATTGGACATATTAAGCTTAAAAAAAAAAAAAAAAAAGTCTAGATCTCCAAATCTGATCCTCCCCCTGCTCTGCATCAGTCAGGGTCCACACAGGAGACAGAAACCACACAGTAACTTGAACACGGAAGATTTGCAAGAGGATCAAAAATAACTTTAAAGAACACAGTTACAGCTGAGCAGAGGAACAGGCCTCCTGCAGAGTCTGAGGCAGGAGGATCACAAGTGCAAAGCCAGCCTCAGCACTTAGCAAACCCTGTCTCAAAATAAAAACAAAAGGGGCTGGAAGGTGGCTCTGTGAGTGCCCCTGGGGTTCAATCCCTGGTCAACAACAACAACAAAAACAGTAACAGCAGTCATAAGCATAACTATCTCCAGGGCTGAGACAAAGAGCCACCCAAGGCTGAGCACCCCTCCTCTTTGGAGCCAAGATCAGAGCTTTTCAGACAGGCAGTACTGTGGGATTCTGGGTGGTAAAGTCACCAGGAGGTGTGCTGGCATAATTTCCTGGCAATATGCCCTCTGAAATTTGCCAGAAATCCACCCTCTAGGGTCCTAAGGAAACATGTTCAGAGGGAGATGTTTCACCGGAGGAACCATGCTGTGAAACTGCCCAAGGAGGAGTGCAGGGAAGCTGCTGGCTGCTGGGGGCTGCAGAGGGCCATTGGGAGCACGTCTAGGAGCCAGGCGCTGGAGAAACCATCCATGAATCAAGAGCTGGGTATGGGGAAGCTGCCTGTGTTTTAGGGTCTGCCAACACGAGCATACCAGAAAAAGAAGGGAAAACCTCTTCCCTCCTGGACATCTCAGGTGACTGGCAAGGTCTGACATCACACCAGCTGCAAGGAGCATAGTTAAAGGATCCATCTTTATTTTATTTAATTTTTTAAATATCTATTTTTTAGTTGTAGTTGGACATAATACCTTTATTTTTTATTTATTTTTATATGGTGCCGAGGATCGAACCCAGGGCCTCTCACATGCTTGTCAAGTGATCTACCACTGAGCCACAATCCCAGCCCCCATCTTTATTTTTGCAGAGCAGGAAATGATGGGTTTGGAGCTGAGAGACAATATATTTATAACTGGCATAATCCACCCTTTTGGTTTCTCAGCTTTCATGAGAGTCTAAACCACGTTTCATTGCAAGTTTGAGGGTCCCATTTTTTACCTACTGGTGCCCTCACTTTCACACCAGATCACGTGTTGGGATCTCATGTGAAACTGGGTGATGCTGTGAATCCAACTGCTGCAGTTCTGCAACCACGGAGTTGATCTTGAAGACATCAGCCCTGGAAACAGGAGATGTCTGAGGTCCTTCTCCAGCAGCGGGGAGAGTGCTCTGGTTAGACTTGAGCAATGTTTTCCTCTGCCAGGTCTTGACTGCACTAAAGGGTCATCCTGCCGCACAGTCACCATTCAACTCCCCAGGCGTCAGCCTGGGGCGTGTCATTACAGTCAGCAGGTGGTAGCGCATTGATTGGAAGGTCACTTCCTGTTACAAACACCTCATTCCCCTGGAGCTCAGCTCTGATCTCAAGGCAAAAGGCAAACCAAACTTACACCCAGATCCTGGTTCCTGTCTCCTCGTGGCAAGTGCCTCTCAGGATTTAGAGAGGAGACATAAAGCACAGAGGTTTACATAAATGGAGTTTAATATGAATAATTATTAATTATAGCAAGTGACCTGCATAACAAGAGATTGGCTTGTGAGAACTTTAAAGAGGGTTAAGATTAGGAGCTACACTAATGTCAACATAAGGAGCAACTATTAATCCTAAACCGAGTGCCCAAGGAGGGGATCCCTCCTGGGTGGTGGAACCAGAGAGCCCTTTAGCGCCCTCTACTGACCTTGTTTAATGATGTGTCAGCGGCCAGGATACCTGTAAAAGACACATCTGTGTGGTTCTGAGCCAATGGTTAAGGTGAATCTGGAACTGATAAAATCAAGTGGTAACTAGTACAGGACCCATTTCCACCCTGGGAAAGAAAGAAGAGAGGGGAGGGCGTGGGTTCTTCCAGGACTACAGACACAGTTGGAAAACAGGAGAGCAATCCCAGTAACCACAGGCTCAGGGCCATTCTAACTTCATAACTGTACCCTCCATGGGACCCCTGGTCTTTCCTCAGAGAGCCCCATGTTCCCCAGAGGCTTCTATCCCTAACCCTTAGCAGCTCCCTCTCCTCTGTAATCCACGACCCCATCTTGTATTTCGCAAAGACTCAGAAACCACCAGACCAAACCCCCTGAACGTTTTGCCTCTAATGTACACAGTCCTCCCTTCTAGTTTCCTTCTCTCCCTCCTGTTGGAAAGTGCTACCCCCTGGGGATCTCCTCTGTGACCACACTTACCATTTTCTCTCCCATTTCCCGGTATCTCTAATCTGTTCCCTAGATCTTCCTCACCAGCACTTAAACTACTCATGTTCTTCCATTTTAAAAAGCCCTCCCTAACTTGAGAGTTCCCCTTTAGGTCTGCAGAGCACCTGCTGAGCGCTCTGCTCTCACGGATGATCTGATCCACCAATCTGCTCATGTCACCCTAATTTAAACAGCTCTCTCTAGCCTTCTGGATTAACTCCAAACTCCTTAACAGCCCACACTCCGTCCTGCCTCAACCAGGAGTCTCACCATTTTACCTGCTTCCCAGCCCCTCTGAAACTTTTCTCCCCCTAAGTGTCCAGATTGTCTCTTCAGGGAGCCTCTGAGTGTGCCATTCTCTCTGTTGGTATTCTTCCCTGTAAACACTGCTTTCTAGTTGGCTCACCTGTCACTTGCCCCCTTTGGCATCGCCTTCTACCAGAAGCCCTTATTTGCCACCAACCCTGGGGAGCATGAGAGGTGCTGCTCCTCCATGAACCAGGGAGGTTAGGGAATGTGTTCCCCATGGAGAATTCATTAATTCTCCAGTGCTTAGCTCAGCACCTGGCACAAAATAGTCACTGTGGTAGGCAAAACAGCATCTCCTAAAGATGTCATGGCCTTATCCCATACAATTATGCTGTGTTACAGGGAAAGGGGGAACCAAGGGTACATATGAAATTAAGGTTGTTCATCAGCTGAACCTAACAAGTTTACCAGGAAGGGCGCCTGGAAAGCCCTGGCCACTAGGGGCTACTAGATGCTGCTAACCACCATGCACCATGGGGAGCCTTTTGCCCGCCCAATGTAATTGCAAACAGAGAAGAGGAAAGCAGAAGGGTCAGGACCAAAGATGGCATTATGAGAAAGGCTCAAAAGATGGGAATGAGCAACAGGCAAGACTACAAGCAGCCTTAGGTACAGCAAAGGGAAGGAATCAGGCCCTCCTAGAGCTCCAGACAGGAACACTGTCCTACCAACAACTGGCTTTGGCACAGTGAGGCCCACTGTGGATTTCTGATCTTCAGAATTGTAACATAATAAATTGCTATCTTATACCACCAAAAGTATATATAAATTATAAATAGTGCTTCCACTGCCCTCAGAAAACCCTTCCTGTTTGGGTCCTGTAAAGGAAAGCCCCATGGTATCAGAGGAACATGGGACCCTAGCAGGCCTTACTCCATCAGATCCTCATTCTAAGACAAACAACTCAGTTATCTTGTCTGAAGTGCAATATTCCTGCCCTCCATGGGCTGTTGTGGGGATAAACTAAGGAACTGTGTAAAGCAGGTGGCACCATGGCAGCCAGGACATATGTGGGCAGCTCCTGGGAGCCATTATGAGTGTTCAGATCAACACATGAGCAGGTTCTCAGATCATCATACAGCTAGAAGCCACTCAAACTGACTCCTACTACACTCTTCAAAAAACAACAGCCCTGGGGTTGGGGTTGTGGCTCAGCGGTAGAGTGCTTGCCTAGCCTGTGTAAGGCTGGGGGTTTGATCCTCAGAACCACATAAAAATAAATAAAATAAAGGTTTTGTGTCCAACTATAACTAAAAGATTTAAAAAAATAAAAATAAAAAGCCTTGGCCCACCTGGGATTGTGAAAAAAACTCTGTCAGAACCGAGTGTATTCGAGCAGAGCCTGCACCTACTGTGTGGGTCTTCCATGTGAAGTGGGAGTCTTCCTCTATCAAAGTAAGTCTTCTGTGTTGGGGGCTGACTAGTGGAGCCAACAAAATCCAAAGAAAGGCTGATGGTGGGAACCAGAGTTAAAGACCCTCAAGAGAGACCTCAGCAGAATAGCAGGCTAGAGAGTAGAATTCTTTTTTTAAAAAAAATCTTTACTATTTATTTATTTTTATGTGGTGCTGAGGATTGAACCCAGGGCCTCATGCATGTGAAGCAAGTGCACTACCACAGAGGTACCACCCCAGCCCCAAGAGTAGAATTCTTTACAAAGTTTCCAAGTCTAAAACTGTCTGGCTCTTTCTTGCAACCTGAAAGGATTAGTATCACATAAAATGATATGTCTATGGCAGCCAGGTAATAGTAAACTGTTTTCCCAAGTTCTGAGCCATTCTAGCAAGTAATTTTACCCAAGAATGGGAACCCCTGGATGACAACTGATTGGTCACAGGTCCAGGGGGTAATCTGGGACTTGCAGTTAGCATTGGAAGTAGGTGTGGTCTTGTAGGGCTGAGTTCCTAACCTGTGGGGTCTAAGCTAATCCAGGCAGCCTCAGAACTGGTCATATGACACCCCGTGGTCTCCAGAGGCTTGGAGAATTGGCTGGTTTAGTCAGAATCATGTGAGTGGAAACACAGATTTTTCTTGTACCCATCTTTCCAGTTTCCTAGGAGAGGCAGTATGTAGAGCTAAAGAATAAAGCAAACATCTGGGCACGGTGGTGCACGCCTGTAATCCTAACAAGTTGGAAGGCTGAGGCAGGAGGATCACAAGTTCTAAGCCAGCCTCAGCAACTTAGTGAGATCTTGTCTCAAAATAAAAAATAAAAAGGGCTGGGTGTGTTGGGATTGTAGCTCAGTGGTAGAGCAGCCCTGGGTTCAATACCCAGTACTATAAAACAAAAAATTGATATACAAAATGATCATGGGTATGTTAAGATATTGGGATAAAGGTGATTATTTTTCTTTTTTGTGTATTTTCTAACCTTTTTTTTTTTTTTTTTTTTTTTTTAGTCTAAGGGTGCTTAACTGCTGAGCCACATTCCCAATTCCCAGCCCTTCTTATTTTTTATTATTTTTTTTTAGTTGCTGATGGATCTTTATTTTTAATGTGGTGCTAAGAATTGAACCCAGGGCCTCACACATGCTAGGCAAGCGCTCTGCCACTGAGCTACAACCCCAGCCCCTATTTTTAATTTTGAGACAGCAGAATTTTATTCTCTCAGTTCTGGGGCCTGTCATCCTGGATGCAGGTCAGCTAGATCTTCCTTATCTCTCCACCAGCTTCTGGTTGCCCCCCACCCTTCTGCTCCTCCTCTGAACATACCATTCCTTGTTTCCTTGTCATACCGTCATTCCTCCCTCTCTCTCTCTCTCTCTCTCTCTCTCTGTTTATTGCTATAAGTTTCCTTCTTAGGACTGTTTGCCTCGTCTCATAAGTTTTGGTCCATTGTGTTTCATTTCAATTTCCCTGGAGATATTTCCTAATTTCTCTGTGACTTCTTCTTTGACCCATCAGTTATTTCAGGCTGTTTAACTTCCATGCATTGTGGTTTCCCAGTTTTTCTTCTGCTATTGTTTTCTAATTTTGTTTCATTGTGACCAGAAGTGATATTTTCTTTTTTTCTTAATATGTATTTTTTTTAGTTGTAGTTGAGCAGCATAAGACCTTTATTTTACTTATTTATTTTTATGTGGTGTTGAGGATCAAACCCAGGGCCTCGAACATGCTACGTGAGTGCTCCACTGTTGAGCCACAACCCCAGCCCCTAGAAGTAACACTTTCTTTTAGATAAAGATAATTCTGTAGTACTGTTTAAGTCCTCGATTTCTCTATTGTTACTTTATTGATATCTATTTCTCCCTTCAATTCTGTCAATATTTGCTTCATGTATTGAGGAGCTCCTGAGTGTGACAAACAAGTGCTTATGATTGCAACATATTTGTGGTGAGTTGATCTTTCATCATGACCCAGAACTCTTGTTGGTCTCCTGTGATCATTTTGACTGCAAGCCTGTTTTTTTCTGACACTAGGATAGCCAACCCAGCTCTCTGCGTTTACATGAAATCTCCTTTTCCTGTTGACTCTCAACCTATTTGTGACCTTATACCTAAAGTGAGTCTCCTGTACACAAGATATAGATGGGTGTTTGTGTCCCTTCTGCTAATCCATAAGTTTTTATTTTAATCCATTTATGTTTCAAGTCATCAGAAGGAAGTTCTCTGCTGTTTTGTTACTGGTTTTCCATGTTTTCTCTTTTCTATCCCTCATCTCCTCCACTACTAGCTTTCCTTCATGTTTAGTTAATGTCTTTGTTTTTCTCTTCATTTTCTCCCATGAATAATCTATAGATATTTTCTTTGTGGTTACCATGGGGATTAAATATGACATCCTAGTTATGGGAATCTGTTTTGAATTTATACAAACTAGACTTGAATCACATAAAAAGGCACACATTATTTGCCTTCCCCCATGATATGATATTGGTATCATTGTGTATCACTAATATTCTTAAAATTATTCTCTCTAAAGTCTGGAATACCCAGGCCTGCCATTTGCTGATGTCGCTTTCTTTTTCTCTATTTTAATTAATTAATTTATTAATTTTGGTACTAGGAATTGAACCCAGGGGTGCTTAACCATTGAGCCACACCTCTAGGCTTTTTTATTTTTTATTTTGAGACAAGGTCTTGCTAAATTGCTTAGGGCCTCACTAAGTTGCTGTGGCTAGATTTGAACTTGCAATCCTCTTGCCCCAGGTTCCTGAGCTGCTGGGATTTCAGGCATGCACCACTGTGCCTGGCTCTATTTTATTTTACTTATTTATTTTGTGATGTTGGGCCTTGCATGCTAGGTACATGTTCTACCAATTAGTTACATCCCTTCACTCTCTTTATTTTATTTTGCTCAAGTGCCAAGACCTTCTCATAAAGGTCTTCCAATCCCTCTGAAATATCACATCCACAATGTGCCCATGTTTCTATTTCTTCTTGTTAAATATATTTCTACTGACTCTAGCACAAAATTACATACTTCCTAATCACACTCATCACCAATGGAGACATGTTGTGCATCTTTGAAAAAATTGTTGATCTCATGGTCTCATACTAGAATATAAACTGCATGTAAATAGGAAACTTTATCCTGGAAGTCTAAAGCAATGCTGGGTACATAGTAGATATTTGATCAATACATTTTGAATGAATGACCAGGGCTTAAACAGCAATTTGAATTTTGCTGGTTTTCATTAATACTTTTTAATACTATAGGTGTTTATTCATAAACACACACACACACACACACACACACACACACACATGTTTAATGAATGGGAACATATTTTACACCTATAGCTGGGGGAGGGACAATCTTGATGGGGTGCCAGGCAACCACAAGAACATGGCAAAGGCATAAATGAGTGGGGAAGAGCAGTGTTGGATGTGAGGTAAAGCCAGTGTCACTTAAGTCCTGCCTGAGGGATAACAAAGACAGAAGTAAGCTCTGCTTAGGTTCAAAAGCAAACATGGGTGTGCAGTGTTACTCAGCTATGGATCCTGACCAAGCCAGATGAAGAAAATAAATCTTCATTTCTTTTTCTACTACTCACAGGGTTGCTGCAATGATTTATTGAGAATCCTAATGAGAGAAACAAAGCTTTATAATCTGTGCACATGTAGGCTAACATGAGGAATTAGAGACCACTCCCAGAACATGAGCATTGCTTGTCTCTGTCCCACCAAGTATGGAGTCAAACCACTCAACAATGTACTTTTTAAAAAAAAAAAATCTTTTTTATTTATTTTTATGTGGTGCCAAGGATCGAACTCAGTGCCTCACACATTCGAGGTAAGCACTCTACCACTGAGCTGCAGCTCCACCTCCTAAACAATATACTTTTTTTGTGGGGGGAGGTTTACCAGGGATTGAACCCAGGTGTGCTTAACCACTGAGCAACATCCCAGTCCCTTTTCTTTTTTATTTACAGACAGGCTCTTGCTAAGTTTCTGAGCCTGGTCTTAAACTGACAATTCTCCTGCTTCAGCCTCCTGAGCAGCTGGGATTACAGGTGTGTACTACTGTATCAGCACAAAAGCTACTTTTAAATCTTATTCCAGGCTCTGAGGTATACCTCAACAGTAGAGTGCTTGACTAGCACAAATGAGGCCCTAGGTTCAATCCCCAGAACTGTGGAGGGGGAAAATGCTTCCCAATAATCTAATCAGCATACATTTAGAGTCCTCAGGCAGGAGAATGAGAGATATTGGAACCTGCTTTCTGGGGACATAGCTCAGTAGAGTGCTTGCCTTGCATCCACAAAGTCCTGGGTTCAATTCCCAGCACTGCAAAAAAAAAAAATTATATATATATATATCTTCTAGAAGCCAGCAGGGCATGGATATTTAGCAATTGTGGATTGAAACACAATGAAAAGGAAGAAGTAATGAGGGGCTGGGGATGTGGCTCAAGCGGTAGCGAGCTCGCCTGGCATGCATGCAGCCCGGGTTCGATCCTCAGCACCACATACAAACAAAGATGTTGTGTCCACCGAAAACTAAAAATTAAATAAAAAAGAGGAAAAAAAAAGTAATGATGCTGGGGTCAGAAGACTTTCATTAATTATACAACCTTGGGAAAGTTATTACCATTTTCCTTATCAGGAAAAAACAAGACAGCATATCTCACAGGGTTCTTATAATGATTGAGTTAGTCAACTTTCCATTACTTACTTAGGTTCACAGTTTCAGAGATGTTAGTCCCTGTCCACTTCCTTGTGTTTGGGCCTGTGATGAGGCAGATGATGATGATGAGGGATGTGTGATACAGCACAGCTGCTCACCTTAGTGGTGGCCAAGAGAGGGAGAAAGGGGCCAGGGACAAAATATACCCTTCAAAGGCCTGTCTCCAAATAAATAGGCTCTGCCTCCTAAAGGCAAAGCTATCAACCAAGTGTTTAACACAATTGTCAAAAGACAAAGTTATAACAAATTTAAAGATCTAATTGACTTTCATTTGCATTTATAGAATAAGGCAACAAATTGATGAGCAGAGGAAGTTGGTTTTATGAAGCAGCCACAGAGAATAAAAAAGATTGTTTCAAACTTTCTTTCCTGATAAAAGTCAAAAGTAAGGGAATTTCCTTACTTTTGACTTTTATCAGGAAAGAACTGGTCTGTTTGGGGATTTGGCTAACATCTCTCAATTTCTTGGAAGGTCAAATAGACAACTTAGTTTGGCTAGGTGGTGTGGAACTTCAACAAATTCCACTTTGGTTTGATCTGCTGGGCATAGTTCAGAAGCTTAATTCAAACCAATGGACTCCTATAGATCATATAGGGTGTGATCTGCTTAGCATCAAAATAGCTCATCTCTAAAGGTGAATATGATGCTAATGGCTGGTTTTGGCTGTAGGGCAGAAATGTATAGGATGAGTGTGGGCACTTTTTAGGGCAGAAATGTATAGGATGAGCATGAACACTTTGATGTGTCAGAAAGCAAGTACATTCTCAAAGACTATGTTAAGGCCAGAGAAAAAGGATCACAAGAAGGAGCTCTCCTTGGCCACATACAGGGAAATTTGAGCATTAAAAAAAAAGTATGAAATTGAAACACATTGATTATACTTTTAAAAGATCCACAGCTTCATAATGATTCTCATAGGATAAAAAAGCAAAATCCACTTCAAAAATGAAGAATTAGGGGCTGGGGTTGTGGCTTAGTCATAGAGTACTCACCTAGCATGTGTGAGGCACTGGGTTCATTCCTAGTACCACATAAAGATAATAAAGGTATTTATCCATATATAACATACATAGAATGAAGAATTAAACATTTGTCCTTCCTTTGCTAGCAAGGTATATTTAAGGGCAATGAAATAGTAGCCTTAGTTCATGAGAGAAAGAATTATAGATAATAAATGTAGAAATAATAATTGGATTAGAAAATTAACTGGGCTGGGTGAGTAGCACTTGACAGAGTGTTTGCCTAGTATGTACAAGGCCCTGAGTTTGATCCCCAGTGCTGCATAAAAAGAAAAGAAAAAAAATTACCACAATCCTTGATGAAATAACAGCAAATGAAAACAGCAAGTAAGCAATGAACATTGGACAAAACCATTAGACAGAGTATAATGAAGAGCATCACAGAGGCAGGCTGTCTCCAGAGGAGCCCAGCGTCATTGAAACCAGAACAGTGAAGCACTGCGTGTTGTCAGTGCACATCATTTCCTGGGAAGTATTCTTACTCACCCTACCACATTGAATCCAGGTACCAAATCTCTATATCCACCCTCAATTTATAGGAAATGTGGGAGAGGCACTGGAAGAAAATTAGTCAAATTCACAAAATGGAACTCTACATGCGGAAAGACCCAGTTTCTAAAAGGCAATGACAGGGAGAAGATAAAAGGGTGAGAGAGGGAATGCTCTAGAATAGGAGACATATAAAAGCCATGGAAGTAAATTTCATATGTAGATTTTGTATGTAAACTGAGTTGAACAAACCAATTGTAAGTGCAGCCAGACTACTAGGGAAATTTTATTCTGGACTAGGTATAACTCCAGGATTAGCTGATTTTCCAGTGTGAAAAGGCATTGTAGTTTTGCAAAACAGTCTACTTTTCTACTTTTTCAGAGCTGTATACTGTTATATACAAAAGTGAAATGACATATTTGTAATTTGTTCTAAAATGCAGCAGTAGAAGAAAACGGGAATACATGAAGTTTCAGGATCTTGGCAACTATTGAACGTTTGTGATGGGATATGAGAGTTCATTGTTCTGCTTTTGAGAATGCGCATTTTCATAACAAATTTTAAAGAGTTTTTTTTTAATTATGTATAGGAGAGTGGTATAGTGAACAAGCATTAGTTCTCCTTCTTCACACAGATATAAGATATGTGGGTGGAAGCTGAAACCCCCTCAGTGTTTTATTTAAAATACTCTGGGATTTTTCATTTAAGGACTTAGCAGGCCACGTGCCCACTGGAGATCTGGCCCCAGAGTGCGCAGGAAAAAGTTCAAATCAGCAACTGTCACAGGTGGGAACTCTGTAAGACCAAAGTTTGAAAAGCTTTTCTTTTTCTTTTTCCTTTTTAAGTAGGGAATACTTTTCTATCTACCCTTAGGGGTATCTGCAATTTTCGCAGGATAAGCATTAACCGAGCAAGCCAAGAAGAACCAAAGGTAGGCCTTCACGCCTATTCCCTACAAGCGGGATGAGAGAGGCAGGACTAGGCAATGAGACTCCCAAGTTCTGGGCCTGCATGAGGTCAGCCTAGCGGCGCGCGGGGCTCTTTCCCGCCTCGGCTGCCCTAGCAACTGCGCAAAGGGGCGAGGGCGAACGGAAAAAACAACGTGTGGCCCCGCCAGCCACAGGAGCTCCCAGCCCTTGACAACTTCCTTGCAGTCACTGTACAGGCAGATGCATTTTCAGAGCACGCTTCCGAGGTGACCAACACTCTCCAGGAAGCCCGCCTTTCGCTGGGCATCGTTACCAAGCGGTCCTCGCGAGCACTCGGCCCGCCGTTCCCCAGGAGCCCCTCGTTGTTGCACACCTGGATGATTCTCGCCTGCAGGCCAGCACAAACAGAATGCTGAGAGGAGTTCGCCAGCCAACCTTCTTCAGCCCGCAGCGACTATCACCAGGCTGTCACCATCGCCGGCCAGGCCAGCACCTTTGGGGCTCTATGACCGCAGCAAAGCTCCACCCTGGCCACGCCCCTCCATGCGGAGCCAATGGGAGCGCGAGGCGGGCAACTTGCCCTTTCGCCCCGCCCCTCCGGCGGAGCCAATCGGAGGGCCGGGCCGCTCCGCCCTCCAGGGGCCCGCAAGGGCTGGCTCCTCCGCGGCGGGGCGCGATGGAGCCAAGCCCCGAGCCTGCTTATCTCCGCGTCAGCCGGGCCCGGCCGCCGCCAGCTGAGGCGAAGCTGCCGGTGAACTACGAGGAGGAGCTGTACGACTGCCTCGACTACCACTACCTGCGTGACTTCCCGGCCTCCGGGGCGGGGCGCAGCAAGGGCCGGACGCGGCGCGAGCAGGAACTGCGCACCAACCGGCCGGTGCCCGGCGGCCACGAGCGCAAGGTCACGCAGAGGCTCCTCAACGGCCAGCGCAAGCGTCGCCAGCGCCAGTTGCAGCCCCGGCCGCGCACTTGCCTCGCCTAAGCGCTGGTAGGTGCAGACCGCGACCCGGGGCCGTCTTCCCGCCGGGGCTGCCTGGCCACGCTGCAGTACGCTCGCCTCTCATGGTTGTCGCTGCAGGGGTGCAAAGCCGCCTTCCGCCAGCCACACCGCAGCCGGGCCCAAAGCCGCAACGAAGCGCAGGAACCGCTTGGAAGACAGGAGCGCTCTTCCAGCGCTCATGTTCACACTAGAGTACTGATTTCTTTTTCTGTCTGATTTTCTACAGGATACTCAAAGGACCCGATAAAAGTATTTTCACTTAGTCCAGCTGTAACTGTGGTCCTCCATGTTGGTCAACAGAACTTTTCGACATCCTTAAGTTTGCTGCTTCAATCTTTTCCTTACCAGTTGTTAATTAAGTAACGTCCTAGTGGGTATGCCTTTTAGAGTTTTTAATTAAAACAGAACAGCAAGAATGGCATTTTCAACTCTTCTGGGCCTTTTTCCCTCTTCTAGTTACTATAGTAACTCGTTTCTGGTGCATAAATACTTGGGTTCTTATATGCAAAGAAGAGATCATAGAGACGGATGGGGGAGACCAAAGAGGAATTTGTACAAGATTTCTATCCAAATGTCACAGACCACACTGAAGGTTTAAAATTTGTTATAAAAGGACACACTCAACAGTAGGTAGGTTCTCTGCACTTAACTGATATCCTAACAATCCTTTGAGGTAGATGCAGCTATCCCCACTTTAGAGAAGAAATTCTAAGGCACAGTGAGTTCAAGTAACTTTCCAGAGACTACACAGCTAATTAGGCAGTAGACCTTGTTTAGTATAGCAGTAAATATTTCATTCAGTTTTAACCCGAATTTTTCTACATGGTATGTTAATACATATATGCAAACCATACTGCAGTTGAACACTTTTCTGAAAATGCAAAATATTTTGTGGTTGCAGATATCTATAATCCCAGCTACTCTGGAGGCTAGAAGATCACAAGTTGGATGCAAGCCTGGGCAACAGTCAGACACTGTCTCAAAATAAAAAAAGCCTTGGAATGTAGCTCAGTAATAGAGCCCTTGACCAGCTCTGATGAAGCCCTGGATTGGATCCCAGTACATCTCCCCTGCAAAAAAAGGGAAAGAAAAAATGAAAAAATTTACAGAAGGCTCATTTTCCTTAAGCTAACTGATAAAGGAATAATGAGGAGCTGGGTACAGAGGTGAAGCCTGTAATTCCAGTGACTCTTTAATGGCCAAGGTAAAAGGATCACAAGTTTGAGTCAGCCCCAGCAATTTAATTAGGCCCTTCTTCAAAAAATGAAAAGGGCTGGGTAAAGTGCTCACCTGTAATCCAGGGATTCCGGAGGCCAACACAGGAGGATTGGAAGTTCAAAGCCAGCTGCAGCAATTTAGCAAGGCCCTAAACAACTTAGCAAGACCCTGTGTCAAAAGAGAAAAAGCTGGGCATGTGGCTCATGATAAAGTACCCCTGGGTCCAATCCTCAGTACCAAAAATAAAAGGGGATATAGCTCTGTGGTACAGTGCTCCTAGTTCAATCTCCAGTACAAAAAAAAAAAAAAAAAAAAGGCAGCTTTTTTTCAAATGCATTTTCAAATTTATAATTTTCCCCAAGATACAGGAAGTGTTTTAGGCAGGCTTGGTGGTGCATTCCTGTAATCTCAGCAACTCCAGAGGCTGAGGCAAGTTTGAGGATGGCCTAGACAACTCAGCAAGGTTCTAACAACTCAGTGAGATCCTATCTCAAAATAAAATGGCTGGAAATGTAGCTCAGAGGTTAAGGGCTCTTGAGTTCAATCTCCAGTACCAAAAAAAGAAAAAAAGTTTAAAGTGCCCCAAACCAGCAGATAAAGGCATTCACTTTTCCAGCATCAATTTTCCTTAGCTGTTTGACAGTGTTGTATGTTTCAGAACCACTCACAAACTCCATGTTTAAGGACAAGAGTTGAGTTACAATTGTAAAATTATGCAGAATATGGCAGGCTGACCTCTTTAGTCTGCATTCAGGCAGGCCTTCTGCACCTATCAGTGCGTCCTTGATTGGGACAGAAGAAAATATATTGAAAGGAACAGCTCATGTGAATACTGGCTGAGATAATCTGCCACTCTGGCATTCAGAAAACTTTTGAGTGGTAACTAACTCAGTTTCCACCAAGCTCGTTTTCTCATTTGTAAAGTGGAAATGATATTGGTTCACCTTGCAAAACTGTATTACAGACAGAATGTAGAAAGCATCTAACACAGTTAAGAGCCAGCACATGATAGGTACTCAAATGAGTGGTAGCTAATTTTAAATTTATAGAATATCTTTCTTCTACTTACTCTTGAGTAATCTTAAATTTTTCACTTACTACTTTAATTCTTCTGCTAAAATGTCTCCAGCAATGTAGTATGGTAGTAGTCTGGCTTTGGAGGTAAGCACTATGGAGCCTTGGACAAGTTATTTAAAATCTAAGCATCTTTCCTTTACCTATAAAATGGTAGTAATTGTAATGTCTCTTAAGTGTAAATGAAATACTGAGTATAAAGCTCTTAGTACCAGGGCTAGGGACATAACTCAGTTGGTAGAGAGCTTGCTTCACATGCACAAGGCCTTGGGTTCAATCCCCAGGACCACTTAAAAAAAAAAACCTCTAGTACCATACACACACACAGCAGGCATTAATTTTTTTTTTCCAGTATCAGGGATTGAACCCAACTTATACAAGCTAGGCAAGCACATTCTGCCACTGAGCTACATCCCCAACCCTTTTTTAATTTTTATTTTGAGACAGGGTGTCGCTAAGTTGCCCAGGATGGCCTCAAACTTGAAATTCTCCTGCCTCAGCCTCCTGAGTAGCTTGAATTACAGGCATGTGCCCCATGCCTAGCCTAAAGGTAATTTTTAATGTTTTCATTGCTTGGTCCCCCTTTTCTCAAATATAATGTACAAATTTGCTCTGTGGTGCAATGGATAGAGCATTGGACTTCTAGCCAAACCTGCAGTAGCCATTCAAATACCATGTCCAGATTAATCTTTCTAGAGAAAATTTTAATCATACAAAAACCCTCAATGGCTTCTCTAACCATATAATGTAAAAAGCTTGAAATCCTTATATTGTCCTAAAAATCATATATTGGATTTTAACTTAAAACTTCACTTAATGACCTGTTTGTATAGTTCTTAGTACTTTCAGATCAGCAGTTCCAGCTGTTATTCTTTTGTCAGATATGTGAAAGGCACTATATTCGTATATCTCAGTTCTCCAAAGAAAAACTTACCGTTTTGGTTCTTCCACAGCCAACTGTTAAGTACAGCGTGCCCAGATAGTGGCTGTGTCAAACCAACACTCTGTAAGATGATCTGCTTAATAGAGTTTGCTTGTTTTAGATGCTAGAACTTTTTAATTAAATTTAAAACATGGTGGCTGTAGAAAAATCTGTATTATATACTGCTGTGTAACAAATTACTTCAGACTTAGTGGCTTAAAACAAGTCACATACTGCTTAACCAGTGGATGTGTTCCGGGAAATGCACTAGGCAATTTCCTTGTTGTATGAACACAGTGGTGCACCTGCACAAATGGAGATGGCTAGTGCCACTTGACAGTGCAGTCTTCTTGACTGTACTCACCTCAGGGTCATTCTGGGTCATCCTGACTCAGGTATCTCCTGAGGCTGCAGTTAAGCTGTTGGCTCACAGACCTCTGAAAGCTGTTTCCAAAATGGCATACTCCAGTGACTGTGACAGGCCTCAGTTCTTTGCCACATGAGGCTCTATCCAAAGGCTGCCTGGGTTTCGGCATGACATCTGGCTTTCCTCAGAGTGAGGAACCCAAAGAGAGTGAGTATAGACTCCAGTAAGATTGGCAGCCAGCCATTCTGAAGTCAAACAACAAGTGCTGGCGAGGATGTGGGGAAAAGGGTACACTTGTACATTGCTGGTGGGACTGCAAATTGGTGCGGCCAATTTGGAAAGCAGTATGGAGATTCCTGGGAAAGCTGGGAATGGAACCACCATTTGACCCAGCTATTGCCCTTCTCGGACTATTCCCTGAAGACCTTAAAAGAGCGTACTACAGGGATACTGCCACATCGATGTTCATAGCAACACAATTCACAATAGCTAGATTGTGGAACCAACCCAGATGCCCTTCAATAGATGAATGGATTAAAAAAATGTGGCATTTATACACAATGGAGTACTACACAGCACTAAAAAATGACAAAATCATGGAATTTGCAGGGAAATGGATGGCACTAGAGCAGATTATGCTAAGTGAAGCTAGCCAATCCCTAAAACACAAATGCCAAATGTCTTCTTTGATATAATGAGAGCAACTAAGAACAGAGCAGGGAGGAAGAGCAGGAGGAAAAGATTAACATTAAACAGAGACATGAGGTGGGAGGGAAAGGGAGAGAAAAGGGAAATTGCATGGAAATGGAAGGAGACCCTCAATGTTATATAAAATTACATGTAAGAGGCTGTGAGGGGAATGGGGAAAAAAGAAAAACAAGGAGAGAAATGAATTACAGTAGATGGGGTAGAGAGAGAAGATGGAAGGAGAGGGGAGGGGGGATAGTAGAGGATAGGAAAGGTAGCAGAATACAACAGTTACTAATAATGGCATTATGTAAAAATGTGGATGTGTAACCGATGTGATTCTGCAATCTTTGTAATGTTTTGAACAACCAATAAAAAAAAAAAAGTGACTGTAGAAGCAGCTGCAGAACTCTTATGAACTAGTTTCCAAAGTTGGACCTTCACTTTTGGATTTTCCTATCAGGAGTGAGTCACTATATACCACCCATATTCAAAGTGAGAGACATAAAGCTCCATCTTTTGAAGGGAATGTCTAAGGATGTGTGGATGCATTTTAAACTACCATGGTATATTTCATTATTGTGTATTCATTGCAGAAAAATTGTAATTCCAGTACCCAATTGTGGGGAGTCGTTCTGAATAACCATGCCTTCCAGTGCTGAAGCACAAGGCTCTGACCAGTCACTACATTTCGTGGTGACTTGGGAATTGTCCCAGCTTGGATAGCAAGGCAGGTCTTCAGGTGTAGGCGTCATCTGCAGGGGTTGAGCTACACTCACCTGCTCCCTTGTAATCCTATCTCTTCTGCCATTTTATGGATAGAACTTTCTAAGAACAGTGCCTCCCCCCCCAAATAAAAGCTGACTTCCAACCATGGTCTCCCTTTTGGGGAGCCTGAGGCTGAGAGCCTGGGGAAGCCATCCTGAAGATTGTGTAAAGGTAAATGTGTCTGTTTTATTTTGTGTCACCACAGATTCATACGACCTTAGTTCAGCTGCCCGTGCTGGATGGGGGTGGCAGTTGGCGCCCCAACAGGAACACTCAATGTGAATTTGTAGGTTTGACTTGGGTTGAGCACACTTTAAAAATTCAGAGAAACGTGTTTTGGGTTGTGAAAGAAGCAGATAAATGGAGAGTAAGGGACATTTAAAAATTAACATGGGCCATTTCACATCTTCAGGAAAAAAAAGAGATTTATCTGATGATCCTGGAGACTTTAAACTAAAATAAAAAAGAGCCCAGCTAGCTCAAGCAACCTAGTTCAGCTGCCCGTGCTAGATGGGGATGGCACTCAGTTGGGTGTATATGTACTTTAAATCAAAATAAACTGTGAAAAACACTTTATAACCTGCTCTTGCACTTAATATACTGTGACGACTCCAGGCATGGTGGTGCACACCTGCAGTCCCAGTGACTCACTAGACTGAAGCAAGGGGAACTTATGGTTTGAAGCTGGCGAATGCAATTTAGGGAGACCCTGTTTCAAACAATAAAAAAGGACTGGGGATGGACTGTATCATATAAATATGTATATAGATATATCATATAGACAAGACATGTATATAGATGTATCATATAGATAGACGTGTATATAGATGCATCATATAGATAGAGGTGTATATATATCATGTCAAATGTTCTTTTATAAATTTTTTCCATGCTGGAGATTGAACCCAGGGTCTTGCTCATGATAAGCAAGCACTATGACACTCAGCTATGTCAAGTGTGGTGGTGCACGCCTATAAGTCCATCAAGTCTGGGAGGCTGAGGCAGGAGGATCCCAAGTTCAAGGGCAGCCTCAATAATTTAGTGAGATTTTAAGCAACTTAGCAAGACCCTGTCTCAAAATTGAAAAATAAAAAGGGGATGTAGTTCAGTGATTAAGCACCCTTAGGTTCAGTCCCCAGTACCAACAACACTGAGCTACATCCCTAGCACCCTTTCATAACTTTAATGACAGTGTACATTTCATCATATTTAACTTATAAATAATTCTATATTGTAGTATGCTTAAGTTGTTTACAGGTTTTCTCTGTCTGTTAAAAACATTCCTGCAGCTAATTTCTACAATCAGGAACATTATGCAATTTAAATTTTCCTGTTAGGGCTGGGGATGTAGTTTAGTGGTGGAGCTCTTGCCTATCTTTTAAAGGCCCTGGGTTTGATATCTGCCTCTGGAAAAAAATTCTGATGCTATTAGGTGTAGTAACACATCTGTAGTCCTACGATAGCTTGAGCCCAGGATTTAAAATAAATTTTAAAAAATTTTAATTTGTTTTATACAACAGAATACATTACAATTCATATTATGCACAGAAAGCACAATTTTTTCATATCTCTGGTTGTACACCCAGAATTAAAAAAAAAATTTTTAGTTGTAGATGGACACAATACCTTTTATTTATTTTATGTGGTGCTGAGGATCGAACCCAGTGCCTCATAAATGCAAGGCAAGTGCTCTACCACTGAGCCACCACCCCAGCCCTTGAGCCCAGGATTTTGAGGACAGCCTTGGCAAGGTAGCAAGAACCCTTCTCAAAACAAAAATAGAAACAGTCTTCTCTAAATGATAGTACTAAAAATAAAATTGTTGCCTTTTGCCTAATTTGAGAATTTTTACTGCAATCATTGAGTCCGTTTACCTAAATTTCTTATCTATAACAACTTTTAAGTTTCTTGGTTCAAATTTTGATCACTGTAAGTGAATTTAGGTGGGGGGCTTAACAATAAGGGGACTGGCACTCTACCACTGAGTCACATTTCCAACCTTTTTTGTAGGGTCTCCCTGCGTTGCTGAGGCTGGCAACTTGTGATCCTCCTGTCTCATCCTTTTGAGCCACTGCTCTTGTTTATGGATCTTAATACAAAAAAAAACTAGCAAACCAGGGGCTGGGGTTGTGGCTCAGTGGTAGAATGCTCGCCTAGCATGCATGAGGCACTGGGTTCGGTCCTCAGCACCACGTAAAAATAAAGGTATTGTGTCCAACTACAACTAAAATAATAATAATAATAAAACTAGCAAACTAGATTCAGCATTGTTAACAGTCTTATACAACAATACCCACCTCTTTTCACTCGTTTTATGGTTCTTACTAGTTGTCATAGCAACTCTCAACTCTTGGTGCCGGGTGTGTGGGGTTGTCATTTAGCAATCAGACAAGACAATAATGAAGTTAGAGGTTGCCTGGGTCACTCTGGCAACACCTTAGCCCACCTGACCCACCAGCATCTGCTGCTCAAAAACAAAGTTTGCAAGATGGCCCACACCTAAATTCCAGCTACAAGGAATTAAAATTAAAAGGGCCTCAAAATTTAAAGGGCCAGAGATGTGGCTCGGTGGTTGAATGACCTGGACTCGATAACCAGAAAGAGAAAAAAGAAAAAAAAGCAAATTCAGGATGAGGCAGCTAGGTTCCACCGGCAGGTCAAGAGCAGGGCAGGGCAACACCGCCACCACCCGGCAGGCTCCGGCCCGCCGCCCCTCTAGCGCGGCAGTCTCGCCTCCTGCGCCTTCTTCGCATCACCACTGCCTGACTCAGGGAGGCTTTGGGGTTCCCCTCCCTGAAACCCAAGCTCCGCGAAGGCAGATCTGGGGTGTGTGTCTGTGTGTAATTACTGCTATCTGCGGTACTGCGGACGGAGCCCGGGATCGCTGCTAGTCACCGCGGGGTGAGCCTCGCGGCCCGGGGAAGTCACGCCGGGCCCGCGGCGTGCGGACGCTGTCCCATTCCGGACCGTAACCGCACGGCGGCACGCAGAGGGGCTGTCGTGACGGACACGAGGCGCTCATGCCGCGCGACCTCAGCGGGGTCACACGGACACGCGGCTTCCTTGCGCTTGTCTCCTGAATCCATTCTCGAAACCCTCGCGAGGAACCCAAGGCCGCTGCCTCTCTGCTCGCGCCCAACACGCCCCGCAACAACTTCCGGTCTCCCAGAGCGCCGGCGCCCGCTCATGACGTCACTGCGCTGCCAAGCCGTAGTGACGTCTTGCTCTTCCGGTGACCTTCAGGGCCCGTGGACGTCGGCACCCGGCCCCTGCCTACGCGCTGATTGGTTGCGCCCCGGACAGCCCCATCCCCAGCTTCCGCTAGCCTTCGGAGGTGGTCACCTGCGTCCTGCACTTCGCCTTCTGGACGTCTAGCCGTCGGGAACTTACCATGCCGCGTGGAAGCCGGAGCCGCACTTCGCGCGTGGCGCCCCCAGCCAGGTGAGGCCCCGTGGGGCGCGGGGCCCCCGCCTGGACGCCCGGCTGCTGGCTGCGGGACGCGGGGTCGCGGGGCGGGCGGGTTAGGGTGCCGGGAGCGCAGGGCACGGCGTCTCCTGTTGTGGTGCGGGACTCGCCGGTGCGGCTGTCACGCCGGGGCGCGTGCTCACCCGGGCGCTCCGCGGGAGGGTCTTGCGGGGAGGGGACCTGAAGGCTCCGAGGGCCTGACCTGGGCTAAGGGTGGCGCAGCAGTGTTTGACGCTCCGGTGGGAATGCTGGGAGCGCCGGTGGCCGCGTGTGGGAGCCCCGGTACGTGCTGCAGCCCGGCAGTCGCCGGCGCTGGCCGCCTTCCAGTCCAAAACGAGATGCCAGCCCAAACTTCTCCCCAGCCGAGTCTCCTGTGGTTTGAGGACGGGTCTCGCGGTTTTGCCCAGGTTGCTCCCGCACTCGTCCCTAGCGACCCTCGGGTTCGGTTTCCTGGGGACAACCCAGGGCTAGAGCCTTCGAATGTAGCTGGCACGGTGAGGCTCGCTTTGGTTCTACTGAGATTCTGATATCCCCCAACATAGCCTCTCTAAAGAAATTTTCTCCTGGCCAGGCACCTGTAATCCCAGCGACTCTGGGGGCTGAGGCAGGAGGATGGCAAGTTAAAGGCCAGCTTCAGCAATTTAGCAAGTTTGGAAGTAAAGAATAAAGCACCCCCTGATTCAATCCCCAGTGCAAACAAAAGAAAATGAATTTATTCCTTAATATTTAATATAACTTAATTTTTTTTTAGCCCACTGTAGCAAAAGGCATCATGACATTTTAAATTATATGAAGTAATTCTTGGAAGTTTCAGTAGAACTTAAGCTCCACCAAGGCAGAGGTTTTTGCCTCTGTTATATTCCCAGCCTCTGCAATACTGCTGCCTAATGTTTGAGTAGATGAATTCTAGATTTTTTTCTTCCTTCATTGTCTTCTTGGTGGCACCAAAGACTGATGCAGGTGCTTTAGTGCTGAGCTTCCCCGCCCTTTTACTTTTTTCATTATGAATGTTGGAATAAATGTGTTTTGAAAAGATTCTGTGACCTATATGAAAACTTTGAAATGGTTGCAGGAGTGGGGATGGGAAGAGAGTTCATTTTTAAGTTGACAGTTCACAAAACCAGTTAGAAGTACTTCATCCTTGTTCCTTTTTCTCACAGCCGGGCCCCTCAGATGAGGGCTGCACCCAGGCCAGCACCAGCAGCTCAGCCACCAGCTGCAGCCCCACCAGCTGCAGTCGGGTCTCCTGCTGCAGCACCCCGGCAGCCAGGTCTGATGGCCCAGATGGCAACCACTGCAGCTGGTGTGGCAGTGGGCTCTGCTGTTGGGCACACACTGGGCCATGCCATCACTGGAGGCTTCAGTGGAGGAGAGCCCGCAAAGCCTGATATCACTTACCAGGTATGTTTGGAGAAAATATAATTGTTTATAAGTTCTTTATGCCTAGGAATTGTCTTTAAGGTTAGAATCTACAATACCATTAATAGAAAGTGTGTTGTCAAAAGCCCTATTAGTGATTCAGACCAATACCAATAAGTACTGTACAAATTGTGTTTCTTCCCAAGGTGTACAGTTGGGACAGTCCAGCCTGACTCCCTGTAAAATAGCCATTTTCCCCTTCAAATATTTAATCTCAATGATTTTTCTTATTAATCTAATCTCAATATTAAGTAATCAAAAATTTGCTTTGTGATCCCTTGCCTGATATTTTCCAGCACCTTTCTGAAGTGTGTGGATTTTCTTTACTAATGAATACAAGTTGGGACTCTATAATTCTGGTGTTCTTGAAACTTACCTCTATTTTTCCCATAGTAGTCCCATTTTTCCTCCATCGAGTTTCATTGGAACTTTCTTTCTTTCTTTTTTGCCCGTGTGGGTGTTGTACTAGGCTACCTCCCCGGTATGTTTTATTTGTATTCTGTTCATTTAGTAGGGCCTCACACATGCTGGGCAGATGTTTTATCACTGAACTATAACGACAGCCCCATTTAATCTTGATGTGCCCAGATAACCATTCTGCCTTATTTGCTTTTGTATTCATGAAACTTTCTTATTACAGCTGAAGTTTTATTAAAATTCACTTGCTTTCTGCCTCTTGATATTTTTCACTTTCAGTGTTATTATGTGGACACTTTGATTAATTTGTATTTGATCCTGGTTGTTTCCCTAGTTAACTGCAAAAACTGTAGCGATTTTCTTTCTCAGTAGTTACCAAATGTTTTGCCTTGACTTTACAGGAGCCTCAGGGAACCCAGCCAGCACAACAGCAGCAGCTTAGTGACCCTTGCTTTTATGAGATAAAACAATTTTTGGAGTGTGCCCAGAACCAAGCTGATGTTAAGCTCTGTGAGGGTTTCAATGAGGTGTTGAAGCAGTGCAGAATTGCTAATGGTAAGTGATTGAGCAGGCTTGCATGTGCTCAGTTCACAGTAGTATTCCTGAGCCTGTGGTACTTAGGGAGTCTGTTGATAAATTACACCAACAAGTTAGAAGAAGTATTGTTTAAATTTCTCTGTGCTTTCACCAGCTGTGTTCTAACTATGACTCTTCCTTAAGCAAGTATAAATGCCAGATCTTGTTATGTTTTACTACATGTGAGTGGTCTCTTAGCCTTAAGGCTGTGAGTATAAAATTACATTAAGTTCCTCAAACTCTTGAGATTGGCTTTCTGAAATTCGTAGTCAACTTACTTTTGTGTAAGTGTCTCTTGCCTGTTTTAAGAATTTTATTTTTCCTCCTTCATTTAGGTAGGAAGAAGGGGAAAATTTTAAATCCTTTTAGGTGGTTGAAATATGGAATTAAGAGATTGCCTGTCCAAGAGTGTCAGAAGACTTGTTGACATTACATACAGTACCATAGTAGCTGAATTTCTCCCTCAGAACTTTGTTCCTAGAAGCACACGCACCTTGTCTTTTTTGTTGAGGCAGCTGGAGAGTTGAAACTTTGTTAGTTGAAAGAAGCCTTCAGTAGCTTATCTCAGACATTTGTTTTGTCAGTATCTGCAGCCAGTGTATTTCTAACTTACATTTTCTGTTTGCAGGATTAGTCTAATCAAGAAGTTCATATTGAAGAATTGGAAAATCGGCTTTGATGACCAGGTTACTTTAACATAAAAATGTAATTGATAATGAAAGTATGAATATAAAACTGCAATATAAAGCCTCATTTAATAGCTTCAGTTTTTGTGAATGGCAGCAAATGAGTATTCTAACTGTATGGAAGTTCAGAGTTGGGACTGGCAAATATGTGGCCTCCTGAAGTCAGCTGTTCTGATGTTCTTTGAGTATTAGAATAAAATGGGGGCTGGGGATGTGGCTCAAGCGGTAGCGCGCTCGCCTAGCATGCGTGCGGCCTGGGTTCGATCCTCAGCAGCACCACATACCAACAAAGATGTTGTGTCCGCCGAGAACTAAGAAAAAATAAATAAATGTTAAAATTCTCTCTCTCTCTCTCTCTGTCCCCCCCCCTCACTCTCTCTAAAAAAAAAAAAAAAAAAAAAAAAAAAAAATAGAATAAAATGATTTTTTTCCTGAGGTTTGTGGTGAAGGTCGGTCTTTAAGTATGAGTTCATAAATTAGATCTGCATGCCGAACATGATGAATCTCACAACCGAACACAGTAGTCTCCACGGGTCTCCATTCCACTCTTCTCTAGGCTTTGGATGCTAAATTAGTATCCACCTGGAGGGTCTGACAGCTGCCTGAGGGGTGTATCAGGAGGAGCATGCAGGCCTGCCTTGGGGGCTGGTGTGTGAGGGCCAGGTAGTATGCGTGCCTAGCTGCCTGAGGCCTCAGGTTTGATCTCCAGCACCACAAAAAATAACAAATCCTAAAAAATACTGTTGTAAAAGAGGGACTGGCAAAGGAGATGCAGCCTCAGGCTTCCTACTGGATGGGTTTCCTAGGGCCAGGTCAGTACTAGGTTGTCCCCCAGTGTGTCCACTCACCTCAAACTCCCCTCCCTGTGCCCCAGGTCATTTTTAAGTTTTAGATGACACAACACCTTTATTTATATGTGGTGCTGAGGAATGAACCTAGTGCCTCACAGCGCACAGCTCCAGACCCCTCACGCCATTTTTAAGTGAAAGAAACTTAGCTATATCCCTCGTGGAAAGCTCAAATTTTCATTTTCTTTTAGGAGTTAATCTTCCCTCATTTTCTGCAGTTTGTATTCTCAAAAGTACCTTTCAGTCATGGTGTAGCTCAGTGGCAGAGCATTTGCCTAGCATGTGTAAGGTCCTGGGTTCAGTCTCCAGCACCATATAGACAAACTGTTGCTGAACCTAGGACATGTCCTTGTCCCTGATCCAACAACGAGGACATGGTTTTGAGAAAAAGGAATAAGGTTTATTGCTGGGCTGAGGGTATAGCTCAGTTGGTAGAGTGCTTGCCTCACATGCACAAGGCCCTGGGTTAAAAAAAAAAAAAAGGTTTATTGGTTTGCAAGCAAAGGAGAAACACAGGGGACTCCTGTCCTACAGGCTGTGATTCTGCCCCTCAGCCAGAGCCTCTTAAAGAGATGACTCAAAGGCCACATTCCATGTGTTCTCTGGAGTTGCAATTCACTTGTGAATTTGGGAGATAGACATTTCTGAGATCTTCTGGTACCCCCCAAAGTCTGGACTACTTTGTTCCTATGGTGGGTGTGTACTCAGGACAGATTAACTCTTGTCTAGATTAGGGAGAGGGGGAAAGATTAAGGAGGAGCTGGGAGAGAGGAGGAGAAAGAAATGTCCATTTTTAAAATAATTAGTAGGGGCTGGGGTTGTGGCTCATTGGTAAAGTCAGTTTCAACTCCTTTCTTTTTTGTTTTTGTGGTGCTGGACTGAACCCAGGATTTTGTGTATGCAAGGCAAGCACTCTCAACTGAGCTATGTCCCCCGCCCTTTATCTCCTTTCTTTATGGCAATTCAGAATGTGAGTTGATGGGCTGATGTGAAAAGACTCCTGGCTCCCACTGCATTGGCTTAGTGTAGGCCTTTCTACTACTTACGTGGTGACCTCAAGCAAGTCACACTAGAATGCCTAATACCAGGATTCTTGGGTCCTGTGAGACTGAAATCCTTTTAAAATGCTGTGTGAAACACTGTGTGACAACATTCTTCCCCACTTTGGAATGTTAGGGGTTTGAGAAAAGACATAGGGTGGTTATAAGGAGAACAGGTGTCGGCCTGGCACAGTGGTACATGCCTGTGATCCTAGAGACTCCAGAGGCTGAGACATTGTTGTAAATTCTAAGCCAGCCTCAGCAACTTAGTGAGGCCCTAAGCCTTGGAATTTGTCTCAAAAAGAGAAAAGGGCTGCAGATGTGGCTCAGTGGTAAAGTACCCCCTGGGTTCAATCCCCAGTGCTCCCCCCCTAATAAAAGTGGGTATCCACTAGATGCCAGCACATTGCAAATCTCATTCCTAGTTCTGTCCATCCCTTAAGATGGAACCAGTCTCAGGGGCACCCTGACATTTTTTGGCATGTGGGACTCTTTCCAGTACAAGAAGAGTGACTTGCTCAAGGTCACCAGGTAGGTAGGTGAGTAGAAGGGAGGGTGTTTCAGATAAATCTGTGGAAGGCATAGCAGAGGTGAGCTCCCCAGGGGAGGGTCCCTAAGCTTTGAGGCCTGTCTTCAGGAGGGGCCCACACAGAAGGCAGTGCATGCTGGTGTCTGCCCTGTGACAGTTGCCACACCTGTGTACCAAGCTGTTCTTGACATTCAGGGGAATCACTCCCAGTGAAATGTGCATATTCCTGACAATTCTGGCTTTGCCTCCTCTGGGCCTGGAAGCCCGGTGAGCTCCAGAAGGAAGACCTTGCCTCGCTGTCCCATGGTCCTGGGCCTCCTGCACCTCCCTTGCCCTCCACCAGGGGTTGCCCTTGGCAGGATTTGGCCCTGGGCCTAGCCCTGCTGAGCCTGGCCTGCATCCCAGGCTTGCAGTTGTGATTTATTTTTGGCACTTCAGCTTTCCGTCATCAGTTAGCAAAACTCCAAAGAAAAGCACAGGATATCTTACTCCGGCCACAAGTGTCTGCTCAGGACACAGCTTCAGCCTTCTGTTGTCCCTTCTCCTCCAGGGGCTCTGGGACCTTTGGGATTCTTCTCACATTCACTCAAGGGCCTGCCAAGACTAACAGGTGAGTGGCCAAGCAACAGGTGGGAGAGGGAGGCTGCAGGTAGATAAATCAGAGCTCCTGGGCCCATTAGGCCCATTTTTCTTCCCTTCCAAATGCAGATAGGCCTGGGAGTGTGGCCACACCGATTCCTGAAACACTGCCGGGGAGTCTCTACACAGTGGCCCTGGTGACTGCTTTCCAACTCTAGCTTTGGGGGAGGGCTGTTATGTTCCTAAAAGACCCAACCACCCACTCCTATTTGGGAATCTTCTCCAAAGGGGCTTGGGAAAGATGTGAAAGGCTGATGGGCAGTGGATAGGAACACAAAGTTGGCTCTGCTCAGGCCTCCGAGCAGAGGGACACACACAACACACACACCAGAAAAGGTGAGCGCAGCAGGACCTGGCCCACTTGGTTGTCAGGGAATGGCCTCCTGGCATGGGTCCAGATATATCCTCTGCCCATGGAGGCCTGGGGAAGGGAGGAGCCTGGTGCTCCTCAGTTTCGAGATGCACGAATGCCCATCTTGGGAACTTGGAAGGACTTGCCAGAAAAGGGGCTTGTTTGGGGGAACATACTCTCCCAGGCTCTGTTGGTTGCTGACGGGGCAGAGGAGACCTTTGTGCAGTCCAGCCCTTGCTCCTGGCAAGGAGACTGTTGTTATTCTAAGCCTCCCTCTGGTAACCAGGCACCCAGTAGCAGGGACGCCAGGCCTTCTGGAATGGTCAGCCTGGGTCCTAAGGCAGCCAGGGCTGCTGGTTGGCTGGTCAGCAAATCAGCCTCCCTGAGAGACCAGGGTGTGATAGATGTAGGGTCAGAGGCAGCTTGTGTCCATTCTCTATCTTCCCCTCTTCCTGTTGTCTGCACCTGTCAAAGCCTGCACCTGAGGTAGGAGCCCAGTTCCCTGGTCAAGTGGGCCTTCTCGGCTCCCTAGGTACAGGTTCGACTTTCCTGACTATGCTGCCCCACACTGCAGAAGAGCCACACCGGCTCAACAGTCCTCCCCATTGTTAGGTAGGACCCTGGACCACAGGCTTCCCTACCCAGCCATGGACTCCCATTTTAGGAGCAGTATCTGCCACACCGGAGCACAGAGGGCAGAGGTGATGGACGCATCCTAGGGGAGGTCACAGTCCAACGGAGATGACAGCATACACTGGCAGATTGTTCCAGAGGCTGAGCCGGGACTCGCCACCCAGCTCTGCATCCCTTAGAGCACCTGGCTCTGTGCTTGGCCAAGCATAGGCATTATGTTCTACAAAATGAAAGATGGGATGAGTGGATGAGGGAGGGATTACAGAAGCCCTGGCTGTGGGCAAAGCAAGAGAGGAGCAACAAGAAGGGCTTCCTGAAAGGAAAGGAGGCATGATGAACAAGGATCAGAATGCAAGCACCAAGTCAGGGTTCTTGCCTCTTCCACAGTTGCAGAAGAAAAACAGGACTGATCTAGTCTCCTTCAAAGGCAAAGTAAATTGCACATTAATTTGCCCTCTGTGGTTTAGCTTGGCTCTTTCTAAAAACAAGGATGTGCTGGCCTCACTAGAGCTAACCTGATCTCTTGCCCAGGGCTAAGCCTGGGCTTGGCCAACAATTTGCTAACCCCATCTGTGACCATAAGGAGCCTCAAGTGTCCTGAGGGTCACAGGAGCATTAGCTAGTGGGAAGAAGCAAGCTGGGCTCTTTCCAAAGCTCCCAGCAGAGAGGAAGAGAAGTCACAGGGAGGAAAGGTGGTCATCACTGGGGGACCAGAAGGGGCTGGGCAGTCAGAGGCAGCTGGATTTTTTCACTAATATTTATTTTGAACATTCACTATAGGCCTGTCCTGTGCCAGAAGGTATAACGATGAATGAGAACTGGGCACGGTGATCAACACCTGTAATCCCAGAGACTCAGGAGTTTGAGGCAGGAGGATTGCAAGTTGAAGGTGGGACTCAGCAACTCAGCAAGGCCCTAGGGCCTTAGTGAGATCCTATCTCAAAATTTAAAAATCCTTGAAAAAGGGCTGGGGACATGGATCAGTGGTGAAGCAAGCCTGGGTTCAATCCCCAGTACCAAAAAAAAAAAAAAAAAAGGGTGAATGAGAAACAGTTCCAGCTCTCAGGAGCACACCACCAGTGTCAGGAGGCTGATGGCTTCTTTCTGTTCTCCTTTAGGGACCCTGGGACTCACCCTGAGGAGCTACTATGACGCGGGATGAGGGGCTGCCAGACTCTCATTCCACACAGGGCTTCTACGAGAACTATGAGCCCAAGGAGATTCTGGGCAGGTAGGAGCCACACTGTCCTGAGGAGTGCGTCTGGGCTCCAGCAGGCCCTGTGGGCTGTTCCATCTCTGCTAACCCTGAACACCAACCCGTGTCCATCCCCTAAGCACTGAACCCTTGGAGAATCCTTCAGCTTAGGGGCCTGCCCTCCTGAATCCAGGACAGGAAAGAGGAATGAGATCAGAGATGTTTCCCGCAAAAGATTCCCAGGTGCTGTTGTTCAGCACATCCAAACCTGGCCTTGGGCTGGGGGTTAGGGTCAGGGATTCTAGGGAAGGCTGTGGCCCGGGGAAGGTACCCCTTCTCTCTACCTGCTGAGGAGGAGCACTGAGCCTGCCTTGCTATGCCCAGCTCTAGGAAAATCACCCCTGTGCCTTTATTTCTTCACCCCATCTCCCCCCAAAACTCACAGGGATTTGGGGAAAGTGTGAATTACAAGGGCAGAACATCCTGGCCCCAGCCTGGACCTGGGACTCCCCTGGGGTAGGGTCCCTTTTGTCATCTGTGCTCTGCACGCTAGGGGAGTCAGCAGTGTGGTCAGGCGCTGCATCCACAAGCCCACATGTCAGGAGTATGCTGTGAAGATCATCGATATCACCGGTGGAGGTAGCTTCAGCCCCCAGGAAGTGCAGGAGCTGCGAGAGGCCACACTGAAGGAGGTGGACATCCTGCGCAAAGTCTCTGGACACCCGAACATCAGTGAGTGACAGCAGATACTCTGCCAGGATCCTGCTCTGAGAGCCCAGGAAGGGCCATGTGACCCACTGAGTGGCTGCCCAGACTGAGGGTCTGCAGCCTCAGGGCCCCATGGCTTGGAGTCACCAACCAGCCCTTCGCTGCCGACACCAGGGTCACAGGCAGGGCTGGAGTGGGTAGGGGTGGGAAGGTGGAGTGTCAAGTCCCAGGCCTGCCCATGTCCAGGTTGACTTCCTCTGATCACCAGCCTGCTCCCTCCACGTTCCCCCAGCTTTCATCCCCCATGCCCCTGTACCCTGCCCCCTGCTACTTGAAACCAGCTAGATGTTTCCATTTCAGTACAACTGAAGGACACTTATGAGACCAATACCTTCTTCTTCCTGGTGTTTGACCTGTAAGTACCCAATCCTGCAGCCAGCCACACCGGGGCCTGCTGGAGAACCTCCACTCTGGCTCCTGCCCAGGCTGCCAGGCTTTGAAACCTGGGTCCACCACATATGGGCCAAGTAGTTTCTCTCAGTATTGGTCTTCTTATCTGTCTTATGGGAGCAATATTGGCACCGTGCTTGGCACAATGTAAGTGATACTGATTATTAACTGCAGTGACAGTTGTGCTGGGGGCCCCTCCATATTTATTCTAGACATGGAGGACATGACAATGGAAGGGCCAGACCAGGTTCTGACTTGTAGTCGAGTACATGTACATGCACATAAGGCACAGCAAAGGGTTAGGGGGACCAGGACTTCAGGCAAAGTCTCCAGGAGGTGACTTGAGTAGAGGTGTAGGGGGAAGGCATGGAAGGACCAGAGCAAAGGCCCCGAGCAGATCTCCAGCCAAGGGAAGAGCTGGCTCGTGGGCTCCGTGGCCAGGATCTGCAAGGCCCCTGAGTAGGGGGAGTGAGCTTGTGCAGAGCAGCCCGATGTGAGGCTGGAACCAAGGAGCAGGTGCTGCAGGCACTATAGCCTTGATAACCCTAACCCTGACTCTCCCCGGAGGGCCTGGTGCACCTGGGTAGGTGCTCCACCATGGAACTGTTGGTTTCTGATGAGGATCCCAGTGGCAGGATGTGAGTCAGCAGTGTGGAAGGCAGAGGCTGCATCCAAGATGTGGTTCAAAGGTCAATACCATTAGTATCAAGATTACCCCTTTGCTTGAGCTCCTTGTCACTGAGTGTCAAGTGTGAGCAACACAAAGTATTCTATGAACTGTGTTCAAACTTGTCATCATCTTTGTTATTAAAGCTTCCCAGGGAAGGGAATGCCCTGCTCCTTGTTCCCCTCCACTGCCTTTTCACTGAGAATGTCAACCTCTGCAAAAACAAGTATGATTTCTCCATATACAATAGTTTTAGGGACAGGGGTTACTTGAGAAATTATTCAAGTAAGTTATGTATTGCTGAAATATTTCACATTGTAGCTATATTATGTTCAGTATTATTTTTAAAAAATTTTAATTAATTAATTAAATTTGTGGTGCTGGGAATGGACCAGGGGCCCTTTACCACTGAGCTACATTCCCAGCCCTTTTCATTTTGTATTTTGAGGCTGGGCCTCACTAAGTTGCCTAGGCTGGCCTCAAACTTTCAGTCTTCTTGCCTCAGCCTCCTGAGTCTCTGGGATTACAGGTGTGTGTCACCACACCAGGCTTACTGACTTAGAGTAACAATTTAGCCTCACATGTAAGCATAAATACATGGTTAGCTCCGGGAAGGTAGAGCCCACTGAGGTGCCGTGCATGGCCTCCAGTGTTCACTGGCCAATCATTGCTGCTGCTGCTGATAGTGAGTTCTCCTAGTATCTTTCAAATGAACTAAAATGATAGAGACTGGGGCTGGAGGTGTATCTCAGTGATTAGAGTGCCTGCTTAACATGTGGGAGGCCTTGGGTTCAATCTCCAGCACTGGAAACAAACGAGGATAAAGACAGGATTCACACATTACCTTTTAGGAACACATTACAGGTACTGTGTAAAACGAGGCTCACCTCTGTAAATTCTAGGTCATCTCAAAAAGACACCCTTTCCCTTCTCAAGCTGCCAACCAAGCTGAAGGTTTTCTTCCTCTCTGTGATGCTGGCCACAAATCTGTTCCTCCATTCACTCTCCTCCCCATGGGGATCCCTTGACCCTTGGAGGGGTGGGAAGGAGGGACAGGATGTGCCTTTTCCTACTTAGTCTCGGCAGATTCTCTGAAGACCCCTCCAGACTTGACCAGCTGCTGCTCTCCCCAATCTGCAGCACCTGCACCATCCTGTCCCACCTTTGGGGGTAGCTCAAATGTCTTTAACCTTTGAAGAGGCTGCTTGGGGAATCTATTTTTGCTGTTGCCCTCAGGAGCCCTCAGGGCATAACTAGATCATTCTAGCAGAGACCCTTTCAAGATCCTCCCAAGAGGTAAGGAGATTGAGTGGCAGTTCTTGACCCTGTAACAGGCAAACTTCCCAACATTCAGTGTTGATTCCTCCCATTTGTCTCCTGGGAAAATTCCGGATACTCGAGTCCTTCTGATCTGCACCTGGAACCCTGGGCTCAGGGGGCCTTTTGACCTCCAGCTTTGATCTGGGTTCTGACAGGTCCCAGCCTATGATGGCACTTCCACAGACAGGGACCCCGGCACTGGTGTGCATCCCACCTTTCCAGTCTCCTCTTTTCTTCCAATTCTTGCCAAATTCTGTACTCACTCCCCCAGTTCCTCTCCCCAGACTTGGGTCCTTCAGGAGGAGTGGCAGCCCATCTTGTCCCTCTGGGAGCAGGGTGAGGGGTGATCTTGGGACAAGCATGACTAGAACCTGTTCCCACAGGATGAAGAGAGGGGAGCTCTTTGACTACCTCACTGAGAAGGTCACCTTGAGTGAGAAAGAAACCAGGTGAGGGTCTGTCTGCCCCTCTTTCCAGGCCCTTCCAGTGTCCTAGCAGCACAGGTGTGAGGTCTAGGAGGCATGTGTGCCCTGTCTCAGCTTGGAGTGTGCACTGCTGTCTTGGTGCCCTGCCTCCCTGGCTGGGTCTGGACCCTCCCAGCCTATCCCAAGCCCTCCTCCCTGTGCTGGCAGTGTGGCTGGTATGTGAGCTTTGCTCTCCCTGCTACTACCTGACCCTGCAGAGTAGAATAACATGGGGTGGAACGTGGTCTGTCTTATGGAGTGTTTGATTTGTGTGTCTACAAAGCACCAATCAAACATCAATACAGGAGTGAAAGAAAGACATGTAGAACAGAGGACAGAGGACGGAGACTAGGGTGGGGGAAGGGTGGGTAACGGGGACTGAAATGGAGTCAAATTCCATGCATGTATCATTTTGTCAAAATGAGCCCAACTATTATGTATAACTATAATGCTCTAGTAAAAGAAAAAACACAGCCAATTAAAAACTTTAAAAAGGAAAAAGAAAGGAGCAACATATGTGCCCACCCTAGAAAGATCATGAGAGCCCTGCTGGAAGTGATCAGTGCCTTGCACAAGCTCAACATCGTACACCGGGATCTGAAGCCTGAGAACATCCTCTTGGATGACAACATGAATATCAAGCTCACGGACTTTGGCTTTTCCTGTCAGCTGCAGCCGGGAGAGAAGCTGAGAGGTCTGGTGACATGCCAGGGGCTCAGGCTCTCTGAAGCTCTCTGGTCCTAGTCAGTTCTCCAGGACCAGAGAGCCTGGGTTTCTCCCCGCCATTTTCCACTAGAATAAAGTCCTGCCAGTGGAGGGCTAGGTGCCTCTTCAGGTTGAGTCCTCTTTCTGGGACTGCGCTGAGCCAGGTTGCCACTGCCTAAGCTCCAGGCTGGGATGGGTAAAAGGGAACCAAAAGGCAGCCCTTGGTCCTGTGTGAACCCTGCCCTCAGCCCTGAAGTTGGCCAGTGTTAGGCCAACCCCAGTCCCAGCCCCACTTCCCTTACTTCTCCACTATATCTTTGGCCTTCCTCTTCTAAGTGCCTTCTGCTGACTGGTCCTGACAGTAACTCTTCTGCAGAGGTCTGTGGGACCCCCAGTTACCTGGCCCCCGAAATCATTGAGTGCTCCATGAACGATGACCATCCAGGCTATGGGAAGGAGGTGGACATGTGAGTGCAGGAGGTGGGGAGGGAGGAGGGACCCATGGGCAGGACTAGGTTGGAACAGAGATGCTCCCTCTCCTTCCCTGATGCTGCTAGGAGGGGCAGCCAGCCCTCCTGCACTCACCTGCCCATCTGCTAGGGATAACAAGCTGCCCTTGCACAACCCAGGTGGAGCACAGGGGTCATCATGTACACCCTGCTGGCTGGCTCCCCACCCTTCTGGCACAGGAAGCAGATGCTGATGCTGAGGATGATCATGAGTGGCAACTACCAGTTTGGCTCCCCGGAATGGGATGATTACTCAGACACCGTGAAGGACCTGGTGAGAGGCCAGGACTCCAGGCTCGTCCAGCATGGCCTGGGGAGGGGTCTTCTGATGTGCTGGGGGGGCCGCCTTGGTGCTCAGCTCCTCTCTTCTGTTTGCTCAGGTATCCCGCTTCTTGGTAGTGCAGCCCCAGAACCGCTGCACTGCGGAGGAGGCCTTGGCACACCCCTTCTTCCAGCAGTACGTGGTGGAAGAGGTGCGGCACTTCAGCCCTCGTGGCAAGTTCAAGGTATTGTCCTTCCCTTGACTTGTGGTCCTAGGGCAGGTGCTGCTGCTCCTGAGGTCTTAGACCCAAGACACCTAGGGGCTCTCACATCCACGCTGTCCAGTGCATTGCTCCTCACCTGGTTCCAGCTCAACTCCTGGCTGCAGAAGAGCATGGCACCTGGCTGGTTCTGTGGGCCAGGACTGTGCAGGGCCCAGTGGGCCGCTTGGGGGATACTCTCAGCGTGGCCCCTAGGCAGGATCGCTCTGATAATGCTGGCAGGCTGGGGATGTGGGGTACTGCGCAGGGCCCAGTGGGCTGCTTGGGGACACTCTGAGTGGCCCCTCGGCAGGATCACTCTGATCATGCTGGCGGGCTGGGGACCTGGGGGGCTGCGCAGGGCTGGGGTTACCCTAGGGGAGCTCTCAGAGCAGGTCCTTCGCAGGCCATCGCGCTAACCGTGCTGGCTGCAGTGAGGATCTACTACCAGTACCGCCGCGTGAAACCGGTAACCCGGGAGATCGTCATCCGCGACCCGTATGCGCTGCGGCCACTGCGCCGCCTCATTGATGCCTACGCTTTCCGCATCTATGGCCACTGGGTGAAGAAGGGTCAGCAGCAGAACAGGGCCGCGCTCTTCGAGAACACACCCAAGGCCGTGCTCCTCTCGCTGGCCGAGGAAGACTACTGAGGGACGGTGGTGCAGGCAGCCATGAGACCCCGCATTGGCCTGTGTGCGAGGAGCACCAGGGCCCGGCTTGAATCCTTGGATGCAGGCGGCTGTCCCTGCAAGGCCTCCGCAAGCAGCGTGTGCGTGTGCACCGCATAGCGATAAATGTAGAACAGGTGTGGTCTGAAACAACCACGAGTCCTCCTGCTTCTCCACGGCCCAGCCTGCACCATCCCAGTTTCCTTCCATGGGGAGCCAGGGTTACTGACAGTTGGAACCCTTCCTAAGGGTGCCAGGGTGAGGATCAGCCAGGTGTGGTGGCGCGTACCATGATGCCTGCGACTCTGGAGGTTGAGGCAGGAGGATGACAAGGTCAAGATCAGCCTGGGAAACATAGAAAGACCCCTGTCTCAAAATAAATAAAGAGAGCTGGGGATGGGGCTCAGGCAGGCGTAAAGCAACCCTGGGTTCGATCCCCAGTACCAAAAAAGAGAAATATCTGAGATACACAATTGTAAATTTATTGATGTGGTGACATCTGATGACATGGAACAGGTTTTTTGCTAGGGATGTTTTTAGAGGCATCAGAAGCTCCTATACAAGTAAGATATATAATTAACATCAGAAGGGAGCCAGCACAGTGGCAGGCAGCTCAGGAAGCTGAGGCAGGAGAATCATGAGTTCAAAGCCAGCTTCAACAAGAAGCAAGGCTTCACGCAACTCAATGAAACCCTGTCTCTAAATAAAATACAAAAAAGGGGATATGGCTCAGTGGTCAAGGGCCTCTGAGTACAATCCCTGGTACCAAAAAACAAAACAACAACAAAAAAACATCAGAAGGGAAAGCTTCTGGATTATTTGCTTTGTGACTGCCACAATGCACAGCTTCCTGGTAAATTATTTAAGATTGACACTGGGCCCAGCATGGCAGCACACTTGTAAAGTTCAAGGCCAGTCTGGGTAACTTACCAAAATCCTGTCTCAAAATAAAAAATAAAAAGGGCTGGTGTATCTCGGTGGTAGAGCACCTGTAGGTTCTGAGTGTGAGTGTGTGAGTGTGTGTGTGTGTGTGTGAAGCCCATTGCATTAAAAAAATTTTTTTTAGATGTTGATGGACCTTTATTTTATTCATTTATTTACATGTGGTGCTGAGAATCAAACCCACATGGTATGCAAGTGCTCTACCACTGAGTCACATCCTCAGCCTAACCCATTGCATTTTTACAGATAGTTCCTTGAAAGGAGCAAGAAACACTATAGACAGATAAAGGAAGCATTTTCCTTCTACAAAAATCTGCTGGGAAAACAGCTGCCTTAGAAAATTTTGTGTTGAGGAAATGTCAGATCTCTCAATCAGGGAGAAAGGGAAGGTAACAGATTTACAAATGTTTTGGGAACTGCACTTTGGAGCCCTCTGTTCCAACAGTTTTCCTATCTGGCCCTGTATGGTCAATGCTTGGCCTCCAGGGGACACCCAGCTCCCAGTCACTGCAGTCAGGCTCCTTCCCTGAGACAGGGGCAGTTCTCAGAGGGAGAGGCCACCCTGCCTTGGGAAATGCCTGCTGTGGAAGATGGGAAGGGAGGGGAGGGTGTCCCTGAAGCTGCAGTTTAAGAGCTTAGGGTCAGCTGCGTTTGGAATATGGCCAGGGAATGACCTGGGTCTCAGGGGAACTTTTCTCCTGTCCATGCTGCCAGCAACTCACAGCTCCCCGGGCAGGCGGCCTGCTCCTGAAGCACAGCGGAAGCCCAGGTTGTCTGAGGCAGAGTCCGGAGTGTTGCCCATCCTGCCATCAGAGAAGGGGAGAGAAGCCTGTGTTGAGAGGGGCTGGTGGCCATCCCACCCTTCCTGCCCACCCCAGGCTTGCTGAGGCTGGTGTGTCTGAGGCCTGCAGCAGCGTGGCCAGGAGAGACCTGGTATAAGGGCAAGTCCTGGGTTTGATCCCCAGTACCAAAAAAGAGAAATATCTGAGATACACAACTCCTGGGGTGTGGGACAGAGTAGGGTATGCGGAGTGACCCTGAGGGATGGCACTGGAGGACAGGGCTTGGCTATCACTATAACAACCTCCACTGTGGGGGGTTAGAGCAGCATAGCCCCAAACCCTGTAGGCACGGAGTGAAATGACACTGGGGAGGTTACCCTCCCCAGCTTTCCTTCACATGTTACTTCCCTTGCTCTGCAAGGCAGGATGTCAGCATTTCCTAGATTCAGAATCAGAGGCCAGGAAGGCCATGTGTATGGTAGGAGGCGGGTGGGGCAGTCAGCAGAAAACCCAGATTCCTGCTCCAGGCCTTCCTGGTTCTCCACTACTTTGTTCAAAAGAGAAAGGCGAAGAAAACCCAGAAATTTCAAAGCATCAAATAAACCTCTGTAGCCTTGATGTCGTGAGGCCACAGACAGCAGACTCTAAGACCTTAAGGAATCCAGTGGAAGGAGCTGCAGAGGTTATCAGCTAAATTAAACCTGTAGATGCTGAAAGAGGGTCCTGGAAGGGGGTTCAGGAACTCTACCAGCCAGGTGCCACCACTAAACATCTGTGTGAAATAAGGAGGCCCCAGGACCTCCTGAGCCTTTTTTTTCTTGATTGTAAAGCAAAGGATTATAAAAAATGATTTTTCATGTGCCCATCTACTTGGAGAGTCAGTAATTCCATGTCTACTGGCAATGACCTGATGTGGCCACTCTACCTCCATCCCCCTGCTCCCACCTGCTTAGGGAGGACAAGAGGGATGCCCATACAGTTAGTGGGCCACACAGTCCCCCCTGGGGTGGCGAGCTGGCAGGAAATGCTGCAAGTTGCCCCAGGCCCCTAACTCTTCTTGCCTGTTCCTGTTCTGTGCCCACAACCCTAGCAGAGGCTGGTGCCCAGAAGCAGCGCCCGCATCAGCCGCCTGGGCTCCTGCAGCCAGGACAGACTCCCGGGCCCTGGCTGCTGAGCCGTGTTCCACAGGACCAAGCTCTCACCTAGTGGTGACCCGGGCCCGGTGATTGGCAGAACCATCAATGGTGTCGATCCAGGACGCACCCCGGAGAACACGCATGTCCTGGCCAGCGGCCTGGTAGGGTGATGCGGTCCACTCCCACACATTGCCCATGAGGTCATAGATCCCTGCAACATAGTAGGAGCATCAGCCAGGCTGGGAAGCACGAGATCCCCCAACCCCTCTGCGGCCTGGGGAGAACGGGCAGCATTAGGACCATCGGCAACTTGGGAGAGAGCCTACCGTAGCTATTCTGTGGGGGAAAGGCATTCACCGGCGAGACTCCGTGGAAGCCATCCTCAGCTCTGTCACCCTTGGGGAATGTTCCCTGGTGGGAGAAATTAACCCTGAAGGGTCTATCAGCCTATTCCAAGACAGGAAACCCTGCCTGGAGGAAAAATCCACAGTCCCCTTGCTGCAGAGCTGGCCCAGAAAGGGGCTGGGGCCATAATCTAAGGCTCCCCTCAGGCTGGGTCAGGAAGAGTGCATTTCTGTGCCCACAGTGGTCCACGTCCAGCCTGTCCTCCTACTGTTGGCTTTCAGAGACCTTCTGCCCTCTGCCTTGATACCCTCCTGCTGTGGAGCTACTAGGAGCGGCATTTCCCACTCTCCTCCAGGTCCTGCACCTGCTGCCTTCGCAGGACCACGGGTACCCCCCTGAGCCTTCTCCCTTCCACCACAACAACCTTAATGCCCTCTCATCCACCCCACCCCACTGTTCCTCTCTCCTACTCTTTACAAGAAAAATCCTTAAAAACGTGACTGATGCTTGCTGTCATAACTTGTTGAGCTCTGTCACCTTTCCTTAACCTGGGGCGTGGTTGGCACCACTGCCTGTAAGCAGCTCTCACACCAGGAGGGTGATGGTTGGTGATCTGTTCAGCGCCACCATGCACTATATCACACTTCTCTCCCTTAATGTGACTATCCTCAGTGCCACGTGTTGCCTCCCTTAAAAACTCAGCAAAGTGGCCAGGTGCAGTGGCATACATCTGTAATCCCAGCTCAGGAGGCTGGGGGAGGAGGATCACAAGTTGGAGGCCAGCTGGGGCAACTTAGCGAGACCCTATCTCAAACAATAGAAAGGACTGGGGTGTGGCTCAGTGGTAGAGCACCTGCCTAGCATGTGCAAGGTTCTGGGATCCATCCCCAGCACCACACAGACAACCAACAAAAACATAAATAGGTCATTATAACTGCAGACCCTCTTTGATGCTTTCCCTAACAGGCTGGTGAGGAATCCCCCAACTCTAGAGCCTCTAGCCATCCTCTAAAAGGTAGATGCCTGATGACTCCCTGCTGGGAACAAACCTGGGCCTTGGGAGCCAGACAGGGGCTCCCCTCCTGTTTTCAATCTTTACTGACAAGAGCACGTGACCTGGGCTGACCCTGAGCCCACAGACTCCCCCCTGACTGCTGATGCGCAGGTTATCTGTGTAGATGAGGCAGCACCTTAGCCATATGGCCCAAGCCTGGGCTCAGGCTGGAGTCCACCCTCCTCCACCCTTCCACATTTGATGAATTATCAAACCCTATCCACCTTCTCACACATCCTTCTCCCATTTGGCTTCCTCTCTTGATCCTGTTTCCACTTAATTTGAGAACTGATGACCCCTGGGTCACTTCCATAGCCTGGGACTCAACACATCCCGTCACATCTGCAGTTCTACCTCACCTGCTCCTGCACAAGTCAGCTTCAGTGCATTTCTTCCTGACTCAGAATGATGATGCTCCAGCGCACACCTGCAGCCATACACTGCGTGCCCAGCAAGCCCAGGCCTTGGATTCCTGGGTTCCGTTCCCAGAAACAAACAAGTAAACCCCTGCTGGCTCCTCAACCTGCTCTTTTCCTATCTCCTGTAGCCCCTTACTTCCTGAAATGGCCACACCTCTGAACATGCCCTGGTGCTCCCTTGGCTGGGAATGCCTGGACTTTTCACTCGGCAACCTCCTACCTGACCAGCTCCAGCGTCACCCTTTGTGGTAAAGTCTCCCCCACACCCTCTTGTCTTTGTCTTACCAGTGCAGAGTTTTCAGTTCCATCAGGACACAAGCCCTCTGAGCCCCACATCCCCTCCCATGATGCCCACCTCCTGCAGGAGGAGACTGGTGCTGCTGAGGAGGAAGTGGGTCTTACCTGCCACAGGTTGGTACGGTTTGGCTGGAACCGGTTCCCCCATGGGTAGACCTGACCTGTCAGGAGGGCCAGGACACAGGCCAGAAAGGAGAGGAGGAATTGGGAAAGAAAAGCAAAATCAAACAGTGAGAGCACCTGAGGGAGCTGGGAGGTGAGGAAGAGGAGGTGGCTTACTTCTGCCCCACCCAGCCCTGCCTGGGGCACTGGCCTGACCCCCACCCCCAGGGCTCTGCAGTACCCCTTGAGGTGCTGTGATCAGGTCAACCTAGAAGCCTTGTTGCCAGTTCACGTGGAGATGAGTATAGAAATAGAGAGTACATATTGAGAGGTTAGTTCATTGGATTTCAAACAAGAAGCAACCTTGTCCGCCACACTAAGCACCTCAACTACTGATATCCCAGGTATTCGTCTGAAGAGGTGTGGAGGTGTTCAACGTGGGAAACTGTTCTGTATTATTGTGACCTTTTGCACAGCCAAGACTGACCAAGACAAAGCTATAAGCAAGTGGTGCTTTTTGATGTCAACCCCTGCTACTTTGGAAACTGTGCTTTCCCTAAGCTGTGCTGCTCTAACTAGATCTATGGAAATCTAACCTGTACCTATGGAATCTCCAACAACAAAAACGTTAGGTCTCCTTTTCACTCTGTGTTTTCAACCATTCATTTTTTTTGTGGCATTGCGCGTGTGTGTTGGTCTGAGGTGGGTTAGCAATGAAACAACACAGGGAACCCTGGCCCTTCCCCACAGAGAGTTTAAGAAGCACTGCTCTAGGGAGCACAAGCTCTTCCCACCCTCAGAAGTCCCCCAGGCAGGGTGGAATGTGGAGGAGAATAGAGAAGTTGTCTTGACATCTGTACCCTTCAAGCCCCCTCGGGCAGCAAACTCCCACTCTTCCTCCGTGGGCAGCCGCTTCCCCCGCCAGGCACAGTAGGCCTGGGCGTCGTTCCAGCTCACGTGTACCACGGGGAGCTCCAGTCTCTCTCGGATGCCAGAGCCAGGACCTGCAGGCTGACAGCCAGGATTAGGTGAGACAGGCTCTGGGAGCTCATGAAAGTCTGAGGAAGGCTAGGCTTAGGGGGCCTGAGTTAAGTGTTTACCACTAGATGGAGAAAGGAAGTTGGGAGAAACAGCTTGGTGAGTGAGGGATTTCCAGTTAGAAGGCAGACTAAAGGAGAAACAGGAGGGCAACAGGAAAAGAGTGGAGCAGAGGAAATGGGATTGCTTGGCTATTTCCCTGAACTCCCTGTCATCCTTTAGGACTTGATGTGCCTGGCCTGGTGGCTGAGGGATCTAGGGAAGACAGCTTCGAGAATAAGGGAAGGGGTAGAAAATGAGGAATCAACACTTACCTGCCTCCAAAATGCCTTTTCCACTGGAAGCCACCAGAGAACAGGCTGCAAAACAGAAGACACACAGTGGAAGACACTGTGCCCAGGAAAGGCACCTTCCAACAGCCACGGGAGCAGAGCAGAGGCCTTGACTGAGATGGGGTCCCGGTGAGTTGTGGCTGGACTTTGATCAGCCTCACTGCAGAGAGGTTCCTCAAGGTGCTCTCCTGAAGCTTCAGGAAGCACCAACACCTGGTCTTTACCTGGATTCTCTCAGCTTCTCTACACCAGAACCAGCTCAGGGTGAACTTCAGGAGCACTGCTCATCTGACTCTTTCTCCCCCACATGCTGACCAGGCCCCACTCCATCCCTTGGCTGCGTGCCAGGTACTCTCACCTCCATTTGCTGGGTCGCTTTGTTTCTTAGCTCACTGGAGACAAAGTCCTCAAAGACAAAGCTCCACCCGAACATCTCGGCCTCTGTCCGATACTTCTTCTCCCTGACAAACTCCCTGAAGAGAGAGTTTCGCTTGCCAACAGGGTTCCGAGCCCCATTCCTACCCACTCTGGGAAACCTCCTGTGTCCTTGACCTCAGTCACACCCCATAGGTCTCAAGAGCTCCAAAAGATTCACCCTATCACCTGAGCAGGGTTTCTCGTAAGTCAGGATATAATTTGCATTTAACACATATAAAAGATACTGGGCTGAAGGAAGCCCACCAAGTCCCCAGAGTGGCTTTCCCATGGCTGGGTATGGTCTGTGGACTCTAGCAGGCAGACTGCAGGGAGGACTGCACAGCGCTGGGCCAACTCCATAGGACCTAATGGCTGGTGAGCAGTCTCACATTGATACATTATCTTTGAGTGATTGTTAATTATTAAATATTAGTCTACAATGTCACCTTTGTGTTTTTGGACAATCTTAACTCTTTCTTTAGGACAAACCTCTAGAGGTGGAATCACTGAGTCCAAGGGCCTGAGGAATATGCCAATTCTTGCTTCCGAATCAATTTTTCCCTGCAAGGTTTGTTTTTTCCCCTCCTTGGGCCTGGGAAGTGAACCTTGAACATGCTGGGCAAGGTCTACCTCTGAGTTGCTTCCCCAGCCCTTTTTACCCTCAGGCAGCGTCTCACTAAATTGTTCAGGCTGGCCTCAAACTTCTGAACCACTGCCTGAGCCTCTGAAGGAGCTGGGATTATAGACATACACTATACCTGGCTTTCCTGCAAGTTATTTTTATTTTGAACATGTTTTAAGTCTACAAATACGACATATTTTTCAAGAGCATAATGTTAAATTTCATTTCCTATGTTTAATTCTGAAGTCACGCACATATTAATGATATGTTTTTGTTTTCCAAAATTTCAAACAAACATATATAGAAAAGATGTATGAGAATCTCCTTGTGAAAACATTCTTTGAGAAATGACACTGTTTGGTAGTTAAATTTCCGGAGATTTGGGCTGGTACAGAGTTATTCCTTATAGCATTGCAAGGAGTAGGCTACAGAATGTTTCTGTGATTTCTTTATGTATCATCATACCCAGTCTTTTGGCAAGGACCAGCAACAAACAGCATTTTATAGTCAGTTTGCCAAGAAAACTTCCCAGTTCCTGTAAATATGAGATAAACTTCTCAGGATTACAAAATTGGAAAATACAGATTAGAAAGTCACCAAATAGTATTTCTTCCTAATTCATATTACCATGTCCCTGTAGCTACAACTGCTAACAATACTAACATTCAGACTTAGAACTCCCTCCAGAAACTTTCAGTATTGATTTGCTGATCATTCAACAAACACATCTTGAGAGACAAGGAGGTATTGAGCCTGCTACAGGACCTCAGGGGCAAGCCACAGGGGAACAGGGCAGGCAAGGTCCCTGCTTTCCAGAGGACAACATTCTGACCCATTTAAAGTAACAACTGGATTAAAAAAGACAGCCACCAATTATAACATTCCAGAAATTTCCCATATTTACTTTATTGTCTTCCCTCTCTCCCTTTTTTTAAAAAAATATTTTTAGTTGTAGTTGGACACAACACCTTTATTTCACTTATTATTATTTATTAATGTGGTGCTGAGGATCGAACCCAGGGTATCCCATGTGCGAGGTGAGCACTCTACCGCTGAGCCACAACCCCAGCCCCACTCCCTCTCTCTTGAATATAATTTTTCTTTTCCTTTTTTCAGTATTGGGGATAGAACCCAAGGGTACTTAACCACTGAGCAATACCCCAGTCCTTTTCATGTTTTATTCTGAGACAGAGTCTTGATAAGTTGCTGAGGCTAGCCTGAAACTTGTGATTCTCCTGCCTCAGCCTCCCAAGTCACTTAGATTACAGGTGTGTGCCACTGTACCTGGATATAAATATTTTTTGAATATTTCATATATATATCTTCCCCTGCACCATCTACAAGTATCTTTTGGATCATTTCTTTTACCTTACTCAAAACATGGCCTTGGGGAAACTAGGGCAACTCATCATAGCTTCTTAGATTGGGCTGGAGCTATTATATTTGACTCCTAAAACAATGCTGCTTCCTTCAACAAATACAAAGGCAGGGCTGGGGATGTGGCTCAATCGGTAGCGCGCTCACCTGGCATGCGTGCGGCCCAGGTTCGATCCTTAGCACTACATACAAAGATGTTGTGTCCACTGATTAAAAACTGAATATTAAAAAAAAATTCTCTCTGTCTCAAAAAACAAACAAACAAAAACAGAGGCAATTCAAGGGACTTCTAGCTAGTGTGACCCCTCTCCCAGATCTTCCCACCCCTCATCTCCACCTCTACAGGAGGGTTCTTGGAGTGTTTGACTTTGCTGGCATTTCTCAGTTATGCCGTCAGAGGAAAATGTACTGGCTTGGGTCAGTTGGATGTGAGTGCCAAATTCGGTTCTTCCTGCAGAGAGTGGGTCAGGACTCTTGGTCCTTCAGGCTCTCCATGTGAGACAAGCATGGCAAGCCCCACAGTACCAGTGCAGAGATGATATGACACTGAACAAGCTAGTTCCTTTCAGATGTGACAAATGATTAGAAAGAGCCTTTACTTCCCCCGGAAAACACTGATATACCTGAAATCTTGATTGGTGACAGGAAATATGTCGATGGCAAAGGGTTTTACTGTCACCTCATGGATGGGCCCTTCTCCATCTCTGCCATCAGGAGCATCTGTTCCCATCATGAACTTCCCACCAGGCAGCTGGACCATGCTCATTGCCTGTGCATTTCCTGTGGACAAGGAGGGGAGTTACCTGCAATGTGTTATGCAAATGTGTTCACCAGCCAAGTGGTAATGGCTCGATCACATGCACTACTTAGGCACAGCAAAAGTAAAACAGGAGCTTTAAAAATGTGGCTTTAAATTCTTGTTCTGCTACTTAATTTGCTGGGAGAATTCAAGCAAATGACTCAATCTGAGATTCAATTCCCTCATCTATAAAATAGGGATATGGGTTACAATAGTGTGTCAAATGTTGGGGGTGGGAATAAAGCTCAGTGGCAGAGCTCACCTAGCACACACAAAGCCCTGAGTTGGGGTCCTAGGCTCTGGAAAAACCTAGGGGAGGGGAACCCAAGATAAAATAATGTATGGAATGTTGAGCACATGGTAGGTCCTCAGTCACCTCTTCATTTCTCCACATAACCCTTTGCCCCAGCCAGCTAGGCAAATCCAGGAATTATACCCTCAAATATAACAGCACGTTCCACCCTGATCATGCTGTTTCTTCCTCTCCACTTAACACCACCAATCTTTTTTTTTTTTTTTTTTGAGACAGTGTTATTATGTCACACGCTGTTCTCCAATTCTTTGGCTTTAGTGCTCTCACTACCTCCACCTCCTAAATGCTGGACTACAGGCTTGAATGCTCAGTATCCTCACTATCATATCATCTGTTCCAGGAGGAAATGGAAAGGACATCTATTTTGCTAGTGTACCCCTAGCAGTTAGCACAAATGTAAAATATTATAAAAAAAAATTGGATGAACTCCTTTAAAAACATGCTGTTTGGGGCTGGGGTTGTGGCTCAGTGGTAGATGAGAGGCACTGGGTTTGATCCTCAGCACGACATAAAAATAAAGTTCCATTGACAACTAAAAAATAGTTTTTTTAAAAAAGGTGCTGTTTGTCTCAGAAGAAAATCATATAGTAAAAATGATCTTAAACTTATTTCACAGGAACTGGGGCTGGGGCTCAGTGGCAGAGTGCTTACCCAGCATGTGTGAGGCACTGGGTTCAATCATCAGCACCACATAAAAAATAAATAAATAAAATAAAGGTATTGTAAAAAAAATTTTTAAAAAACTTCACAGGAGGAAACCAAAACCCCCAAGAGAGGTGACTTGATGAGCCGATTGATGGCTGAGGGTGTAGCGCAGTGGTCAAGTGTGAGCGGAGAAAGCATGCCAGGGGCTGGGAGAGGGTAGCTGGCCAGCAAAGACAGGACTAGATCCAGGGTCCAGTCTCCACTTCCACAGTGCGGCTCCCAGGAGGAGCACTTCCTGGCTGAACACATCCTTCAGGATTTCCACGGAGGATATCCAAGCACTGTGCATATCCCTAGAGTCCAGTTTCTGGCACTTCTGTCTCATCTGACACACTGACTTCATCCACTTTATTTCCTCAAGAAGTACTTTTCAAGGAAAAAAGAAAGGGAGTGGAATCTCAAATTTAAAAAGTAGTAAAGAAGAACATAAAATTGCAGCGCCCATAAAGGATTCTGCCGTAACTCCGCAAACGAGCTAACTGGGAAAGCACCTGTGAGCTAAAAGGTGCCTCTGGATAGATGGAGACCCTGAAGAGCACCAGCTGGTCGTGTTCCGGCGGTCGCAGTGGGGGGGTGCTGGGCTCGGGGAGGCTTGAGAACCGGGGGCACTTGAGAACCGGGGGCACGGCCCGCACGGAGGGCGCGCCGCTAAGGGGCAGAACCGGCACCGCCCGCCCTCCCTTAAGCGGGGCCACTGGCAAGAGGGATGAGACTCCTCGTGCGCAGCAGGCGCCCCGCAAGAAGGTGAAGCAGCGAATCCCGCCCCCCCCCGTCCCGACACCCACCTAGCCTGAGCCAAGGCACCGACAGGAGCCACAGCGCGGGCACCAAGAGTCCCATGCCGAGGACGCGCGGGGCGCGTATGGAGCGCACTCCATGGGGCCTTTGCGCACGCGCACGCACGCCGGCTGCCGCCCGCACATGCGCACGACTCGAGAGTCCTCGCACCAAGAACGCGGACCCAGCCGAGCGCCGGGCAGGCCGTGGCCTACCGACAGGATGTCTGCGTTCCGCCATTGCCAAGACCACTGCCAGGCACTCGCGGGGACATTGTAGAGCTGTGCGCAAAGCCGGCCACAGCTTCTCCTTGGAGAATGCGGTACTGTCGCTGGCGCCAACAATTCCAGGAAGCCAAAGTACCACGAGCTGACTACAGGGGGCTTGAGTATTTTGCAAAATCATTTTAAGTTGTCAGCCTAAAAAAATTTTCATCTCATCCAGTTGCTCTCGACCACCTCCATCGGTCTTCCAGCCATCCATTTTACCACTTTACACTTGCGCTGTTTCTTGGCCTGCAGCTCACTGGTCTTTCCTATCTACTACCAAGTAACTTTCCCCCTTTTGGTCGTCCTGGGAATTGAATCCTGGGGGGTTCAACCACTGGGCCAAATCATACAGGCTGGCCTTGAACGTGGGATCCTCTTGCCTCAGCACCAGTTGTTGGAATTACCGGTATCTGCCACACCTGGCAGAGTAAGTGTTCTGAGGGAGCATTTTAGGAAAGCTACTTCAATAACATGTAAAAGGTCCAACTGACCCAGTTGAAATTTATACCACAAAAACAAAAATTCTTTCAAAACCCAAAGGTATTCATGTTCCTTTTTTTGGTGGTACTGGGAATCAAAGCCAGGGCCTCAGGTGTGCTAGCCAAGTGCTATATCCCTGAGCATGTTCCCAGCAGCATCTAGTGTTACTTTACACTAGCATAAAACTTGAGGATTTAACAAGAAACTGTTTCATTAAAGTAAACCCAAAGAAATAATCAACTCCTTAAAATGTGTTTTTCAAGGAATATTTAATAAGGCAGATGACGTGCTTATCTGACATGTAATTTTATGTCACTGTAATAAACAAAACATCCTGTTCACTGGGTAAAAAGGACCTGCTTTATGCATATACACTCAGTGCAATTTTAAAAATACTGTAATTACAATTTCACACCATAATTTGAATATGTGACCAATCTTATTTTTTCATAGGGGAGAAGAAAATTCCTTGAACAATCATTTGAGGCTGGTACAAAAATCCACCACTATATCCCGCAGGATCATTCCATAGTCTTCAAGATTCAGATGACACAAGAGTGGCTTAAATTCAACCTTTTAGGGAGGACATTCCAGCTCGCATGATCTCATCAACCAGGAGAATGTTGGTGGCAATCACAGTGCTAAAAGGGAAACAGATGGCTCAAAAAGGAATCCTTAACTCAACCTGCTGTTCCCAACTAGACAATACAAAACACATCCAGCTGATGTCGTCTTTCTACTCAGGGCTGGCTGGTTGAGTCTCTACCTTACAGCAGATTACATCCTTCAGAGGATAACAAAACTCAGAAGATACCACCATGAAGAGTATGCTGATTCCCAAAGGCAAGCAAGCTGCCCATCTACCTAATACACTTGTGTCTTGGTCAAGTCTTAATCCTGTCTGCCCATGCAGTGCTGGGGACTGTACCCAGGGCTTCACATGTGCTAGAGACAAGGCCTCAACCAACAAATTCTATCCTCCTCAGCCCTTTGAAACTTTTTTTTGGGGTGGCACTCAACCACTGAGCCACATCCCCAGCCCTTTTTTGTATTTTATTTAGAGACAGTTTCAATGAGCTGCTTAGTGTGCCTTGCTTTTGCTGAGGCTGGCTTTGAATTTGCAATCCTGTCTCAGCTTCCCAGCTGCTGGGATTACAGGCATTTGCCCCTATACCTAGCTCTGAAAGATGTTTTAATTTTTATTCCCCCAAACTTACCAGGAGTGAAGAAGCTGTTTCTTCACACAGTAGTTATCCCATACGCCCACTTCTGCTGCAACCATTGGCTCACCTGAAAGGTAACCAAGTCTTCTTAAAATACAGTACATCATTATATCAGACGCAGTCTAAAGGTATAGGGAGCACTATTTTATGAAGTGTTGCCAATTCTAAAACAGAATAAAGCCATTGAAAACATTTAAAATATAAGAACGTTTGGTGCTGACTTGCTTATTACTCATTCTCTCCTCTGTAACTACACAAAATCCTCCACAATACCTCTGGTGAGTGGCTAACCTCTGCTTAGATGCCTTCCAGTGACAGGGTGATCTCATGGGTTACCACATGCTTGGACATCCCTCTGTTATTTACTGTATTTTCATTTGTCAATCTGATCACATAATATATTCTTTTAATCAGGAACTGATTAAAAGACTGGGTTAATACAAAAACCCTTCATTATCAACGACGCTTCATACCACCACTCAGCAACATCTCCAAGAAATCTATACTCAGGCATCCACCCCGGCAGAGCCCTGAGCTCTGGACAGCACTGGCATCAAGTTGCAGAGCTGCTTGCCAAGACTCTTTCCAACCCTCCTAGAGTGACCTCACATGCTTGGTATTGTTCTTGCCCTACAGAGAGGCCTTCTCTTACCTGTGTTCAGATCCACACCTACAAGCTGACCTGATTCTGAATGTTCTGCTCGAATCTTAACTAGTGTTTCTTGAAGGTCAAAACCAGAGTTCTGAGCAAGAACCTAAAGTAAACAAATTTAATTCTTGAAAAGGCAGGAATTAAGAAGTTCTACAACAAATGAACAGTATTTACAATCCAAAAAGTAAAAACACAAAACCTCATAATGAGGGCTGGGGATATAGCTCAGATGGTGGAGTGTTTGCCTTACATGCACAAGGCCCTGGGTTCAATCCCAAGCACCATAAAAAACCCCAAACAAACAGAAAACAGTGGTTTAAAATAACAGAAAGTTATAACTTTTAACATCAGTTTAAAATAACAAAAAGTAAGCTTGTACTCAAGCATAAAGCCTTTACTGCAAATATTCTTAAAACAGTTCTCTTGTCATCCAAAACCTCAAGGACAGTCAAGTCTCCCAGAACAAAAGGCTTTGAGATGATGTGGATAGTATAATCACAGGGGCTCAGAAGGCTGAGGCAGGATGATCACAGTTCAAGGCCAACCTGAGCAATTTAGCCAAGACCTTGTCTCAAAATAAAAAAGGGCTGGTGTTGTGGCTCAGAGGGAGAGCACTCAGGCACTCGTTTGATCCTAGCACCACATAAAAATAAAAAAGACACTGTATCTACCTATAACTAAAAAATATTTTTTAAAAAGTAAAAAGGGCTGGGGATGAGGCTCAGTGGTTAAGTATCCCTGGGTTCAATCTCCTGTACCCCCTCCCCCAAAAAAGTATATAGATATGATGGGAGTATAAGTGTCAAGTAGAAAAGGATTCAACCTGCTCACTCAAAATTCACATTATGAAGAAAACCTATATTATCAAAAAGGTTTGCTCAGTTTAATTGTTTTGATGTATTTAATAACTGTTCAAGTTTTCACACCTTGGGAATAATGAGCAATGCATCAGCAAACGCCTGGACTCCAAGTTGGGCCCTGCCTTTCACACTGGGCTTATACTTAATCAGGGCTTCTGCCATGGCCACCTCCACTGCACCAGCACCTGGAACCACACAGCCTGTTGTGTGGAGAAGAGGAGAAATGATAATAAGCTCAAGAAAAATGATGAACCAATTACAAGGAAACAAGATATATATAGAAAACCACTTATGAATTAACTTCTTAGGAATCCGCCGTTTTCATAACTAAAAATTTAACAACAGCACTGCACTTGTCTGCTCTGCAGAGCTGCGGATTGAACTGGGGCCCCATGCTACTAGACAAGCTCTCCACCACTGAGTGACACACCCAACCCACATGCAAAGGGACAAACCTAACAGCACAATAGTTCAATTGAGCTGGCACTCTCTTGAGCATGTGTTAGTTCATTTGTCTGTATTCACTTTTAATAGGGGCACACTATGAAAAACCTTAGCATACCACAGTTATTATAAAAGGAAGACTTTACTTTTGCATGGTGTCTGGCTGTGTAAAATACTGACTAAAGTACACAGTATTCAGCCATGCTTTTTACACTAGCAAAAAGAACAAGATTTAAACACAATGAGCTCTTACCATCATCGAGTGCATTTTTGACTGCCCTTAAGCCATCGCGTATAGCATCTTTGATCTGAGTGAGTGTGTGCTTATTTGGTCCTTTGACTAATAATGTGACAGAACGGGGATTGTTACATTTCTCAATAAAGGTGAACTTCTCTTCTCCCTGTAAGAGAGATTTTCAAAACCAGAATATATACAAAGAGTGAACAGGAGAGGAGTATACGGAGAGGATAAATAGCATATTAATCATACTAATTATACTGACCATATTAAAGCCAAATTTAGTAAAGATTGTCATTTTTTTCCATGCCAATGGAAAAAAACAAACAACAAAACGTATATAAACAAAGAAAAACCTGATCCTGAATTTAAACTTTTCTACTGAGGAATTCAGGTTTGGGAGGAAAACACACTTACCAAGGTATACTCATAGACAAGTCCTGCATAGCCCAGGCAGTCAGGACTGAGGTCATCAAGAGAATTCAGAGCCACCCCACCACAAGCAAGAGTCAGCCTGAAAGGGTAAAGTGTGAAACGTGTCAGCAGCATCAGCAGTTACGCTCAAAGAGAAGACTAACCACTGTCAGGAAGAAATCTCCAGAATTACAGGCTAAAATTGCATTCTCAAAAATATTTCAACCTAAGCCTTTCCATTCATCAATAATCAGCTGAAAAGGATCTTTTCTTTTAACCTGTTAAAGCCACCCTCCCCCACAGCCAGCAAATAGGCTTCAAATATGACCCTGCACCCCTGGTATTAGGGATCGAATTTGGGGCCTTGCATGTGCTAGCCAAGTGCTCCAATGAGCCATATCCTAGCCTTTAAAAAAAAAAAAAAAAAAAAAACAACCCAGGGGCTGGGGATGTGGCTCAAGCGGTAGCGCGCTGGCCTGGCATGCGTGCGGCCCGGGTTCGATCCTCAGCACCACATACCAACAAAGATGTTGTGTCTGCCGATAACCCAGCCAGACTAATATTTTATTTAGTTCTTGGCAGGCCGGACATCTTTGTTTGTATGTGGTGCTGAGGATCAAACCCTGGCCGCAGGCATGCCAGGCGGGTGCGCAGGCGGGCGTGCTACCGCTTGAGCCACATCCCCAGCCCCATATCCTAGCCTTTTAAAATTCTATTTTCAGACAGGGTCTAGGTAAGTTGCTCAGGGTGGTCTTGAACTTGCAATCGTTGTGCCTCAGTGCCTCAGCTTCCCAAGCCGCTGGGATTACAGGTGCATGCCATCACACCCAGCTCTCTGGAATCTTTTCACAAGAAAAACCAGGGGTAGGGTGTGTCTTGTTCTAAACAATGCTCACAGAATTATTCACAATAGCCAAAAAGTGGCTACAACCCAAATGTCCACCAACAGATCAAAGATAAAACATGGCACACACAATGGAATAAAGAGTGAGATTCTGGCCTGATACAGCATGCAGACTAAGCCAAGTAAATAAAACAAGCCAGATACAAAGGACAAACACCATGACTCCATTTACAGGAGGCACTGAACTCAGACCTGTGTTCACCAAGGTAAGGAGAGGGAGAATTGGGAGTAACCTACCTTGATGACAAAAGTTTCAAGATGCACACTGGTGGCAGCTGCACAACAGTGTGAATGCAGTAATGCCACTCCTTGGAGCCCTTAAAGTGGGAGATGTTATTTATATGATGCCACAAAAAAGTGAAAAATAAAGGAGGAAAAGAAAAATCCTAATTCACTTGCCAACTAGTGAAATTTACATTATTCAGATGATCTGCTCATACCTTTCCATATTTCTCCGTTTAGCTCTGCGCAGAGCTACTATGCCTTCTTTTGCAAGCGCATCCAAAGAAAAGGGGTCAATCCCCTATAAAAATAAAATCAGTTTCAGTATATCTTGCCTTAAGAGTAGAAAAGAACAACAGACTTTTCTTTTGTAACTCTAATTTTCATTCTCACCTTCTGATTGATAACAACAAAACCTTTATCTGAATCACCACAGACTTTCTTTTTCAGTTCTACTATTTTTTTCACTCTATCTTCAATAAATTTTCTTTCAGCTTTTACTAGTTTCTCTCTCTCTTCTGCACTCTTGTAAAAAAAGCCAGAATTCACTTCTCTGTTAGAAAAAGAGAAAAAATGTTTACGGCAAAGAAAGCAGCCTGAGAAACTTGATTCATCTTAAAGCTTACAAAGTCCCGGAGACCCAATCCTGCCCCTTGTACATTGTTAGTAGTCATCTGCTCCTGGCCTCCCAAACCCAAATGAGTTATTACTGCCCTCACAGTGAACAAAATGAATTTCAAAAGGAACTTGCTGCAAAATACCAATCTCCTCCACTCCCCCTTAAAGGGGCGACCACTCACGTTTTTTCATACTCCAGCGACACATTGCATGTGAGAATGTATGCGTTTTCCACTCTCTTCTTCATGTCAGGGTGGCGGGCCCCATGGTCCAAAACAAGACCTCTGATTAAGCTGTTAAAAGAATTCATATTGTTACTTGTGGGAGGCCATCCTCGTACATGATTTGAGATACCTCCCTGGCTGGATGAGAGGCGCTTAGACACATCTTTGTGTCCAGAGCTTTCCCCATCCTTCTCAGGTCCGAGGGCTTGTCCGTGTGGAGGTGTGTCTGGCCACTACCCCTAAAGACCCAATTGTCGCACCATGACTTTGGGACACTGCCCCCCTTAAACTTCATTGGATGGGATTTTCCCCAGAATTTTTTGTTCCCCAATAAAGTCCACTCCCTGGCGTGTTCTCTCTCTCTCACTGGCCTCTTCAGTAAACCTCGCTACCCTAATAGGTAGCTTGAAGCTGGAGGTAGGAGAAGCCGTCCCGGAGCTGGTTTAAAGGTAATTAGAATCTGTCTTTTTTAATTCAAACTCCCTTCGGATTTCTCACATAGCTGAACCTTCATTTATGAAGCCTGTGCTGGCAGTGGGCTAAAGTTACTGATTTCCAAAATAGGAGTCTTTCACTGACAAAACTGAAACACTCAAAAGATTATACTGACAATTTTTATACCATTAGTTTTCTCTCTTGAATTATCTGAAGTTTCTAGTGAAACCTAGGGATGGTCAATTGTGAAAAAGCAGTATTACAGAGCGCAAGACAGGCTATTCCAACAAGAGTAACACCACTATCCTCAATGGAAAATTCTGCAGATACTCTCAAATGGCAGACATCAAACTCTTGATTGCCTCCTTCAAATAAATATTATCTCGGTCTTTAAAAAACACAGCATACCTTCCCCAGTCTTCAAGAGGAAATATCACTAGGAACAAATGGACTACCCTGCAATTTATTCCACAAAATTATGTTTACCCAAACATATAAATATTTATTTTTGTGAACATCCAACTTATAAATCCACTTTATTATTATTTCAGGGCTGGAGACTGGCTCAGGGGTGGAGCCCCTGCTCACAGGCACAAGGTTCAACCCCAACAGACACTCAGAAGTGGTTCAACAGAACTCTATCACCTACCTTGTGTCAGTTTCAGATTTATGTTTCATCTCCATGATTTCAACCATGAACAGGTCAATAGGCTCATCTTTTTTTTTAATGGCCAAAATGGAGTCCACTACAGCCTACAACAGGAGTACAACTGTTATATAAATTCAATTTGCAAAAGTTAAAAACATTGGGGGTTGGGGTTGTGGCTCAGCAGTAGAGTGCTCGCCTAGCATTTGTGAGGCCCTGGGTTCAATCCTCAGCACCACATAAAAATAAATAAAATAAGGAAATTATGTCCAACTACAACTAAAAAATAATACCCCCCCAAAATAAAATGTTAAAATACTGAAGTTCTTCTTTAGAAGTTTTAAGTTACTTTAAAATATGATTTTTTCCTATGAGTAATGAAACTACAGTAGAAATAAAAGGCTCTAGTCATTTACAGTTCTAAAATATTAAATAATCACTCCTATTTTGCTGAAAATACTAATAACTATAGCTTACTACAATTACATGAAGAACTAAGAGTCAGAAGATTCCCAACATGGAAAGGTCAATACCCAAGGAAGCAGAAATGCTAATTAATTACCCTGATTTGATTGTTATACATTGGACACATGTATTAAACCATCACATATGCACCATATTTAAATTACTGATTAACTAGGAGCTTTCTAATTAAACCTTCATTTTATATTCCTTTCAAAAAATTGTTTTATTAGCATTTTAATGAAAGTTCCAATTGTATTTTTATAACCTGGTGAGGCAAGTTGTTCTTTGTATTTTCTCACTTCATATATCAGGGAATTGGATTAAATATCACTGCCTGGACAGAAATGAACCTACTTACTTCAAATGGTGGACACTGAAGGTTTCAGACAGTACCTTCTAATTGGAATTGCTAAGAACACCGATGCTTCTGCTCTAAGGTATTTTCCATGTTTACTACACCACATATACCAATTGAACACATACCTCTGTCAGGATGTCTGCAAGTTCAGCATGAACTTTGGTACGGAGAGACGTTCTGGCCACATCTATGAGTGTCTCCCTGTCCATCTCTCTGTTTACTTTGATTTGTTCCAAAAACTGAAGGGCCTTTTCCTTTGCAGCTTCGAAACCTTCAGTGATTATTCTAGGATGAAGACCCTGTAATAAACACACAATCAAAACACTGCCACTAAACCTGGCACCTTCCATTAAATGCAATTGTTCGTGGAAGTTCACATAATTTCTGAAGGGATGATTTGGGATCACTCATGCCTTTTAACATAACCAAAGCAGCATGATGTGCTGACTTTCTGAATACATTTGAAAGAACAGAATATACCTTTCAATGCAGAGGAAAAGAACAGACATTGCTCTAGCACAGCGTCAAAGCCAAGTGAACTATAAAGCACACTTGGGTGTTTGCTGTGCAAATCACCAGGGATAATATCAAAACCTAAAAGTGATCCCTAGAAATCTGTTATTAGTAGGAACTCCCTCACCCCCATACTGGGGATTAAACCAGGGTCTCATGCATGCTAGGCAGTGCTCTACCACTGAACTACATCCTTAGTCCTATTTTATTTTTGAGACAAGGTCCTGCTAAATTGCCAATGCTGGCCTCAAACTTGAAATCCTTCTGCCTCAGCTTCCCATGTAGCTGGGATTCCAGTTGTACACCTCCACACCCAGCTAGTAGGAACATTTTAACTTTTCTACAAGCAATCTGAAATTAATTCACATCTTTAGCAATCAAAATAAATATAGACTAAACATCTGCTCGCTCTCTCTTCATAGGGAATTCTGACAGTGGATTAGTTACTCACCGAGGTTTGCTTTAAACTTGGAACTATTCAGGGCTAAAAAAAAGTTGTAGAATTTGGTGAGGCGTGGAGGTGCATACCTGTAATCCCAGCGGCTCGGGAGGCTAAGACAGGAGGATCTTGAATTCAAAGTCAGCCTCAGCAAAAGCGAGGTACTAAGCAACTCAGTGAGACCCTGTCTCTCAATAAAACACAAAACAAGGCTGGGGATGTGGCTGAGTGGTTGGGTGTCCCCGAGTTTAATCCTTAGTACCCCTACCCCACAAAAAGTTGTAGAATTCTTTTTACTCAAATGTCTAACATTTAGTTGACCTTTTCCTTGTAACTATGGCTAGTTCAGACCTCTACATCTCATATTATTAATTTGTTGTAGAGCTAGATAGAAATAAAAAATGAAACGTAACTTGATTAAAAAACTTGCAGGCCAACAAAGATTCCATAACATATCCATCATCACACATTTCTATTTCCACCATGATAAAGACCCAGGTTCTCAGATTTATAACTCCTGCTCTTTACATGCTGTGTGGCCTCAGCTACTGTTAACACATCAATTTACAAACGTCACATTTCTTACACACAATCAAAACAAGACAATTCTATGTACCTCAGAAATGTAGAGATCTGCCTGTTTGAGCAGCTCTCCAATGATAAGGACATTGGAAGTGGTGCCATCCCCAGTGATGTCATCCTGGGCTGTTGCTACTTTTGCTATCAAGGAGGCTGTTGGGTGCTGAATTTGCTGAAAAAGGAAAAAAATTTACTTAAATTACATTACTTAAAATAAATATACCTTGAAACCAATCTGTTGAGAACCTCTTTAAATGCTGTCTACCTTAATTGCCCAAATATTTGACTAATACTCCTTTAATAAAAAAATTACAAATTGCTATTTTGCATATCAATCTATGATGATCAAAATATATGGAGACACACACTGGCAATCCCAGCTATTTGGGCAAGTGACCAAGGAGGATTTTAAGTTCAAGGTCATCTGTGGTAACTTAGTGGGACCCTCTTAGCAAAGATCTTCCAAAGAGTCACTGTGGGAAAGAAAAATTTTCATGTAAAAACAGGAAAATCACCATGCCTCTGAAGCCACTCCAGATTCTTAATCACAAAGGATTCAACCAAATCTCCTGCACCGCCTTTGGTTTTTCTATGCTCCTTTAACCTTGAATAGCTCTCAGCCTTCTCTATCTTTGGGGATACATTTTTTTTTTTGGCGATACTGGGGATTGAATCCACGGGTGCTCCACCACTGAGTTACACTCCTACACTCCCAGCACTCCCAGCCCTTCTTATTTTGAGACAAGGTCTTGTTAAATTGCCCAGGCTGGTCTTAAACTTGTAATCCTCCCACCTCAGCCTCCCAAGTTCCTGGGATCACAGAGCCTGGCTGATTAAGAATCTAGGCCATGAGGCTGGGGTTGTGGCTCAGTGTAGAGCGCTTGCCTAGCATGTGCAAGGCTCTGGGTTCGATCCTCAGCACCACATAAAAAAAATAAAGGCATTGTGTCCAACTACACCTTAAAAAAAAAAAAGAAAAAGAATATAGGCCTTGACAGAATCTTTATAAAGACTATCGGCTGGGCTGGGGATGTGGCTCAGCGGTAGCGCGCTCGCCTGGCATGCGTGCGGCCCGGGTTCGATCCTCAGCACCACATACCAACAAGGATGTTGTGTCTGCCGAGAACTAAAAAAATAAATAAATAAATATAAAAAAAATTCTCTCTCTCTCTCTCCTCTCACTCTCTTTAAAAAAAAAAAAAAAAGAAAAAGAAAAGAAAAAAAAAAGACTATCGGCTGGGCCTGGTGGTCACATGTCTGTAATCCCAGCTACTGGGGATGTAGCTCAGTGGCAGAGCACCCTTGAGTTCAATCTCCAATATGTCCACATACACAATCTTGCACACTGCTTCCTACTTCACCTAAACTGGCTGCTAAGTACTCTGGCAGGGATGCTAGCAGGTGATGCTGCTCACCTGTCAGTCCCACAGCAATAGATTAAAGACAGATCTTTCCATTGCACCTGGGGAACTTCAGCAGCCATCCAGGAAAGACACATGTGAAACACACGCAGACTATATGTAAAGCTGCATCAGTGCCAGGCCTGATGGCGCACACCTGTAATCCTAGTGGCTTGGAAAGCTGAGGCAGGATTAAGAGTTCAAAGCCAGTAACTTAGAGAGGACCTAATAAACTTAACAAAACCTGGCTCTAAATAAAATATTAAAAAAGGGCTGAGATGTGGCTCAGTGGTGATTCCCGTTACCAGGGGGGAAAACAAAAAGGAAAAAGGAAAGCTGCTAAGAGGTACAATAATGATATTTTGGCCATTTTGGGAGGATGATGGACCCATTAAGAGCATTTTTAAGGGCTGGAGGTATAGCTCAATGTGAGAGTGCACACTTAGGATGGACAATGGGCTCAATTCCCATCACTCAGATATAAAGAACATTTCAGAAATGAGATGCCATGTCTGTGATTCACTTCCAATCAAGAGGGAAAAATTAAGCAAAAATGTAAAAAAAAGAAAAACCCACTAAAGGGCATGTGAATGTTTCATTTTCTCAACTTTTCTGTTCATTTATAATTTTTCAAGGAAAAAAAAAAGAAAAATCTATGGCAATTGAAGAGGTGCGGGCAAAGGGGACTTCTGAGGTGGCAGTTTCTTTCTTAGTTTCTTCTTGTGTTCAGTTTGTTAATTATTATTAATAACAATAAATGTTTAATATGCTTTTCTGTAGTTGTCATATTTTACAATAAAAACCAACCAAAACTAAAAAGTCAAAAATATGGCTTTTATGACAACAAATTTAAACTATAACTTTGCTTGTCATTAGCAAAGGCTACCATTTAGCCATGCAAAAACAAACATTTCATAATCCTGTGATTAAAAAACATCTGGATATTGATACCATGGATACTACTATCAAAATTCCAAATTCTATTCTCAACTTAAATTAGAGGAAAGAAATGTGTGTGGGGGGGCCGCTGGGGTTGTGGCTCAGTAGCAGAGCACTTGCCTGGCAAGTGTGAGGCACTGGGTTCGATTCTCAGCACCACATCAAAATAAATAAATAAAGGTCCATCAACGACAAAAATAAAATAAAAAAAGAGAAAGAAATGTGTATGAGCTGCTAAGTTTTGGAAGAACAGATATGAGCAAGAATTTTGAGACAGGGGCTCCCTAGAATGCCCAGGCTGGCTTCCTGCCCCAGCCTTGCAAATTGGTGGGATTACAGGTGTGTGCCACAGTGCCTTTCAACAACACCGATCCCTGGGACTTAAGGTGGAGAGATGTATCAAAGGTATTCCTGTTTTTTTTTTTTTTTTTTTTTTAATGCTGTTGGGGAAGGAACCAGAGCCTCGCACATGCTAGGCAAGCAATCAGTCTTGTGAGCTACGACTCCAGTCGAAGAAATTTTAATTGAAAACAGAAAATCTTGCTGTTTTGCCCAGCTGGTTGTGTCAACCGCCCCTAATTTTTCAAATGACAATGAACTAAAACAATCCTTTAACCCAGACAACAAGTGGCAGGAGAGCCGGTATTCAGGCTCAGGGCCCCTGGCTGCACAGCACTGGCACTCCATCCCGACCATGCCGCTCTCCTGGTCCTCCCCGTCTGCGGGGAATCTCGGACACGATTTTCTCCCACCCCTCCTGTAAGGCAAACGACGACCTGACCAGAACGGGAACCTCACCATTTCGTGCAGCAGCACGTTGCCGTCCTTGGTGAGCTTGATGTCCCCAGCGCCAGACACCAGCCTGTGGGGGGGGGGCAAAAACGCCAAGTCAGCTTGCGCCTTGTCAAGGAACCCAGCCGGCCTCCCGCGTCAGCCCCCGGGGCGCCTTCCCAACCCTCCAAGGCCCGCGGAGGCCGGAGAGGGGCGGCGCAGCGAGCGCACACGGGCGAAAACGGGACCCCGCCCGGTCTTACATCTTCATGGTGCCCTTGGGCCCCAGGTTGGTCCGCAGCACGTCCTGCAGCCCGCGGGCCGCGCTGATGTTCACCGCCAGCGCCGCCTGCGCGCGGGCCACCTCGGCCTTCGGGTTCAGAGTCTTCACGGCCGCCATAGCTGTCCGGAGAAAGGAAGAGAGGCGCGCACGGAACCGGAGCCGGCACCGCGTGGCCGGGCGGCGCTCTCAGCAGCTTCTGGAAAAGTCGGGCGCGCCGGACCCGCCCCCAGCGTGCGCACGCACCGCCGCCGTTGCCCCCCGTGGTCCCGCCCCCAGCGTGCCACGCGCCTCCGCCATTGGTCCATAGGCCGGTCGGCGTGCGTTCATTGGTCGTGGCCGCTAGGCGCCTGCGGACCCGCCCTCGCGCCCTGGCCCAGCGCGGTTGCTTTCGGGAGGAGCTGGGCTTCTCGGGGCCTGTGCTCTGGGCCTGTGGCGGTTCAGGGAGTGCGGGGCCTGGGGTCCACCTGGGCGGACCCGAGACCTGAGAACGTAGGCGGGCAGGGCCTGCAGGTGCCGCGCGCGGACGGGCGTGGCTGGGCCTCTGCGCGACCTGGGCTTGGGGTTGGATTCCCAAAACCAGGGTGGGGTTGGGGGGACGAGATGACATAATGAGCCAATCTTCTTGCTGACACTTAAGTTGTTCTCAGTCCTCTGTTATATAGGCTGCAGCGAGTAGGCCAGTATATGATGTTTTTAGGTGGGTTTGTGAAATTAGAATAACAAAGCCATCTATATAAGTTTGAGAAATAATGCTGCAAAGTAGGAGGCTAGTGATTGGTTCTGCAGACAGTTCTTCATCTGCTGGTGAAGATGCACAGGGAGACAAACTTAACCCGTGAGCAGAGGTGAAGACTGGAATTTCAGGCAACTTCTAACAGGTAGAGAAGGGGAGTTGGAAAGACCTGCTCTCTGGAGTTTCAAATTTTAAGTTCATTTATTATGTGCTTTAATCATTCTAGTCTCAGTTGTCAGAGTTTGGATCAAATTAGGTTTATGGTTAATTGGTTATTTTTCATTATGTGGTGCAAAATACAGTAATAAGGACTGTTTCTTGTATGCTAACTTTCAAAATATATATATATATTTTTTAGTTATACGTGGACACAATATCTTTGTTTTATTTTTAAGTGGTGCTGAGGATCAAACCCAGTGCATCACATGTGTGAAGCAAGCTCTCTGCCGCTAAACCACAACCTCAGCTCATGTGCTGACATTTTCAAAGAACGGAGAATTTTAAACTGGATGTGGTGGCTTAGACTGTAATTCTAGAAACTGGGAAGGCTGAGACAGGATTGCAAGTTCTAAGCCAGCCTGAACACTGTGAGACTTTGTCTCAAAAAAAAAAAAAGGAGGTAGGGCTGGGGCTTTAGCTCATGGAAAAAGCACCCCTGGCCTCAATTCAGATTATCCCATGTGCGGGCGGACGCGCACGCGCGCGCGCGCGCGCGCGCGCACACACACACACACACACACCCCAAAAAAATGTTTAGAATGCCTTTTGGAAGTTTTCAGTTAAACCTTAAACTTCCTTATGGGAACAGATCCATTCGGTTCATGACTGAAGAAATTGAAGTGGCAGCAGGTGTTCAGACATTTGATTCAGGATAATTTCAATGAAAAGTAAAAATTTAAGGCAATAATCCTAATGAGAAAGTGTAATATAGTAAAAAGAATTCTAAGATCAGTTTGAGTCTGAATTCTATTTCTTTTCCAGCATACTTATTTTAAAACTTAATTTTCTATGTTTCTGTTTTGTTTTTTTCGATGCTGGAGATTGAACCCAGGGCCTTGTGCATGCAAGGCAAGCACTCTTATCAACTGAGCTATATCCCCAGCCCTAAAACTTAATTTTCTAGTCTATGAAAGTAGGTATAAGTAACCTTGGAAAATTGAAATTGACTATGTAGCATGCTTTATATTGTGCTAGATACAGAAGGTACTCAGCAAATTGCTACTTCTGTGTTCAAGTAGCCATGTGATTAACTATGAATCTTTCCTAGTACCCTCACATGCAGTCTTTTTTTAAAAAATATATTTTTAGTTGTAGTCAGACTCATACCTTTATTTTATTTATTTTTATGTGATGTTGAGGATGGAACCCAGCGCCTCCTACAGGCTAGGCTAGCGCTCTACTGCTGAGCCACAACCCCAGCCCCTCACATGCAGTCTTATTTGATTCTAACAAGAATCCTTTGAGGTTGATGGATCAGTTATAATGAAACAAACTGCAAAGATGATTAAAAGGTTAAATGACCAGCTCAAGATCACATTGTGTTGTATTAGGGGAGAGCTAAACACTGCTTCCATCTTTGATTCCTCCCTTTGTCTCAATCCCCTTGTTCAAATACTCCCTTTTAGTTCTTAGACATTGCCTCTGTCTACTGCCGCAGTCTTGGCTGGGCACAGAATCACGAGCCACCACACACCTTGTAGATTCAAACAGCAATTCTTTATTCCCGAACTTACACCGGCCTCTACACAAACACGTTCTGGGGAAATCCCAGTTCTGCCCGCCAATTCACAAAATACTTTGGGAATTCCACGAGAACTCAAAGGGAACTCAGGCAGCAGGAACGCCCCATTCCCAGCAGGAATAACCTTCAGCCTGGAACTTCCTTAAACCCAAATTATCCTAAACCAGGATACTTCCTAAAACCTGCAGGATATACCTTAAACCTGGATCCACCCTGGTCCTTGAGCAGGGTCACCTTTCTCAAAGACACATGCAATGTCACAGCAAATTTAACATGGGGTATGCTGGCAAGGAAATTTCCATGCGTCATTCCTACTTGGCAATGGCCCTCCACAGTCTACTTTTTCTTGGCCATGATCACGTTTACTGCTTCTCCTACAGGATGCAGTGGACCAGGAACCAAGGGGTAGAAATGGGAGTGACTCCTAGTGACCCAAGGGCAAAAGTTTTGCCACTTGTGCCCGTGACCTTATTCTCTGCTTGCCTAGAGGTCTTAGTTCCAAAAAAAAGGAGTGATTCAAATAGGAAACATGGTAATTATCATCTGAACTGGAAATTAAGACTGCCATTTAGCCATTTGGAGCTTTATGCCTCTGAAGAATAGACAGGAGAGTTACTGTGCTGGCTAGGGTGTATTATCCTAACTACTGAAGGCAGATTGGACTGATACTCCATCATGGAGGTAAAACAAGGGTACATCTAAAACACAGGTGATTCCTTAGGACATCCCTCGGTATGTTTTATTATACTCTAGTTGGTCTGTGGAAATATGACCCAATGCAGGCAGAACTTCTAATGGCCCACACCCTTCAGGAAGAAAGTTTTAGGACACCACTTCAAATGAAGAACCACAGTCAGATAAGGTGCTTGCTGAGGGCAAAAAGAATATGGAATGGGCCGTGGAATAAATTGGTTATAAATATATCTATCACTGCATGACCAGATATGGAAATGATGCCTATATTTGTCATGATTAATTCTTCTTATTGTACAGTTGGATCTGGACTGCCCCCCCCAAAGTCTCATGTTTTGAAAGTATGGTCCCCAATGCATCCAGGTTCAGAGTTGGGACTTTTAGGCAATGATTGATCATGTGGGTTCTGACCTCATCTGTGGATTAATCCACCTATTAATCCATTGATTAATAGAGACCTGAATGGACTACTTAGAGGTAGAACTTAGTTGTGGGAAGTAGGTCACTGGAGGTGAGCCCTGGAAGGGCTCCAGGCCCTTCCCCTCTCTGCTTCCAGGCTGCCATGACCTGGGAAGCTTTCTTCCACCACTCCCTCTGCCGCGATGTTCTGCCTTGCTTCAGGCCCCACACAATGGACCTGCCCACCAGGGACTGAATCCTGTAAAACTGTGAGGCAAAATAAATCTTCACAACTGTAAGTTGTTTTTTTCAGGTATTTGTCACAGTAGTGAAAGGTTAACACACTTGTTTTGTCATGAATGTGTTTGTATGTATGTGTTTGTTAACTTTTCATTACTATGACAAAAACATCTAAGAAAATAATTTAGGAGAAAAGATTTATTTTGGTTAGTTTTGGAGGTTTCAGTCCATGACTGTTTGACTTGTTGCATTTGGTCCCATGGCAAGGTCCATGTGATAGGACCTTGACCTTATGGGGGCAGCGTGTTTTGGAGCAAAGCTGCTCACCTCAGGGCAGTCAGGAAGTGAGAGAGAAAGAGGAGGGGCTGGGTCTCACTAATTTCTTCAAGGTAATGTCCCCCACCCCTGGTGCTAGTGATCTAATTTCCTTCCACTAGGGTCCACCTCCTAAATGTTAGGCAAACTCTTAAATGTTCTACCCCTTTCCAGTAGCACCACAGTCTGGCAACCAAGCCTTTAAAAACACATGGTCTTTGGGGGACATTTAAGTTCCAAACTGTAGCATACTTCTTCACTTCCAAAGGCTTATATCCATCTCACAATACAAAATGTGTTTAGTTCATCTCTGAGAATCTTCAAAGTATGAACGTCCTAGCATTGCTCAAAAGTCCGAGTCTCCTGGTAGACTCAAGGCAAACCCTTCATTGTGAACCTGTAAAAATCAAGACGTAACTTACATACTTCCAAGATTCATTGATAGGACAGGGTAGACATTTCCATTCCCAAAAGGAGGGATGAGGCAAAAAAAGGGAAGGGTCAGACCAAAGCAAGACTAAAATTCAGCAGGACAATGTTAATTTCTGTAGCTCCGTGTATGTTTGGTATCTGGGACACACATGATGTGATGTGAGCTCCAAAGGACTTGGGCAGCTCTGTCCCTAGGCCTTGCTAATTGCAGCTAAGATGGCCATTTTTTGAGCTAGCTCTGCCTACTCCCTGCAACTTCTCTTGGCAGGCATTCCACCTTCTTGGCATCCGTAACTCCCTGGGATCTCCATTGCAGCTCTGGCCTCACTCTTATGGTTTCCTACAATGCCCTTTCAGGGGCTGCTGGCAGAAACTCAGATCCTGCCTCACACTGCCTGGTCTATCAGGCTTTCCTTTGAAATCCTGGTGGATGCTTCTAGCATCATGTGGACCAAGCCAAGGTCTGCTGCTGACCTGACTCATTCTAGAGACCCCTTGAACCATGGCTATAGCAGTGTGAGCACCTTGAAAGCTGATCACAGGAAACAATCCTGGGGAAGTGATTTGCTAGGCCACCCTGTATGAGTAGTGTCCTGGGGCTCACTCCTTAAATTAATGCCTTTGAAATGATTCCACTTTTACATCCCTGACTTTGCAGTGAGTCTGGTCTTGCCTGTTCCTGAGATGCCCTCAAGGCATCTTTCCTGTTATCCCAGTGCAAACTACTTGGCTTCTTTATAATCTTGCTAATCTCTTTAGCAATTCCACCCTCTTTGGTCACAACTAGTCACACTTTTTTTTTTTTAACCAAATTGCAAATTTTCTAAAATTTTCTTTTGACTTTTTTTTCCCAATCCTCACTTTAAATCTGGCTGAAAACATCCAGTAATACCCATTCCATAGCCTGAATGCTGTACTGTCTAGAGATTTTCTCTGAAGATAAACTAGTCTGTAATCTTTAAACTCAGCCTCCCACGAAGTCTCAGGGCATGGACCATGTACAGAAAAGCCCTTTGCCAGAATGTAACATGGGTGACCTCTAGTCAAATTCCTGATAGTTCTTATTTTCATCTGAAACCTCATGGGTATAGCCTACCCACGTTACTGTCATCATTCTGGTCTTTTGGGCTATTACTAGAACTGCCATTTAAGCTTTGCCTATAGTTAATCTAGGCTTTGTCTAGTCTGCTCCTTCAAAATTCTCCAAATTTATCCTGAAAACAAATTCTAAATGCTTTTGAGTCACATTGTCAGCAATGGTCACAGGAAAAATTCCATTTGGTTGTTTTTTTTTTCCCCCTGTTAGGAAGTTTTCCATAACTGAGACCAAACACCAGAGAAAAACGACTTATAAAGAAGGAAAAGGAAGGGCTGGGGCTGTAACTCAGTGGTAGAGTGCCTGCCTTGCATGTGTGAGGCACTGCGTTCAATCCTCAGCACCACATAAAAATAAATAAAGATATTATGGCCATCTACAATTAAAAATTTAAAAAAAGAAGGAAAAGGAAAGTTTTTTGGTTCATGAATTCAGAGGTTTTAGACTATGGCTGCTATGTTCTATTACTTTGGACCTGTGCTAGCACCAGAAGCAAGTGGCAAAGAAAATCACTTCCTGATGGATGAGGTACCAATATCTCCTTCAAGGGCATGGCCCAATGACCTGACTTCCTTCCCTTAGGCTTCACCTCCTAAAGATTTCATCATCCTAGCAGCAGCTTGAGCTGTAGCCAAGCCTTTAACATGTGTGCTCTTGGTGGACATCTGAGCTTGAAACTGTGGCAGTGTGTATTAAGCAAATACCTTTGTTTCCTTCTCATCTCTTTATCATGTTGCATAGGATGTGTTGATTTTGTGTCATAGTGTTTAATAGTGTCGGCCTTCCATAATGGAGCTTCAGTTATGAGAGACCAAGAGTAAATATCACTGAGGACTTTGCATTCTCATGTGGTGACAGGGTTAGTGTTTTTTGTTGCTCACAGGACAGTTGTGTTCTATTAGATATAAGTATGGCCTTCTTATTACCTTGGCTTGGAGATTGCATTTAAGAAATTGTACATGTCTGCCAGGCAGGCAAAGGGTAGGCTTGTGATAGCTAATTTTATGTTAGCTTGGCTAGGTCACAGTGCACTGCTATTTGGTCAGAGATTGTCCTGGATGTTTTTGAATGGTATTAATATTTAAGTCACTAGATAGACGTGGAGTAAAGCAGATTGCCTTTCATAATGTGAGTCTCATCAGTTGAAGCCCATAATGCAACAAAGACTGACCTCCCAGCCAAAAGGAACTCTGGCAGTGTAATTCCTCTGGATTCGAACTGCAGTGCTTCCCTGGGTCTCCAGCCTGCTGGCTACCCTGCAGAGCTGGGATTACCTTATCTCTATGTTGTGAGCCAGTTCTTTAAAGCAAATTTCCATTTCTGTATGCATACACACATCCTGGTGGTTTCTAGAGTGCCTGTTCCAGTGGGTTGTATTTTAGAAGGATATTTTATTAGCACTGCATGACATGATTGTAATATAATTAATCAGAAAATTCGTTAGCTTATAAAAATGTAAACTATAGAAAACCTTTCAGGAAAGCAATGTTACCTGTGGTATTTTTTATTAACCAATTGTGAGTAAAACTTTATGGAAGAATGTACTAATATTATTTATTATGGCCTCATTATACTATATTTTATTGGTTTCTGTGTGCTATTTGACATTATTCCAGTCAGAACAGCAATGAAGCATATTTTAATCACATTATACAGTTATGCCTGGTCTAGCTGGATTGTTACATGTGTATATAGCCACACCTTAGCTCCTTCTGGTCAGCTCCCCCCACCCACAGTGCCAGAGGTGAACCCAGGGCCTCACACATGCCAGGCAAGTGCTCAACCACCTCACCTCATCTCCAGCCCAGCTTTTTTTTTTTTTAATTGCTTGTGTGCCATCACTGAGTTGTGTCTACAACACTGCCCTCTCATGCCCAAAAGTATTAGCACAGGTATCGAATGTGAGGTGGATCCAAGTACCCTGAGTAGCTAACAGATTTTGTTCAAAATAAATATTTTGTCTGAAATCTATTGAATGAGAAAATCTGTGAAGCCAGGTATAGTGGGGCACACCTGTAACCTCCGATACTCTGGAGGCCCATGCAGGAGGATCCCAAGTTTGAGGCCAGCCAGTGCAACTGGGCTGGTAATCAAGCTCAGTGGTAGGGCACTTGTCTAGCATACACAAAGCCCTGGGTTCAATACCCACTGCCACAAGAACAAATAAAGATCTACAAAATACGAATAACAGCATAAATTAACTTATGGTCATTCATATTCTTGAGATTCTTTTCCACTTGAATTTTCAATTACCATTTGTACTTAAATACAGATATTTGGAGTTTACCATCTTGTGTCCTTTACTACACTTATTTGAAAATTAGTACACAATATATGTAGGTTCTTGACAAGATTGTTATTTCAGACCTCTTTTCCCCTCCCCCATATTTTTATCTCATTCTTTCAAAGCGTTAGAATGGGGGATATAGCTGGTGTGGTACAGTATGTGCTTGGCCTGCCCGAAGTCCTTCGTTCAATCCCCAGCACAAAAACCAAAACAACAGACATCAGAATTTCTTCCTCTCCATCCTTCAGCAGAACCATCTCCTCTAGAATTGGGAGAAATTAAAATGGGTGTGCCCCAAATCTGCAGCCATTTCTTTTACTACTGAACTCTGGGAATGTAGAACTTCAAAAGCGCAGCTGATCAAAAGCATCAGGACTCTTGTTAGTTACTGAATAGAACTGATTTTGAGGGGTTCCATGGCTAAGGGCAAGGATGCTGCAACCAAGTAGCCTGCCTCAGCCTGCATCCTCTCTGCTTAGAGGGAGCCTGGAGGCCCGATGGTTAGCACCAGAGGTTTCAGGCTGTGTCCTGGTGTACTCAGTGCTTAGCTCCAGACCTCTGCTCCTGAAGGCTCATTCTGGCACTCATGTAGTTTTGTGCCCCCCCCCCCTTGAAGTCCTGGGAATCAAACTCATGGCCTCGTGCAGGCAAGCACTCTACCGCTGAGTTACCTCTACCTGTAAGAGTAGTTGTTGAAGAGGCTGAATCGCAAGTTCAAGACTAGCCTGGGCAAATTGGCGAGAACTTGTCTCAAAATGAAAAGCGCTGGAATGCAGCTTAGTGGTAGGCATGTCCCGGAGTTCCATCTCAGCACCCAGGAAAAAAAATTCTTTGGACCTACAAGAGCATACATAATGCCAAATGTGAATTTCAGAAAAGGGCCCGAGGGACTTCATTAGTTGCAAAATCAGTGCAGAGGTGCCTCGCTTCTTTTGCAGCCCTTGTCCCAAGTGGCCTGGCAGTGGGGAGTGGGGGAGCTCTTTCGTTCCTTGGCAAAGCGGAGGTGCTGCAGGTGGCAGGCTCTGAGGGGAAAGCTCCCCCTGAGTACTACAGGTCTGCGCTGCAGCCTCGGGGCCAGAGGAGAGGCGGGGCCCAGAAGAAGGCGGGATGGAGCCAGGAGGGAGGAGGGGCGAACCGGGAGCCCCTCCCCGGGGCGGGGCCGGGGCCTGGGCCTGCCGGGCGGTGCAGAGCTGAGGTCTGCCGCCCGCGGTCTGGAAAGCACATGCGGAGCTGCTCTGCGCCGCCCCACGAATCAGCAGTCTGTGAGGCTGGGTCAGAGCCCTGCCTCCCCGCACCGGTCACCTGTCTCTGCGCCTGGAAGTGGGGGCCGCTGGGCCGTGCAGCCGGAGAGGTGCAGCTGCAGCCGCGCGCGGTGAGTGCGCGACTTCCCAAGGTGCCGTCTGACCCTTCTCCCCAGGGCCTCTCTGACTAGCTTACTTTCCTTAGTCGGCAGAGGTCTTACTAAGTTTCTGAGGCTGGCCCCTGACTGGCATCCCAAGGCTTTATTTTCATCAGTTTATTTTTGGATGGCTTCACTTGTTTTATTCCACAGTTATATTACCAAACTGCATGAATGAATGATGCAATCCCGCCTAGAAGAACCATCCGCCCAAGATTGGGAAAATCCCCCAAACTTGAAGTGTCTGACTTTCTTCTGCCATAAGAAGTAGAATCTTAGACGAATGCTTACCAGATACATTGTTATAAAGATAAAGCTTCACCTTGGGAGTTAATCAACTCTTTCATTCATTAGATTTGTTTAAAATCATTAAATTTTATTTTTATACATGATTTGCATATTTTAGTTATTCATTGAATGTTTGATGTCTGGTATTGGTAGAGGGTCAGGGCAGAAAATAGCAAAATCCAAGATTTCTGTATTTTATTACAATTTCCAGGTAGGTTTTGTGTATAATAATGATTATAGTCCTGTTAACTTTCATGATAGTGAAACAAACCAATCAGGACTTTAAACATTTTGAAATAATTTGACACCCCTAATAACTTTTTAAAGCCAATGTTGTATTAATGTATAATTTAATGCAACATAATGCACCCAGATTAAGTGCACGTTTTGATAAATTTTGACAAATTTATACACACTTATCACCACAACAGGACAGTTTCTCTGAACCTTACAAGGGCCTCCTTCCCAACTGGCTCTTATTCCTGCTGATCTGATCTTTGTTATTATAGCATTTGTATTTCCAGAGTTTCATGTGAGTGGAATAATACAGCTCGTACTCTTGTGTCTGGCTTCTTTTGTAAAAAGTGTGTGTGTGTGTGTGTGTGTGTATGTGTGTGTTTAATATCCATTTATGTTGTCGCATGTATCATTCATTCTTTTTATTACTGAGTAGTGCTCCATTGTAAGAATATACCACAATTTGTTTATCCATTTATCTGTTGGTGGACACATGGGTTGTTTCTAGTTTGGGGTGATCCCAAATAAAGCTGTTATGAATATGTTTTCATTTCTCTTGAACACATCTCCAAGAGTGGGATTGTTGGGACTTGTGGTAAGTGTGTGTTTGATTTTCTCAGAAGTTGCTAAACTCACCAGCAATTCATAAGTGTTGAAGCTCTATATCATCACATGGCATTGTCTCTCTTCGTTTTATTCATTCTTCTTTTGAGATTATTTACATTTTTTCTTTTTTGAAATGTCTAGTTAAAGTCTTTTTTGCTCATTTTTAGTAGGTGGTTGTCTTATTGAGTTGCAGGAGTTCCTTATATATTCTGAATAGAATTCTTGTGTCAGAGATATGTATTGTGAATAAGAAATTACATTCTGTGGTTTTTCTGCTTTTTTTCTGTTTTTGGTACCAGGGATTGAACTCAGGGTACTTAACCACTGAGCCACACCCCCAGCCCTTTTTATTTTTTACTTTGAGACAAGGTCTTACTAAGTTGCTGAGGCTGGCCCCTGACTTGCAATCCTCCTGTCTCAGCTTTCCAAGTAGCTAGGACTACAGGTGTGCACCCTCACACCTGGCCTAGACTCCTGTCAGGAGTCTACTTCTTTGTTTATTTGCATTTTCTTCTTCCAACAGATCCTCTTTCCCTTTCCTTCACTTTTCTATCTTACTTAAAACTTGCAGAATCAAAGCCATTAGAAGTGTTTGTTCCTCTGAAGAGCTTGAAGAAGGCAGAAGCAGGGCATCTCCTAGGGGAGTGGTCTTAGGGAACTTGGCATCTGAACTGTTCCTGTAACTGTCCCAACAGGAGGGACAGTGGATCCACAGTCTCTTTTTTCTTTCTTTCTTTCTGTACTGGGAATTGACCTCAGGAGTGCTTACCACTGAGCAACATCCCAGCCCTTTTATATATATGTATGTATGTATACATATGTTTATATGTATGTATACACACACACACACATACACACATAAATGTATAGGCATGCACCATCATGCCTGGTTCCAGTCTCCTTTTTCTTGTCATGTGTCTGGACCTTCAGGTACACATCTTCCTTCTTTCTTTCTAGGCCCTTGCAGAACCCACAGATCCTTCCTAAAGAAGTTTGCAGTTTGGGGCTGGGGTTGTGGCTCAGAGGTAGAGCACGTGACTAGCATGTGCTGGGCCCTGGGTTTGATCCTTTGCACTACATTAAAAAAAAAAAAATGAATGAATGGAATAAAGATATTGTGTCCAACTACAACTAAAAGAAGAAAAAAAAAAAAGTTTGCAGTTTCCCTCAGAAAGGGAATCCAGCACTGGAGAGATATGAGTCACTGTGTCTTATGTAGTCAGTTGCTGTGGTGCTTCTCTCTATTAGCAGTTGCCTGTACCTGAAGAGACAACCATTCACTGTTGCCCAGGAGGCGGGCACAGCATCTGGATTGCCAGAGGAGTGCCTGCTTCTTAGCCAGTTGTCCTGTTTGCTTTAGGTGCCCTGGAATAGGGACTGATGGACGCTTGTCCTGCTTGCAGGAAGGGTCTTTTCCTCTCCTCTGATTTGAAAGCTTCCAGAATTCACTGTGTGCTGCTCAGGGGCCTGCATAAATCTGCCTCTGCTTCCAGAGTGCCCAACATACTTGCTCTCTTGCTGTGTTTCACCTCCTAGCACCATGCTGGTTCCTGTCTGTCCTTTCACAGGGGAAGGTCAGAGGTTGATCCTCAAAAGGTGAAGGAGGTGGAGTGATCTTAGATGCCTCTTGCAAGACACTAGATGGAAAAGTTGGGAGAGTTTGTTTGGGAAAGAAGATATTTTTCCCCTCTTATCTAAAATTAGGCCTCCTAAGACTGGCCCTGAAGGAAAACCTGTTTTTGTATTTTGGAGCTAGGCCTAAGAAGGGCTTGTCAGCATGTTTTCTATTATGTTTTGTTTTAAATCTATTGGATCACGCTGGCACCCTAGTTGGGACTGAGCCTGCGCCTGAATCATAGATCCTTCCATCAGGATTTTTTCCCCCCACATTTTTTATTGGTGCATTATTGTTGTATACATAGTAGGATTTGTTATTACATATTCCTACGTGCGTGCACACAGTATGTAACAGTATAGTTCAGCCAGTGTAACTCCCCAGTACTTTCTCCTCCCTCCAGGATTTTTTTTTTTTTTAATTCCTAGTCCTGTCTTCTCCCTTCCCCCAAGAGCCAGATTGGAGGATCCAGAGTTCATTCCCAGCAACGATTTTTCTTTGTGTGAAATTCTAATGTACACAATTTACTTTGAAGCAACTTACTCAGCAGATTTTCTCCCCTATAGCCTTTTTTAAAAAATATTTTTTAGTTGTAGTTGACATAATACCTTTATGTTATTTACTTATTTTTATGTGGTGCTGAGGATGGAACCCAGGGCCTCACTCCTGCTCTACTGCTGAGCCACAACCCCAGCCCTCCCCCCAAAGACTTTTTTCTTTTTTTTTTTTTTTAATATTTATTTATTTAGTTAGTTTTTGGCATACCCTCCCCATAGACTTTTGAATATGCATGAACTGTGAGTCATTCCTGGTGGAGACAAGGAAAAGAGGGAACAAGGGAGTGAACAAGGAGGCAGAGCAGGTTTGGAAGAGCTAAAGGAATCTGAGATCAAGTTTGCTGTGCTGGTCAATCAAGCAGAGAGGGAGCTGAAACCCTTGTAACCCAAGGTGGCAGGCACAGGCCCTGGCAGGAGTGTTGCCTGAGCAGAGTTATGGTCATGTCATACAGCTTGGCCTCCTGGCAAGGGTGTAGGGAAAGAATCTGTTGAGGGGTTGTCTCAGACGTCCTTGTGTTCTCTGTCTTGGGGACCTCATTGCAACACAGTGGGCGGGTGTCAACAATTTTAAGAGAGAAGTCAGGACCAGTGTTCAGCTGGGGATGAGGGATTCAGTCCTTGCATTACTTGAGGGAATGTAGGTCTCCTGCCAGTCAAGGCTGATGTTCTTTTTTTTTTTTTTTTTTTTTTTGTCTTGGTAATGAGGATTGAATCTCTGAGTGTAGAATGCTACACCCCAGCGCCCCCCAGCGCCCCACTTTTTTTGGTACTGGGGATTGAACCCAGGGGTGTTTAATCACTGAGCCATATTACATCCCCAGCTCTTTTTGTTATTTTGAGACAGAGTCTCTCTAAGTTGCCCAGGCTGGCCTGTTACTTGTAATCCTCCACCTCAGTCTCACAAGGATCTGGGATTACTAAAGGCTGGTGTTCTTGTGGAAGCTGGGGATGGTGTTAGTGGTTTGAAGAAAGCTCAAGTACTTGGTTTTTCAAGGATAAGCAGTGATTATTTGTCTTTTGTCCTCTCTTAAGTCTTCTGTGAGGCCCTGGGGCCTGGCTCTGTCTGGCTTTGTCTTTCCCTGGCTTTGAGGCTGTAGGTGCCTGGCAGTCACCCTCAGTAGTCTTGCCCATTCTGAATCATGCTGCGTTGCCTCTGCATGTTCATGAAGTGTTCTTCGGACTGCCCTATTTAGCTCACCTCAGCTTTCTGTCTTCCTCTTCCCTCACCTATGGCCCATTGCCCTTGTGCAATGGGATTGCCTGGCTTCTCTGCTGACAGACTCTTTCCTGGACTTTTACAGTGAGCCTGCTGGCCATGTCATATGAATGGGGTTGATTCTGCCCATCCAAAGCCAAATGAGGGCTTTGAGCAGAGTAGGAGTAGGATAAGGAGCTCCCTGGATCTTTGGCTCAATGGGAACTGATGGTCTGTGAAATCTCCTCTAGCTGTTGGTCTCCCAAGGAACACACAGCCTTCCTTTTTCTCCTGTGGTGAATCATCAGCCATTGTGCTGTCCAACTAGCAGAGCTCTGGCCAGAATTTCAGAAGTTCTCTGGGTCCAGTTAGGTTCTTATCAGTGCTTAGCCTCAAGCAGAGAGGGAGCTGAAACCCTTGTAACCTTAGATGCCTTTCTGTGCTATCTGTGCATTCAAGATCCAAGTTTTAGTTCCTTTAGTTATCACCTGGGTTACTCAGTGACCTTGGATACAGCTAAGCAGGTACGAGGAAGTTAGAACTCCTTGCTTGCATGTGCTTACCTGGCTCCTGTGGCAAGGCTTGGGACCAGACCCAGATGACAATTTCCAGGTTCTCTCCAGCTTTGGAATGCATGGTGCTGATCTGCCTCATAGGCACAGGCATGAGGCAGATCATGCTGGTCAGAGATCTCAACTTCAGGCCAACAGCTCACCGATTTGGAATTGTTTTATCAAGAACAATAATAGATTCAGTTCCTTGTTGAGTCCTGATAACTGTTTAGATCCAACTGCATCTAACTTGTGAAGCATTTACCTAAACCAGCCAGGTTCTGGGTGCAAGATAGAAAGGTAATTACCCAACAGGACCTCGAGTTCTAGGGGATTAATGGGAATATGAATTCTCTGGTGGGAAAGGGGAATATAGTATGGTACAGGGAAGGTCATTTGGTCTTCACCCTGAAGAATAAGTCAGAATTTAGGGAAGGTGTGATTCTGGGCACAGGGAGCAGCATTTGCAGTGGCATTGAGGATAAAACAATTGGCATTTTAAGGAACAAGTCCTTTTTTATTTATTGGGCACAAGGTATGTGTGTTTGTGAGGGGAGAAGAGCAGTGGGAATGATGTTGGTAGAATGGACTGAGCTAAATGGGGAATGAGGAGTTCAGTGGCAGGGAATGGATCAGTACGCTCAGACATGGGCACGTCTTACCCTGGTTTGACTCTGTGGGCTGGCCTTAGGTTCCATTCCTTAGCAATGAATCCTAATCAGTACAGTAGCATTGTAAAAATGCCAAGACTGTGTTAAAAAAAAAAAAAAAGAGTGTTCAACTAATCAAGCTAAGAATGGGCAAATGATCAGAATAGGCACTTCTCAAAAGAAATAGCACAAGCACCAACAAATACAGTTCCTTGTTGAGTCCTGAAAAAGAGCTGCATCATTAGCTGTCAGGGCAAGGCACATCAAAACTACAATGAAATACCTTTGCACTCCAATTAACACAGCTGTTATAAATAATAATATTAATAAATGCTGGTAGCCAAGTGTGGTGGCACACTCCTGAAATCCCAACTATTTGGGAAGTGGAGGCAGGAGGATTCCAAGTTCTTTAGTGAGACCCTGTCTCAAAATAAAATAAAAAAGGGCTGGGGATGTGAGTCAGTGGTAGAGTGCTCCTGAGTTCACTTCTTAGTACCACTGGGGAAAAAAATGCTGGTGAGGATATGGAGAAATAGGAATCCTGATATGCTGCTGGTGAGAATGTAAATTATTTCCATCATGGAGAACAGGATGGAAGTTCTTCAAAAAACTAAAAATAGCTGAATGTGGTAGTACATACTAGTAATCCTAGCTACTCAGGAGGCAGAGGCTGGAGGATCAAAGTTACCCTGAGAATGAAAATAGAGAGGGCTGGGGATATGGCTCGGTGGTCAAGTGCCCCTTGGTTTAATTCCCAGTACTGCAAAAAAAAAAAAAAATCAAATTTAAAAACCCATGAAAAAATAGATCTACCACATGATTCAGCTGTCCCTCTTCTGGGTATATGACCAAAGGAAATGAGACCAGTATGCCAAAGAAATGCCTGCACCTGGTGTTTATTGCTGCAATATTCACAAGAGCTAAGATGTGGAGTCAGCCTAGGTGCCCATTAACGGATGAGGGGACAGAGAGAGAGTGGCTCATATACCCAAAGGAGCATCATTCAGCCATGAAGAATGAAATACTGTCATGTGCAGCAAACAGATGGAACTAGAAGATATGGAGCTAAGTGAAATAAGCCAAGCACAGAAAGACAAGCACTGCATTTTTTCTCACATGTGGAAGCTGAGCAAACTGACCTAATATAGGATAGTGACTACTGGAGGCTGAGAAGGGTTATATGTGTGTGCAGGAGCAGTGGCTGGAGGAGCTGGGTTTGATTGGGGTATGACATATTCATGTGTGGAAGTGTCGCACTGAACAACAGATATGTATTAATTTTAAAAGTTTCTTTTTTATACCTTTATTTTATTTATTTATTTTATGTGATGCTGGGAATCGAACCCAGGGCCTCCCACGTGCTAGGTGAGCACTCTACTGCTGAGCTACAACCCCAGCCCAATTTTAAAAGTTTTAAAAGGAGTTTGTGCCTTTTAGGAATGTAACCTAAAATACTCTTGGATGAAATGACTTGCTTTGAGATTGTGCAGGAAGGTGAAAGTATGTAGGGCAGTTGGTGGAGCCAGATTAGCTCTGCTATTAAAGCAGGGTAATGAATACACGGGCTTTTGTGTATCCATACTATTTTTTTATGAAGTTGAATTTTTCCAAAGTGAAAATTTAAAAATGATTATGTGAATGAGTATACTATTTACAATTTTATCACTTTACTCATTCAGCACTCAGAATTTAATTAAACTTCTACTTAAACAATTGAGTCAGACTAGGTGTTTGGGAAGCTTAGCATGTTGGTGTCAGGGCCTGGGCCTGGTGAGGACGTGTAGTCTGTTCTAAGCGTAGATCACTGGCATCATCTGCTGACTCTACACATGACAACATGTCTCTGATGGGAGGCTCTTCTAGATAGCCTTTAGGATCCCTCTCATCCTGATTCTAGTATAATCATTTTTCTACAGCAGGGCCCCTCTCGCTTCCTCCCAGGCACCTCCTCTCCATTCTCCTTCAGTTTCACAACTTATTTTTTCGGTACTGGGGATTGAACCCAGGGGCGTTTAACCACTGAGCCACATCCCAGCCCTTGTTATTTTTTATTTTGAAACAGGGTCTTGCTAAGTTTCTCAGACTGGCCTTGAACTTGCGACCCTCCTTGCTCGGCCTCCAGAGTCTCTGGGATCACAGACAGGCACCACTGTGCCTGACGGGCCATCCCCCCCAACCCCTCTCCTTTCCCCACTGATTTCAGTCTGGCCATGTTTGACTGCCCCTCCGCCTCAGCAACTGCTGCTTCCTCTCACCTCTCTCCTGAGTGTCCCAGTATTAAAGTCCAAACCCTTGGTTTCTCCCAAGGCACTCGTGACCTGAGCTCCTTGTGTGCTGCCAGGCGGGGCCTAGCTATTGTGGCTTCCAGCAGTCTCTGCACCACTGTCCTTCCTTCTGTTGTCCTGACCTTCTTGCAGCCCTGTTCCTCAGACAGGGCTAAAGAGCTTCTCCATGTGCCCGTAGTGTCTTCAGTCCCCAGAAAGAAGGAAAGCTGGACACTGGTACAACATCGTCATATTTGCAGGTGCGTCCCTTCACTAAACTGGGCTCCAGAGTTTGGCTTTGGCTCATTTCTGTGACCCTAGAGTCTGGGATTCAGAGGGTACTATACTGTGTCAGTAAGAAGTGCGTTGTGAGCCACACTGACCTGGGTACCATGGGCCGCCTGTGGCACAGCTGCGGCCTCTTGCGCCTCTTTCTGTCCTCAAACACACTTGCTTGTTCTCTTCCAGGAGGAAAGATCTCCCGAGGATGGTCTCCCACTCAGAACTGAAGCAGCTTTTCTGCACAGCTGATGCAGTGTGTTTCGACGTGGACAGCACTGTGATCAGAGAGGAGGGGATCGACGAGCTGGCCAGGTTCTGCGGCGTCGAGGATGCTGTGTCAGAAATGTAGGGACAGTCTTCACTCACTGTCTGCATGGTGGACAGGGTTACTGCGCAGCTCTCTGGGGAGAAATGCCAGGACCCAGCCACCGTTCTTGGATTTGGTTGTGGGTAGAGCAGGACAAGCACTGAGCATTTCCTGCCCTCCCTGAGAGCTGACTGATAGTGTGCCTTACTCACTCATCATCGTGAATGATGGTGACATGTGTCATGGCACAAAATAAGAACACTGTGTCTGGCAAATCCATAGCCAGCTATGTTCTGAGCTGGGGCAGGAGAGCCACCCACAACCATGACCAACCAAAGACACAGCCTGGGAGGTCCTCGGGGTCCAGCACCTGTGTCATGGCTGAAAGTGTGGCCTTACCCTGTGAGGTGGCCCACATCTGTCATCCTAGTGACTCAGGTGGCCGAGGCATTGCAAGTTTCAGGCCAGCCTGAGCAACTTAGCAAGGCCCTGTCTCAAAAATAAAACATAAGCTAGGCACAGTGGCATTCACCTTTCACCTCAGCAGCTCAGGAGGCTGAGGTAGGAGGATGGCAAGTTTCAGGTCAGCCTCAGCAACTTAGCAAGGCCCTAAGTAACTTAGTGAGACTGTCTCAAAAAAGAAAAGGGGCTGGGGTCGTGACTCAGTGGTTAAGTACCGCTGAGTTCAATCCCCAGTACCAGAAATAAATGAATAAGCAAGTGTGGCCTTGGTGGTTCTTGGGAAGGCTCATCTGTGAGCTTCATGGGGGGTCAGAACCCTACCCCCACCTGCCTGCAGCAGCCACTCCACCTGTCATAGCTCCTCACCAGGTCAAGAATATCTTGTCCTTGGTCCCTTCTTGGTTTACAGGCACTCAGGGCTTCCAGGGAAGGTGCCTAGAAGAGGACGATGGCTTCTCAGAGCCTGCAGGGCAGGTTGTGGAGGCACGGTGTGTGGTCTCCAAGGCCCAGCGCTGCTCAGTCAACCTCAGGGGTTTATTCTGAAGCCTCACCTCCCATAGTAACAGCATCGCTGTGGTCCCAGGGTTCCTGCCAGTACCTTGCTCACCACAGGCATTGTGAGAACCCGGGGCTTGTGGGTTTCAGGACCGCTGATGTGATTGGCCTGACTGTTGGGTCTTTCTCCTAGGACACGGAGAGCCATGGGTGGGGCAGTGCCTTTCAGAGTTGCACTCACTGAGCGCCTGGCACTGATCCAGCCCTCCAGGGAGCAGGTGCAAAGGCTCCTGGCAGAGCACCCCCCACACCTGACCCCCGGCATCAGGTGAGAGCGGCCTTGGTGCTGGGTGCACCGCCTACAGCACTGGTGTTTGGCGCTCCTGAGAGTGTGGTGCTCGCTGTGGAGCCCTGCTCTTCGGGCCCTTAGGTGTCTCGTCTGACTAACGTCTGCCCACCCTCCCTCCCTCCCTCTGTCCTCAGGGAGAACCTGAGCTCACCTGTTTCTTTTCTTGTGTTTTTCTGGGTCCATGGGCGGAATAGAGTTGTAGAATGGTTTCTGACAGCAGAAAAGCTTCACCCATTGATTTCTGCATGCATTTAGAAAAATCCTAAAAATCCTAAAAATCCCTAGTCAAAATACCTCATCAGATTTACTTTGGCCAAATGCATTCCAGAGGAAAAAATATATGTTAGTTTCCTTTTCCTGTGTGGTGAGCAGTGTTCGTGTTTTGTGTTCTCTCTCTGCAGGGAGCTGGTCAGTCGCCTGCAGGAGAGGAACGTCCAGGTCTTCCTCATCTCTGGTGGCTTTCGGAGCATTGTAGAGCACGTTGCTGCCAAGCTCAACATACCTGCAGCCAATGTCTTTGCCAACAGGCTGAAATTCTACTTTAATGGTAAGCTGCCTGGGAGGGAGTCCTGTCCCATCCCCTCTGCCGCTGAGTGCCCAGGGCAGCATCTGGGGATGGACCTGAGCAGGGTTAAATATAAGATCAGTGATTCCTTGACTGACTTGACTGACTGACTGACTGACTACCATCTTTTGCTCTGCAACCACTCAGGCCATCTTCCGTCCAGCTTGAGTGTCCACGCCGTCGCTCATCTGTGTAGACTCTGCATCCAGCAAGCGCTGACTCCTGGGTGGTGGGGGCTCTCTTGTGTGTCCCCTTTCCATTCTGTGTGCTCTTATGTGCTTGAAGTTATTTAGCCTCCAGAAGGAGAGTTTCGTTAGCTGGGTCAGCGCACCATAGCAGCCCCTGGGGATACTTCCTGGCCCTCTGTGAGTCCTCTCAGAGTCATGGCTGTGGTTCGATATTATTCCAGTAGGGTCAAGGGGCAGCTGATAGTCTTAAAACCAAATCACATTCAATTGTGTTAATATGACTTTTTTTTAAAGGATCAATAGATAGAGATGGATCATTGAAAAAGGTAGGGAATGAGGGGCTGGGGCTGGGGCTGGGGCTCAGGCTCAGCAGTAGAGTGCTCACCTAGCACATGCAAGGTACTGGGTTCGATCCTCAGCACCACATAAAAATAAATAAACTAAAAATTTTTAAAATTGTGTAAAAAAAAAAAAAAGAAAAAGGTAGGGAATGAGTGTGATATTCTATTAAGAATAGTAATAGGGGCTGGGGTTGTGACTCAGTGGTTGAGCGCTTGTCTAGCTCGTGAAAGGCTCTGGGTTTGATTCTAAGCACCACATAAAAATAAATAAATAAAGGTATTGTGTCCAACTACCAAAAAAAAAAAAAAGAATAGTAATAATTGAAAGTAAGTTAGAATTTCCTCTTAAATGCAATTAAATATCAACATTACAAGTTTAATACATTACTATTTTATGGTGTTTAGAATTCCTACACTGGCACCTTAGAGGATACAGTAGGTCACCCAGCATGTTTAGACCTCACAGAGACACCTCTGCGGAGGTGTCTATAACTCAGAGGCCAAGATGATCTATTCTGAGGAGAAACCTGGAGCCTAGGCTGCAATTTACCCGGGACATTTTAGCCTCTCAGGGACATCATCTGTGCAGGAAGCTTGCCCTAGTAACTTGCCTCTGAACTTAACATGTTTTCTCTGCTCTCTTAAGGTGAATATGCAGGTTTTGATGAGACACAGCCAACGGCCGATTCTGGTGGGAAAGGAAAAGTTATTAAATTTCTAAAGGAAAAATTTCACTTTAAGAAAATAATCATGATTGGAGATGGAGCCACAGACATGGAAGCCTGTCCTCCTGCTGTATGTATTGAGGGCACACTTGTTTTTGTTTTTCAAGATTGTGTTTTGTTTTAGACAGCTGATTCAGAACTCCATCAGGTTTGCAATAGAAATTAAACCAAACATCCAGATACCACCATAGAATAGAAACCCCAGGGGCTGGGGATGTGGCTCAAGCGGTAACTCGGTCGCCTGGCATGCGTGCAGCCCGGGTTCGATCCTCAGCACCACATACCAACAAAGATGTTGTGTCCGCCGAGAACTAAAAAATAAATATTAAAAAATTCTCTCTCTCTCACTCTCTCTTTAAAAAAAAAAAAAAAAAAAAGAATAGAAACCCCAACAGCCAGAAGGCATGCAGTCTCTTTCCGTTGGCTGGCTTTGCAAGCCCAGGAGGACTTGTGAGCAGGCCTCCTGTCTTCCAGACCTGAGACCATTGTCTGTGGTTGGTGCCACCATGAGGGAGCCTAGTGCTTTGAGGCCTGGCTTCAGCCCAAGGCACTGGACCCCTTGCAGCTGTACTGCCTCCCTGCCCTTCAGGCCTCCTGCAGCCCTGGGGAAGGAAGTACCTTCCTTTTATGAGCCTAGTGGGGTTTTATTTCTGAGGAGTTAAACCCTGAGCAGGAAGCAGTGCGGTGGGGCCAGCCGCCTGAGAGCCATGCACGCGATTCCCCAGGGCTGTGGGGTAGATGTTCAGAACCCAGGCAGTCTCTCCATGTGGCTTGGCTTCCTCTGTGTCTGCCTTGGATTAGGAGGGTGAGGAGCAGGTCGCCTCCTCCCAAGCCCCAGGTTGGCAGGCTCTGGTGTCCCTGGGTGAGGATGCTCAGCTTTACAGGACAGCTTGTTCTTCCAGGCAAACATTGCCCTGAGTGATGCTGTGTTGGCTTAAACAATGACCCCCTTTCTTTTTCTTAGGATGTTTTCATTGGATTTGGAGGAAATGTGATCAGGCAGCAGGTGAAGGACAACGCCAGATGGTACATCACTGATTTTGTGGAGCTCTTGGGGGATCTCGAAGAATAATCTCTATTTTTTTTTTTACATAGCTCGTGACAACTTCAGATTAATTTTTACAAGTTACACAGATTGACACTATTTGATTACAGTTGCCCGTGAGAACTTAATATATAAAGTCGGTACTGATTTTCTATATGTTCAAGTAAATTATAGTTAGGACTCCTAGAAGATTGCTTTCTTTTTCTTTTTTAACTAGTTCTAGTATTGTTATGTCCATCAATTACCTGGAGAGTTGTATTATCTGAATTCCTGTGTACCCTGTGTACATTGCTGGCTGTATTTTACTTGAGGTCTTTTAAGGGTGTATGGTAAAATAAGTACCTTCCCTCTGGCAGCATCCATTCGGCAGCTTCACGGGAACCTTGGTTTTCCCCTTTGGTGTACAAATAAAAATCTATCCACCCTCCAGGTCATATTTGTGGAGTCTTTAGTTCTGCCTCTTATGTAGTCCAGTACCCCAGCCTCAAGGACTATGGGTGTATGGGTGTCTGCAGGCAAGGAGGAGCCTGGGGTCTGTGCAGCGCATTGGTCAGCATCCTGGTTCCATACGTTCCCCTGCCTGCGAGGCCTTGGCCCAGCAGGGAGAAGTCCCTTTCCCACCTCTTAGGATTGGTTATGTATGGAGGGCTGAAAGGCCTTAAAAAACAACAATGGAGCTTTAAACAAGACTACTGGTGTTATAAGATAGATGTTGGAAAATTATATCAAGGAAAAGAAAGAAAACAGGTTTTGACTCACCAGGGAAGGTCCGCTCCTCCCCCCCCCCCCACCTCCGCACGCTCCCACGCACCACACCGACTGAGCAATATCTAGTAGCCGCATGTCTGTCTGAACTTTGTCTGTAGGTGGCTTGGGAAGAAAGACCTGAGAATCGGGCTCCCTTTTGTTCTGAACTGTGCCAGGAGAGGGTCGTTGCAGAAAATGTTTTGAAAGTATGAGATTATGCGCCTTTCCTGGCTGAAACCTGGGAAAGGGGAGAGGCCAGCGAGGAGGAGGGCAGAAGCCCCTGCCTCCCGTTGGGTCCACCCCGGGGCCTGCACGGCTGAGTGCGGTGGAACTGGGGGTAGGGGGCCCTGCACGACCGAGCAGGGTGGTACTTGGGTCTGCATGGTTGAGCGGGCCTCTACCCCTCGCTGTATCCCTAACCCCAATCAGGATTGAATATTGGAAGTCACTTGAAGAATTTGACCAAATAATTAAGTTTGGCCATATAATCAAATAATTATGTAGCCAGATAAGTCAGATGAGTGCAGCTGCCCTCAAAGCCACCTCCGTGGGAGCGGCACGAAGCGGGCTTGCCAACAGCAGCTCGATCGCAGGCGTTGAGCGCCCCTGGCACCTCGCCTGGGCTGTTCTGGCCTCTGGCTCCAGCGGCGAGCTCTGGGCTGGACCTGGCCTACAGGCCTGGGGGCTGCCGCGGCCTCCGCTCTGCAGTGGCCTCACCTTTGCAGCCACCCAGCTGCGGAGCTGCCTGTGCGGGAGCAAGCTGCGGCACGGGTCGGGAGCTGCCACCAGCTCTGCCTCCGCGGGGCAGCGCCTCAGTAGGCGTGAGGAGTCCAGGAGTCCCGTGACGCCCACTTGCAGCCTTTTGTCGAGCAGAGCACGCAGCCCCTCCTCCCTAATGGCGCCAGCTGAGCAAAGCCAAAGGCGGTCTGGACAATCGCGTCTTTGTTGTGGAGGCTGAGTTTGGAATAGCGCGAGAACGTGCCACCCTCTCCCTCTTCTGATTCTGGATTCCTGGGAGTTAGGTGACTGCACAGGATGGCGGCAGTGTCCTGTGGTATCCTGTTCTCATGACACCATTTATTCACTCTATGAGAACTGTTTATGAAACCGAAGATGTTATGTCATCGGTATCAGTCCTGGTTCTAAACTGTAGGCAGGCCCAGGTGCCTTCGCCCTTCCCCAGCCCGCTCTCCCCAGGTCAAGGCTTTGACAGTCTCTGTCTCCTATTGGGTGGAGGCTGTAGGTTTTGTTTGGTTTTGATACTGGGAATTGAACCCTGGAGCTAAGCTACTCCCCAGCCCTTTATTTCATTGCTGAGACTGGCGTCCAACTAGCAGCCTTGTGCCTGGAGGTCAGTGTCTGGGAGGCCAGTGGGGAGGCCCACAGTGGCTGCACTTCCCAGGCCGCGGCACGTGTGGGTGGATCTTTGCGATCAGAAACCTGGGAGTGGGGCACCTGTGAGCCCTAGGTCCTGTCCCACTCAAGGTGTCCCCATGCTTCCTCACAGTTCTGATGTCAGCAGTGGCTCCTGCTGTCCCCTGACAGTTGGGAAACTGCTCACCAAAGTAAAATGCTGCTCTGAGGTGGCATCCCAAGCCCGGCCCAGGCCAGTGGTGTCACTGCAGCCTTCACCCTGAGCCTATTGGAGAGTTAAAGATTTACCATTTCCAGCCCAAGTGAACTGACCAGAGCATCATCGAATTGAAACAGCAAATGAAACCTCACTCCCCAGTGGAAGGCCTGTTCTGCTGAGAAGTCGGGTGGTTTTTTCATTTTCTACAACAAATAGGAAGCACAGACTCACTTCCATTTTTACCTTTCATTAGCTTGGGGCCTGGCGGGGTGAGGCAGCGCAGGGACTCCATGCAGGGCTTTAGTGGGGAAGCTGCCACAGTCCCTGCCACTGTCTGCAGGGCACCAGTCACTTTCTGAGGTAGCTCTGGTGTCGCTTAGGTTGCTGCTGGGCATCACCGTGCTCTCCTTGTGTGTTGACGTGTTTCCTCTTGGTGGCAAATACCTGCAACCCCAAGGAGAGCCCTGGGCTCCCTTCCCTTCTGGAGCCCTTGTTCATAGCCGGCAGCTTGGCCTCTGTCTGCCCCAAGTCCCAACCCAGCAGCCCACCAACAGGCCTCTGCAGGCTGCAGGGGGAGCAAAGAGCCAAGTGGCTTTCCTTTTCTTTTGGCCTCAGCACATGCTAGGCGAGAGCTCTACCCCTAAGCAATATCCCAGCCCCAGGTTTTCTTTTTTAATATCACTAAACTCTGAAGTCAAAGTACAAGAAATGGAGGACAGTTTGGTTCTTTGCTGATCACATTTCCCAACTTTGAACATATTTCTATATATTAATCCTCTTTTGAATTTTTTTTTTTTGAGTTTACCTAGACATCTCACTAATTTATCAGCACTTTAGAACTTGGATTGTAAGTGGTGTGAACAGAGACACTGCCCATCTTCTGAGTGCGTGTTTTTTCAAGTAGAACTGATGGTGGTCAGGCGTGTGGGTCAGTGGTGAGCACTCACCTCAAGACATGAAGTCTGGGTTCATCATAAGCACCAAAGGGAAAAAACCCCAAAGAACTGCCAGTCTCCATACTTTCTCTTTCCCTCCCATCCACTGAGTCATTAACATGTTATTGAATGGACATCTCTGATGTTTTAGATAGAAACCAAAAATATAAATTTAATAAATAATAATGTGGAGATTATTTAAAAAAAGATCTTTTGTTGGCAGTTGTGAAAAGAAAAAAGGGGGCAGGTTCTATCAAGGGGTAGCTGAGAGGAAAGGAAGGAAGAATGCAGTACCAGGGCTTTTCACAGCGGCAGTGATGCCAGCTGAAAGGGACACCTGTTTTATGAAGCAGACCAGAGCATCCTCCTGCATGGTACTTGCAAATTTCTTGGCTCATGCAATGACCACCAGACTTACACCCAGTGAACAGAAGATGAGTTTGGATAGTAGTAGGAATAGGTTTAATAAACGATTTGACAATCTGGGTGGGAATTGCTATGATACAGTTTCATAAATCAGTTTAATAACAACATTTGAGTGGAGGGTTACCAGTGACCACCATGTTGCTAAGTCAGTGGTGAGTTTTCAGACCCATCTGACCCAGCCTGTGGCTTCCAGTGGGCTGTCTCGCCTATACCTGGGGAGTTGTCCTCAGGTAGCCCTCTCAGTGTTCTCCTCTCCCTGGTGCTTTCTTGGCCTTCCCTGCTGGTTTCCCACATGGGCTCTGAAAGGTGAGTGACTCACGAGAGACAGAGATTCAACCAAGAGATTCTATTGGGGGGCTGCCTGAAGGAGAGGCAGAGAGCAGAGAGAGAAGAGGAAGAAGGCAGAAAGAGAGAAAGAAGAGGAGGAGGGCAGAGAGGAAGAGGGCAGAGAGAGGGAAGAAGGAGAGAGAGAAGAGAGCGTGTGCTTAGAAACTTCGGCTTCAGAAGGGTTGCAGAGGGGATGTGGTGGGTGCTGATTGGCAGGGTGACTCAGGAACAGCGAGCAGACACTATGTCCTGTGGGGATTGGTGGGGGAAACCTTTGAATTTGGTGCTCTTGGCTTGGCGCCCTTTGGAGAGGAGGAGGAGGGGTAAGGGATTCCATGATGTTCTCTGAGGAGGGGGGTCTCCCACACTCCCAACAGGCTCTCCATCTGTATCACGCCCTTGTAAGCTTCCCACCCGAAGTTCTGTGTTCGGACAATGGGAAGAGTGGCCTTCAGGCCAGATAACACTTCTGAATTCCAGATTCAGAACCAACATCCCTCCTGACATCTCCACCTGGGCACAGGCCTGGGATCTTAAATTCAATGTGATTTAGACAGAATTCTGCTTTTTGCTTCCTAATCTGTTCCATCTGCAGCCTACCCCATCTTTCTAGGTCCTCAGGCCAGAACCTTAGGGCGCTTTGGATTTCTCTTTCATTTGCACTCCAGAGTTGATTCTTCTGGAACTCATGTGGCTCTGCCATCAAAGGGCATTTAGAATCTGAATTTCCGCCCTACTTCTACTGCTCATCCAAGCTCCCATTTAAAATGTAAGTCTGGTTATGCCCCACCTCTGCTTGGAGCTTCTGGCTTAGGGTAAAAGTCAAGGTCCTCCTGAGGCCACCCCTTGACCAGAGTCACCTCCCCCAGCACTCCCTCTCCTCAGCTCCACTGCAGTGGTCTCCACTGTGCTCAGCATACACTAGGTGTGACTCTGGGCACAGAGGCATTTCCCAATGTTGGCTGGCATCTTCATGTCTTCCATCCTTTGTCTCAGCTTTTAGTGAGTGTGCCTTGGCCGTGTTCTTGGTACCTCATCCTGATCCCAGTCCACCCTTAGACTTCACCTCCATCATGCTGTGCTTCCTGCACACTATTGATCAGCTTCTACCACCATGTGAATTATTTACAGTGCTGTTAAATCTTAACTGCCAGCCTTCTCTGTCTCCTCTCCTTCACAAGAGCAGCAAGCGGGTTGGTTCATGAGGTGCTCAAGGCCGAGCACTTGGGCCTTGAGCACCTTGTGAACAAAGCCGCCTGCTGGTAAGCTCAGAATCTGTTGAACAGAATGAAGACTAAACCCAGGTCTCAGGCTGCCCTGTGAGGCCCTGTGATTAGGGCAGGATGACTGTTCCCAAGAAAGGGTGCATCCTGAGGGGATTCTGTTTCAGAGGGTCACTCTGTTTCCTGCTTTTCTGAACAGAAAGATCTTTTACAGAAGCAAGATTAAGAGATAGAAGCAAGAGATCATGTGGCTTTTGCATGTTCCCTCTGGTACCTGTAGAGGGGTACTCTCAGGAACTGAGTGGCCTGTGGGTGGGAACCGGATGAGGTCACAGGGAGAATGGCCTCTAAACAGCATTTCATTACAAATTCACAATTTTCTAAACAATTTTTAGTTTTTGAGACGGGGTCTTGCTCTGTTGCTCAGGTTGGCCTCAAGCTCACGATCCTTCTACCCCAGCACCTGTTAGTCCTTGCAATTCCTATGTGACTGTCCATTTCCAGCAGCCCCTCCCAGCTCAGAGCAGCCACATCACCTGCACTAGCAGTACCTCACTTTTCCACGTCTTCTACTCTACACATCCTGTCAACGTGAGTTCAGCATCTGGCCTGGGCCAGGCACTCCACAGATGGAGGGATAGCGGGAAGACCTCCAGGTCTTCAAGGACTTAGATGGGAAAAGAAGAACTGTCGTTTCACCAACACTCCATGAGCAGGCCTGAGCAGGTGTTTTCTCCTCAATCTGCAGGTCAGGCCCCAGCTAGCAGATGTGAATAGCTGTGCAGGTAGGCAGAAGGGTCCAGTGGGAGCCACGGTGCTCTGTGCCACAGCTCCTCCTCCTGCACAACCCCTAACAGCAGCACAAGTCTTTCTCTGCACAAGTCCACACAAATAAGATCACAAACACACAATATGAGAAAACTAAGAGGATTTTATTGACTTTTATATGTTCTTGGAGAAAACCATTCACATGTAAAACTTTGACATTTGATGAGATTTATTCACACTTTATTTTACACATAAATTCCTCAATTTGTGGGGAAGACATGATTTTTCAGTTCAACAGGTCTTTCACATGATTACAGTCACAAAATTGGCACACTACTTTAACAACTGAACCCAACAGGCAGGACAAAGGGTGAGCTGGACGCTGACTCAGACCTAACAGGCCTCCTGCAAGGCCTCGGGAGCGCCTTCTGTGAGCTTACTAAAATACCAACCCAGCGCCTCAGGTCATAAGTGATTGTTCACAAAATAAAACCTCTATTCCAAGTGCTGCTTGTTTTATAGAAAAATATTACAAATAAAAATTAGTGCTATTCCAGGCGTTCATTTTAAGTTCACACAACACAGGTCAAGCCACGCTCCGCAGACATCACTGCACCCTATGGGAGCCTGAGCCACTGACTGAAGCACCCCAGCTTCCACAGCCCAGTGCTTACACTGCTGACTCTGCTGATTAAAAATGCAGGTAAGCTAATAGCTTCAGGTGTTTAGGACACTCATAATTTGTTCCTAGTTTGAGACTCAGAAAAAAATGCTCCAGGAACGTGACAAAATTTGTATTTCTTCCTGATACAAGAAATTTGACAAAATCTGTAATTATAAAACAGATTTGCTATTTAGAAAGCAAAGCCTGGATGTTTTTCATGGGTGGAATCTTATTCATATATGATTCAAATTTTAATATGGACTGGGCTGCTGGAGAGAGGGGCAGGTGGCCAGTACTGCCAGGTGGTTTGACAGACATGGGAGGTTGGCCCTGCTAGCCAGTCCGAGGCAGTGTCTCGTTCACAGATGATGTGGGTTGTAAGGAGCAGGTCTCTCAGAAGCTATGTACAGCAGCTTACACGTCCGTGTTTCTCTCTGGTCGATGCACAATTCATCTATGACATGCCTGTCCCCAGACTCGGGCAGGTACACGGATTCTCTGCTCTACTGTAGGGGTGAGGTCTTCAGTGGGATCATGATTCTGGATTCCATTTCCTGAATGAGTGGGACTGAACACAGCAGCAAGGTCAGTGTGCTGGTTTCCCCACTGCACTGCACGACACACACCAACAAGCAGGCTGCTGAGAAGACGAGCCCGGAGGCAGAACTGAGTTCAGGGCAGGTTGGCTAGCCTCCTATAGGATGTTATTAAAACTGGACAAGATCCTACCTGGAAATGTGTTTCATGTGTGGGAAAGTAGGAAAGTCCATATTGTGACAAAAAAAAAAAAAGGTGATTTCTCAAAAGGTTCTTTTAATTAAAATAAAATTATATAAAATCAAACAATACTATATTTGCATATATTCTGTACAAAGAGAGAGAGAGATTGTATTTGTAAAACTGCCCTGTGAGGCAAACACAGCTTTGGGAGCTGATGGAGGGGGTAAGAGTAGCCAGAATCACATGATCTTTAAACTAAAAGACAAGGTGATACTTACTTCCCTGAATAAATTACTCTTGCATTTTCTTGGTAATATATGGGCTTAAAAATACCTGACGTACAACATGGTTGGTATTCAGGGGGTCTGTTGGCATCACCGGAGTGTACTCATGATTTATGTGAGTATATGTGTATGTATACATGTATGTATACGTGTGCATGCATATGTGTTTTACCAAACTGATTTACCAAATTTAATTTAATTTCTTTTTTTTTTTTTTTTTGGTACAAAGATTGAACCCAGGGGTGCTTAACCAAGGAGCCACATCCTCAGTCCTTTTTATTTTTTTATTCTGACACAGAATCTCACTAAGTTGCTTAGGGCCTTGCTAAGTTGCTGAGGCTGGCCTTAAACTTGGGATCCTCCTGCCTTAGCCTCTCAAGTGGCTGGAATTATAGACTTGAGCCACGGTTTGCCTGGCAAAATTACTCTTCTCAATTGACCTACTATGGTTATATTTTTTGGAACTGACAATCTTGATGAGAAAGAGAAAGTTTAAAAAATTTGTGTAATAAATTTTCACAGAATCTAGAAATCTACAAAACAAACAAAACCCTCAAAAGAAGTAATATTATAAAATTTACAACATCCAAGGGTCTGAAAACTGTCCCAGGCAGTATACATATGTGAAAGAATCAATGTTCTTCTTTACAAAAACAAAGTCAAGTAAGTGTTACAGAAAATATCTACACCTCCACTCTTTCCACCCTGTTTTTACAGAATACACATTAGCTTCAGGGTGAAAGAACATAGCTGGAGCGGCAAGATACAAAGAATCAAATCCTTGAGGACTGTTAGAATACTACCTGGGTGGGGTTGGGACGCAGCTCAGCAGGAGAGTGCTTGCCTAGCACCAAGGAGGCCCGGGTCCAATCCCCAGCACTGTGACAACCAGACACACACATTCATGCAGGGTCTGCTTCGTGTGCCTCCAAGTGTTACCTGTGTAGTACACCAGCTCTTCCCAGCCGTGTTTGTGCCAAGCCGCGTTCCGTATATCTTCCCTGGTCTGAAGATCCTTGTAAGCTTGAAAATAATCACACAGAAAAAGAAAGACTTCGACATCATGCCCTGTATTGCAGTGGTCACTATTCGACAGGTCACAGGTTTTTTTTCCATGGGCACTTAGTACCCAGCTGGGAAAACTGCATGTTCACCTGAGAAAACACAGTCTGGGCCTGGTGGGAGAAGCAAAGCAACCTGCCCTGAGCCCTGACAGCCTCCTGAGGCAGGGCCACTCCACACACATGTCGACTCATGACTGGGCACCGTGGACCACAGACAACAGCCACTTAGAGCTCAGAGGTTCTGGGGCTGCTTGGGGAGAGCACCTGCCCAACTCCTGAGACCAGGTAAGGTCCCAGCACCACAGAAACAAACAAAACAAACTCCACTTTAGGTGAGAGACCCTGAGTGCAGCACAGAGAGGTGGAGGCCAGGCAGCCCAGCGAGTGCAGGGCACGTAGGAGCACTCCTGGAGAGCTGCCTGGAGGGGTCCAAAGGTCCACAGCAGCCTGCCGGGCTGACCCCTGAGTCCCTGGCAAGGACTTCCCACTACTTGCACTGCTTGCTGGTAAGTACCCGTGGGCATCTCCACATGGGGTTGCTTGAGGCTGAAGGACTCCCGGGCTCTTCCTTCCTTCCAGTTCTCAACAGAACTGCAGAGCCTCCTGGCTGGGAGAAGGCCTGTCAGCTCACCATGTGGACACAGGGTTTCCCCCAGGACTCACAGCCTGGGGGTGCTTCTACAATTTCAGCTGCATTTTCAGTGTGGTAAAATAAGCCTACACAGCACTGACCACTGTGGCCAGCAAGTGCAGAGTTCTGGTGGGAACTCCCACGGCCGCACATCCTCAGAACTGCCGTCCACACAGCCTTCCCACCCGTGTCTCCCTGCAGCTCCTGCCTGTTGCCCAGTAGCCACCAGCCTGCTGCTCTCTGGACACTGTGCCACACCCAGGGGAGCACACAGCAGGAGCCCTTCTCTACCACCTCACTTAGCCTGATGTCGCAAGGCTCGTCTGTGTCTGACAATGATCAGAACTTTATCCTGTTCTACGGCTGAATGATGCTGAATTCTATGTATATTCCATATTTACTTATCCATTCTCTGCCTTTCTCTTCTTTGGGGGGTAGCTAACATTTTTATCTCTTTCTTTCTTTTTTTTTTTTTTTTTGTCCCAGGGCTCAAACCCAGAATTGTTCAACCACTGAGCCATATCCCTAACCTTTTATTTTTAAAGCAATTCTCTCTCTCTTTCCATATATATATATATATAGTTGATGGACCTTTATTTTATTCATTTATTTATATGTGGTGCTGAGAATCAAACCTAGTGCCTTACACATGCAAGGCAAGTGTTCTACCACTAGGCCACAACCCCAGCCCTCCCCAGTCCTTTTTTTATATTTTATTCTGACACAGAGTCTCACTAAGTTGTTGAGGGTCTCACTAAGTTTCTGAGGTTGGCTTTGAACTTGCAATCCTCTTGCTTCAGCCTCCTGAGCTGCTGGGATTACAGGTGTAGCCGTCGCACCCAGCTGTGGGATGACTTTCAAAGGTGGCCTTGAGCACAACACCACACTGGAAGGGGGGCATGGTGGGGTGGTGGGTGGAGGAGACTGAAGAGGGGGGAGAGGGATAGTCCTACAGGGGTAAGAGAAGGAGAGACTCTGACAGCCAGGAGTGCTGAGCTGGAGCCTGGCTGGGCCACTCAACTGTGTGGTCTGAGCACCTATTTGCCAGCTTTGAGCCACAGGGTTAGGAAAAAGGGATGATGTGTCAAATAGTAGAGTGGCCTGCAGGTTGGGGAGGCCTGATGAATGTGGGCTATCTTGCTCCAGAAACACGGCACTGTGGGGCAGGCCATGGAGAGAGCACATCTGCACACCCCAGGTCCCCTCTCATAGGGGACTGAGCAGGGGTATGGGGGATGCAGACTGGGGCAAAGGTGGATACTTTGGCATGGGAGGAAGGCAAAGAAGGGGCCTGGGCCTCTGCACAGGGAGTACCTGCTGCTCCAGGGGCCTGGAGGCAGTGAGGGCCTGCCAGGCTCCGCTGCACCTGCCTGTCACAGCCCCAGCTCTTCACCAGGGAGTCCCATCCAGACCAGGTGGGTGGCAGGTGACATGTGCTGAGAAGGGATGTGCTCCTGGCTTGACCCCACTCGACAGGTGAATCATGGAGTGACAGAGGTCCTCCTCAGTGTGTCCCTGGCCCACCTGGATGCCTCTTTAGGCAGAGACAACGGAGAGGTGTGGGGCAGGCCTGACTTTTCAGTTTGTATCCACTGGACAGATGCCAGTTTTTAAATAATAAAAATGACTCCACACTCACTTCAAATTAGGCTCTAAAGGTTAAATTACGTGTACTTTAAACTCAGAAGGCCAAAGGCAGAACGCAGTGAAAAGATGTTTTTAACCTACTGCATTGGAAAACTGACACTCCTGGGGTGGAAACTGGGCTGGAGAGAACTGAGCTCTGGGCAGCTGTGCTGCCCTCGGTGCTCCACACAGCTGAAGGGCACATGGCACCTGTCACTTGGTGTAGGATTTCAGCCCCCTTCGCTACAGGGACATCCCGTGCATGGGCTGAGGTGAGTGGCATCTGCGCTGCGCAAGGTGTCTGGGGGTGAGGTGGGAGAGCTCCCTCAGACTGCAGGGCATCTGTGGGGGCAGGCACCAGGGGCACAACTGATCCTCTCAGACCTGGCTTCCCAGCAGCTGGCTGCCAGGCAGTTGGTATGCACTGTGTGGCTCTCTGAGGACTCTATTTCCTCCCCATTCAGCCTCTCTTCCCACCTTTGCTTGTCAATTCCACCTGGATCCTGAGGTCCTGCTCACCTCTTGCCTCTTAGGATTTCCCCAAATACCTCTCACTTTAAGTCCTCTTTAGGCCTCTAGAGCATCCTGATCACCTCCCCAGGAAGTGGACCATGCACACCCCAGGTCACGGCACTGGTGTTTTATGCCTCAGAGACTTGCTGGCCGAGTCTCTAAACCCTGAACACTGACACAGCAGGCAGACAGTTTCCTGAGACCTGTGGAAGCCAATCAGGCAAACTACCCAGCCCCTCTCCGTTGACTAACCCAGCCTGACCATGAGTGATCCTTTTCCTTGAGGGCCTCTTGACCATGTCCAGAGGCATGTCCAGCCTCATGCTGAGCCCTGGATCCTACTCTAACTGGGAGGGAGGCGCAAAGCCACCAGAGCATCAGCCAGCATCACATGGGGCTTGGGGGCCCAGGGGGATGGTGACACTCACTCCTGTGGTGTGGGGGGCAGTGATACTCAATCCCAGGGGTTAGTAACATCTGAATCAGGCCTTGAGGACACCAAAGGAGGTGCCAAACAGAAGTTGGTGGGTAGGGCAGAGAGGGAGAGGGAGGAAGGTACTGGGACAGGCCCTCCCTCAACACAGGAAGTGGGAGAGAGTGTGGGGAGGCTCTGGGCTGGGGTGAGGAGGGTGCAGAAGGTGAAGAGGGTGCAGCCCCAGGGCTTGTGAGCCACTCCTCACCACCCCTCTGTCCCTTCGCTGGGCCCCCTGGTCTCCAGTAGACAATTGGCCTTTGCCTCTGTGTGTTGGGACAGGCCTGCGCTTGGCAGTCTGAGGTCTGTGCCATGGTGCTCATGGCTACTGATCTGCGCCATCACCCAGCATGACCTGATTAGGAATGGGCGCCTAAGTTCCAGCCCCTCAGAGCAGAGAGGGCGTACCTACCCCAAAGGTGGTGCACCATGTACAGCTCTCCAATCTGCGAGAAGAACCCGCCCACTGCCTCATTACTGTCCTGTCTAAAACGGATGGCCCGAGCCCTAGAAGAGAAAAGTAGGCAGAGTTAGAGGGAGTCAGTAGGCTACCCCTCCCACATGCAGGCCAGTTGTTTAGAACAAAGACAGCTGCTCTTAAAGTCATCAAATTGCTACCAGACTATTAAACACAATCAGAAGTCACTTTAGTGCACGTGAAAGACAAATATACCTCTCTGTAGCTGCATCATTTTTGAGAGAAGTGAAAAGGATTTCATGACTATTTACATGAAACGTGACATCAGGTACATATGTGGCTGCCAGAATTCCTGATATAAGAAAACTTGCAGAGATGACCTGGCAACTTAGAAATAATTGCTTTTCCAAGGACACTCTTTAGGAGAAAGTGGGGCACTAAACACCAGGACTTCAGAGGGAATTTCCCCCATAGGAAACAAAGCCCACCCTGGAGGATGGGGCCAAGCACAGAGTCTCCCCTGTGCATCACACTTTCACAGCAGCCAGAGGGCAGCTCCTGAGAAGCATGGCACTGAGAGGGTCTGCAGCTTCCTGTAAAGCAGTGGGAGAACAGACAGCAGCTTCTGGGCAGGCGCCATGAGACCATCACTGTCACCAGCAAAGTTACCGATGGTTCCCTTTCTAATCAGAGCAATCCATCGGAAAATGGATACTAAGAGGCACTCAACATGTACTGTATATGCAAGAAAGTTCATCTGCACACAACAAAGTGTGATTGAAGTGGCTAAAGACTGTTTAAAATCGCTGGGCATGGTGGCACACACCTGTAATCCCAGTGGCTTGGGAGGCTGAGGCAGGAAGATCACGAGTTCAAAGCCAGCCTCAGCAACTTAGTGAGGTTATAAGGAACTAAATATGACCCTGTCTCTAAATAAAATATTTTAAAAGGGGCTGGGGATGTGGCTCAGTGACTAAGTGCCCCTGGGTTCAATCCTTAGTAAAAAAAAAAAAAAAAAAAAAAAATTGTTTAAAATTTTGCTGCCAAAGGCCATTAGTTCTCCAATTTGAGCACCTTCTTTCATACTTGTATTGGGTACCTTTTTTTAGAATTGAAAGTGAAAATGAAGTCAGGGGCTGCAGATATAGGGATGCCACCAGAAGTAAAGCCAGAGCTGTCAGAGCCCTCCCTCCAGGTATCACCCAGGACACTGGTGCCAGTGCTGCCCAGGCTCAGGCCTGCAGCCAGCACACCCTGAGTCAACAGGACTAGGGAAGGCACTCAGCATAACTTGTCTTCAACGGGCTGGAGGCACATGGCCAAGGACACCACCTACCAACACCTGTGGGGCAGGCGTGACCCTGGGGGATACTGAGACTCCAAGGCTGGCTGGCCAGCTCATCCTCCTACAGGAGCTGAATCATGCCATCTCACAGGGTGTGAAGTCTGCACAGGAACAACCTGGGAGTGAGGATACCAGTCTGCCTGGGACCACTCTGCACACATGTTCTCTTTCTCCACTTGTGGACACCAGCACCTGGCCAGGCCCAAGTTCTCGGCTTCCTGTGGTAGAGCCCCCACAAGTTGGCCATGACAGTATTAGATTCTTTTACCTTTACATTTGTAAGTAAGTGATCAATAACTTCATGAAAATTACACATCAGATTGGTAAATTATTGAAATTAAGCAAATTAATTTAATGTGCATTCTAAGTCTGCTCAGAAGGAAAAATCTATTTTATTGAGTGATAAAGTATTCCGGATTATTCTTTTCATTCTGGATTCTTCTAGTTCATTCATGGAAGGCAAAGAAAACATACCTGCCTCAGCCTGCTAATGACCAGAGCATGCACTGAGAGGAAACCACCGTCTCAATAGTCACCTATGTGCCAGAATACAAATTCAGGGTTGAACTGGGACATGAAAATTTTTATAAGGAACTGAATAACCTCATTACATCCTTGTGGATTCCCTACCAAATCTAAATTAGTAATATGCACAAATTAAATTGAACATCTAAGTTATTACAGTTACAGGCCAAAACCAAGAAGCACAGAACAAAGGAGAATCCCCCAATGGACTAGTGTGCATAGCAGCGCACCATCAAGAGGATGTCTTGGCCTCAGACTAAAGATCTTGTGGCTGGTGTTACTGAGCTTGACATCCGAGGAAAGAGCTGTTAGAAATAGAAATCTCAGGACCACGTGCCAGGGCCAAAGAGATCTGTACTGATGTAACACAAAGTGAGAAACTTCATGATTGAAACAGGAATGCTTCAATACAAATTGAAAGTAAGTAATAGCCACAGATTCAGGCTTAAAGAGCACCCACGAGGACCAGCACCGCCAAGTTGCTTCTACCCTGGGATTCTCCCAAGCACTGCTTGGCCTCTTCTGTGAGAAGATAATGCCATGACGGCTATAAGGTGGCTGGTGCAGGCAGACAGAGCCATCAGCCTCAGGTACTCTTTTTAGTTTTCCATCCTCAGCGTGGCATTCTCAAGATTCTCTTGTGCTATCAGTGCAGATCTGGCTTATTTAAATCACTTTGTAAAAGTTCCACGCGTGACTACACTGTGGTCTCTCTCTCCACGGCTTCCAGGTGGTTCACAACTTGGGCAAGTACTGTGGATCTATTTCTTATGTAACCACAGCTTCTGCTGCCCACATGTCCACCCACTCAATATTCACTGACCACCGAAGACATGCCAAGCATGGAAGAGAGTTGCAAATGGCCCCTGGCAGAGACATGGCACAGCAGCTGTGTGGGGCACCTCCAGGAGCGTGTGTAGGGATACCTACTCCAGTCTTGGTTGTATATGCCTCACTTTCTTGATTCAGAATCATCCTTGGATCTGAGGCTAAATTACACTAAATGAGATGTGTTGGATTATATTTTACATGTCAAGAAATTCACTGGTGTACAATTCTGTGGTTCTCAGTAGATCTACAGGCTGGTGCTGTGATCATAGTCCAGCTGTGCCGAAGCCCCTCATGCCCATTTGCACTCATGTCCACTCCCATGTAGCCAGGACCCATTAGTCCACCCTATGTTTGTACTGAGCTGGCTCTTTGGAAACTTCATGAATGGAGCGGTACAGTAGACAAGGTGGCGCATGCCTGGAATCCAGGTACTTGGAGGCTGAGGCAGATCGCAGGCCAGCCTCAGCAAATTAGCAAGTCCCTGCCTCAAGATAAAACAAAAAAGTTAAAAAGGCTGGGGATATGGCTCAGTGGTTAAGTGCCCATGGGTTCCATCCCCAGTACCAAAAAAAAAAAAAAAGAAAACTGACCACTAACCTTTTCATTTTTTATTTGTTATATATTTTTTACCACCTAACCATTTGGAAGTGCACAGTTCAGTGTGCCATGCATGTCTGCACTGCTGTACACGAGGTATCTAGGCCTTACCACTTGGCAGAACCACACTGAAACTCCTGCCAACCCCTGTGAGATCCTTTCCATCTGGCCTGTGACCTGTCTTCATTGGATACGGGTCCTGTGGGTGGATCTGCCTATCTGTCCTGCTGTGACTGGCCTTTCTACGTCACAGCAGCGATGACCCCCCCTTTCTCAAGGCTGCATGCTATTCTACTCTGTGCCCCTCAGGATGTATCTGCTCTTAGACACTGAGCTGCCTCTACCTCTTGGCTGCTGTGGATGGGGCTGCAATGGATGCAGGCCTGTGAACACCTCTGTGGGATCCTGCTTGGATCTTCTTGGATGTTTACCCAAAAGTGGAACTCCTAGATGCTACTATGTTTCCATTTTTAACTTGGAGAACCTCCATGTTGCTTCCCACAGAAGCTGTGAGACTTTACACTCTCATGGATACCATCTCTCTGCATCCTGCCCACACGTGCTACTTTATGCTCTATTGACAGTGACCATCCTAATGGGTGTTGTGTGATACCCCTTCTAGTTTTGGTTTGTATTTTTCTTGTGTTACTGATGTTGAGCATCTTTTTATATGCTATTATTCATTTCTATATCTTTTTGTGCCTGGTAGGTACAAGACCATGGATTCAATCCCCAGCTCTGATAAGAAACCAAGCCAAATCTCTGTATCTTTCTTGGAGAATCACCTGCTCAAGCCCCTTACTCAATTTTTAATTGGGTTATCTGTATTATTATTTTTTTTGTATTGGCGATTAAACCCAGAGGTCATCTGCCATTGAGCCACATCCTTAGCCCTTTTTACTTTTTATTTTGAGACATGGTCTTGCTAAATTCTGATCAAAAGACTCTAACTTTTGATCCTCCTGCCTCAGTCTCCCAAGTCACTAAGATTACAAGCGTGGCTACCAACCCTGACTGAACTTTTTGTACATGGAATAACCTCACCAATATATTTTTTTAAAAAATTAAGAATCTTGGGGATGGGGTTGTAGCTCTGTGGTAGAGTGCTTGCATAGCATGCGTGAGGCACTGGGTTCAATTCTCAGCACCACATACAAATAAATAAAATAAAGGTCCACCAACAACTAAAAAATATTTTTTTTAAAAATTAAGAATCTTGCTGGGCATGGTGGCTCATGCCTGTAATTCCAGAGACTTGGGAAGCTGAGACAGGAGGATCACAAGTTTGAGGCCATGTGGGTAATTTCAAATAGTCTGGACTGGAGGAGTCAGGTCTAAATAAGATTGGCCATAGGAAGATGGTTTTTGAGGCTTAGTATAGGTGTGGAAAGGGGGATCCATGGTATTATTCTCTCTAGTTTTGTACATGTTTTGAAAATTTCATAATAAAAACATAAAACAAAATAACTAAGCTGGGTGCAAGGTACATGCCTGTGATCCCTACTGCCTGGGTGACAGAGGCAGGAGCACTGCTTGGGTCAAAGTTTGAGAGCAGCCTCGCAACACAGCAAGATCCTGTGCTTCCTTCCCCTCCCCCCGGCCATTTTTAAAAGTCTAGAGTCAAGTTATGGAATTAGTCTCAGATGTATTTCTTAGTATTAACACTATGGGTTAAAAAAACCTATTAATAAGACTAATATGACTTACAAACTCAATATTGATAATATACTCACCAGTAATTGCCCCATTCGATCATGGTTCCTGGCTGAAAAGAGATTTAGATTTTGGTTTGTTAGTTTTTCTGTGAAAAAAAAAATAGAAATAGGAGCGCAAACATGCTTGTTCACCATGTGCCTCCCCACAGCAAGAGCAGCACTCAATAGCTTCATGCAGGCAGACATCACAGACACATCAGAGCAAGGCATCCATGTCCATCATCAGGGACACAGTGAGCCCATTCTGCAGATGCATCGAAGGTTACCAATCACCTCCTCTAATTCAGAGGTGATTATTAGATGCTGAGGGCTGCTGAGATGTTCTGTTTTATCACAGGCACAACCAACTAACTTCTTCACGGAACACACAATCATTATTTGTCAACAGAAAGTCAATTCTGCTGTCTGAGGCACACATTCTAGTTGTGGGGAACAACTACAAAGTACTACAAAAGGTGATTCCCAGGTGGGGTGTGGCTCAGGGGTGAACACCTACCAGCATCGTGAGGCCCTGGCGAGTCCCCAGCACCACTCCCCTCCACATACACAACTCCTTTTACTTTTACATGCTGAATAATTTGCTCAATAGCCACAATGGTTAATTTTTTTTTTTTTTTTTGGCAGGGAGTACTGGGGATTGAACTCAGGGGCACTTACCCACTAAGCCACACCAACACCCCCAGCCCTATTTTGTGTATTATTTAGAGACAGGGTCTTACTGAGTTGCTTAGTGCCTTGCTTATGCTGAGGTTGGCTTTGAACTCACCATCCTCCTGCCTCAGTCTCCCTAGTCAGTGAGATTACAGGCATGTGCCACTGCGCCTGGCTAATTAAAGTTCATTAGTTGCTCTAAATCAACTATAGTAGATGCCATATATTATACCTAGTTCGGAACTTGAGATCTTTCTACTCAAAAGATAAAAGTGTCAATTTAGAAAAAAATCAAATAATAAATGTTTAGAAGATCACAGAGAAAAGAGCTTAGCGAGGCGTGAGGGAGAGGAAGTGGAGAAGGACTGACAGGAGAACCAGCATGTCTGGCAGAACCTGCCCCTAAGCTCGCTCTTCCTTCACTGAACAAGGTCTGACCGCATGTGGACTCACCCTGAGCTGGTAGGGCCTGAGCTCATGGGTCTGGACCTTGGGACTCACCCAGCGCTGGTAGGACCCAAGCTCATGGATGTGGGTCTGCACCATGGGACTCACCCAGCGCTGGAAGGACACAAGCTCATGGATGTCAGGTCCAGACCTTGGGACTCATCTGGAGCTGGTAGGACCCAAGCTCATGGATGTCGGGTCCAGGCCGTGGGACTCACCCAGAGCTGGTAGGGCCTGAGCTCATGGATGTCAGGTCCGGACCGGACCATGGGACTCACCCGGAGCTGGTAGGACCTGAGCTCATAGATGTTAGGCCCTGGCCTTGGGATGGGCTCGTTCCAGAAGCTGAACTCCAGCAGCAGCTGGTTCTTTCTGGAGAGCAGCATGTTACTCCTCGCCTTCCGGAAGCTCACGAATTCCTTTGGGGAGGAAGCGTGCTCATGAAGTGTTGCAGCCCCAAGTATAGACACTCTCTAGGACCTACTCTGGTAACCATTCATTCCCATAGAACGCGGGTGCAGGTGGGGTGATGGGCAGATTGCAGTTGGCCAGAGACAACTCCATCATCTACTGCATGGTTAGGGAATGGCTGCTGGCTCCCTTCCCTACAGCTCCAGGGTGGATGAGGAGCTATGCTGGCTCCCTGATTACTTAGGCCATCAAGGAGACAAGTTTCGCTTTCTGTGTCTGTAGACTTCCTAAGCAGTGTGTGATGGTCTATGATGGGGACAACATGGTGACTACAAACAGCAGATGGCTCAGAGGCATTTACAATTGTCTGGGGACCTATGATGTGTGGCTGTCAACCTCTGCCGACATGCACCTGCTAGTGAAGGTCAGGCAGGGCAGCAGGGCAGCAGGCCAGCAGGGGAAGACACATGTGGTCACAGCACTGGAGCAGACACTAGAGGTGGCAAGGTTGACTGTGCCTGCCATGCTGATTTTTACAACTGAACTGTGTGTCAACAGCACTACATAATTACTGTATCTAAATACAACTCAAGAGTCCAAAGGACAAAATTTTTACTAAAAAGCTGAGCAGTTTACTAACAGAGACTGATGACAGAAGAACCATTTGGTTCTGTACTGACATCTACTGGATCACTAGGCTGAGTAAGAACCCATTTCTAAGTAGTTACCTGATTTTCTCTGAGTTTGTTCATGACCTCCGTGAGGGCTGGGTAGCCGCCTTCGTACCTCCAGAGATGGACTGAAACGCATGGAAAAGAGAGCACACACTGAGAGCAGGCACCTGAACACACCTAGAGAGCAGCGTCAGCCATCGCGACTATAGCTGCCACTGGCCTCAGTGACATGACAAAGCTTCCCGGTATCCAAACATTAAAAACAACATGATAATTAGTTTTTACAGTGAATTACAGAAGAAACTACTTTAACAGTGGAACCAGACTAAGTCTTAGAAAGTTTTGGGTATATATAAAACAAGCATTAAATCAGAAAATTGCCTAAGAGACCCAGAAAGGCTAAGGGTGGAGAGTGAGCCAGTCTCTGGCTTCATACCAGCTTGATCCTGCTCCCCGTACCACGTGTTCCAGGTGCCCACCAGAGTGCAGGGGTAGTGTGCATCTTCGTGAATCTTTGGTAACACCTCTTGGCTTAAAGAGAAGAAACAGCAACAGTGATTCAACAGCCGTGGAACATCCCAGTGGGCTGAACAAAGTAACACAAAGAAGGTCGCCTACTCCATGTCTGGCCACAGAGCTCAGAACAGGCTGTGATGAGAGGATGCATGAAGCCACCTCTCAGCTGAATTTTGCTTACTCTGACACCCTATTCCTCGATGTTAGGTTTCCACCCCAACTATCTAGAGGTGTGAGCAAGTCAAGTGCAGTGATCACTGTGGTAGGGAAGAGCCAAGGTCCCAGGGTTCCAGGAGCTATTTAGGTGAAGGAGGGGGAAAAAGAGAAGAACTACTTACTATTTTAAAAAGAACTGAGCATTAAAGCATTATCTGTTGTTAAGAAGTGCTAAGCTAAAATTGTGAACAACTTAGATGCTCTTCAATAGATGAATGGATAAAGAAACTGTGGTATATATACACAGTGAAATATTACTCTGCATTAAAAGAGAATAAAATCATGGCATTTGCAGGTAAATTGATGGAGTTGGAGAATATTATGCTAAGTGAGTGAAGTACGCCAATCCCTCCCAAAAAGAACAAATGCTGATTGTTTTCTCTGATATGAGGATACTGATCCATAATGCAGGTGAGGGGGAGAATAGGAGGAATGGAGGAACTTTAGATAGGGTAAAGGGGAGGGAAGGGTAGGGATGGGGCAGGGAGAGGGAAAGACAGTGGAATTACCGTCATTACCCCAAGTACTTGTATGAAGACATGAGTGGTGTGACTGTGTACAACCAGAGACATGAAAAATTGTGCTCTATATGTGTATTATGAATTGAAATGCATTCTGCTGTCATGTATAACAAACTAGAATATATATATATATATATATATATATATATATATATTTTTTTTTTTTTTAAAGAAGTGCTGAGCTAATTCCCTTCATCTCAAGGTATACAAATGGCCTCAGAGGGTGTGGCTCCACATCCTGGGATACTCAGCAGGGGACCTGGGTTCTGGAGAGGGAACAGGTGCAGGAAATGGCAGCTGCAATTTCCTCAAGAGGAAGACTAAAGACAGCAGGGACAAGCTCTAATTCTGGCACCCAGAGCTGTAGATGGGCTGACTGCATCTGGGCATCAGGAGGGTCTGCCGAAACTTGAGTGTGGGATGAGCAGATGGACCCTGCAAGGCTTCCTCCAACCTTGGTTCCTCCGCATTCTGAAGTCTAAGTGATGAGGGTGACCTCTTCTAACAACATTAAGTGAAGTAAGCCACAGTCAGATAGTCAAGATTCATATGTTTTCTCTCATACATGGAAGCTGTATGAGAGGGTTTAGCTGTGTGTGTTTAAAATAAAATGCCACTGGCCATCCCACAAAACCTGGTGTAAGACTCTCTCCACATTCAGCTGTATGAGGATGAGCCCATCTCTCAGATACCACGTGCTAGCTGAACAGCAAACATCTACATCACTACTTTCCCCCAAGGAAGAGTTTGAGATACACACCAAATCTTGTTGTACGCTTCTAGGCATTCTGGCTTAACGTTGTGAACTGAAACAAAAGAAAATCAGTGATAAACTTACAAACAAACAAACATACACATACAAACAAAAGTCGGCTGTGGAGACAGCGAAACTGCCACTCACACTGTAGTTTGTACAGGCTGCTGGTTTCCTTTTTGGCCAGGAGGTTAGAGTGAGCATCTTTTCTCGGATCAACTTTCCGTACAAACAAGGATTTCAACCAACTGTCTTCTCGAGGTCTGTTGTTAGAAGAGGTCAATTTCCTGTGGAACAAAAAACATACCCATCTGAGTCTAATTGGAAATATGAAGAACTCAGTGTCTTCAGGTAGCTTTGCCTAGGATGGCTTCCAGGCACAGGCACTGAACGCAGGTGCCATAGAACATGTGCTCTCCAGCTTGCCAGCGCACACTGAGTGAGGAGAGACATGCAGAGGTAACTCCCCATACTCCAAACAGTTCCCATGCTTACTTAGCACTCTGTGCTTCACAATTCCCTCTCCTCCAAAGCAATTTTCTTTTTATTATTTACTTGTTTTTTTGGTACAAGGGATTGAATGTAGGGGCACTTTACCACTGAGCCACATCACTAGCTCTTTTTATTTATTTTGAGACAGGCTCTTGCTAAGTTGCTAAGCATTTCACTATGTTGCTCAGACTGACCTCAAATTTGACATCCTCCTACCTCAGCCTCCTGAGTTGCCAGGATTACAGGCATTTACCACCATGCCCAGATCTTTTTAATTGATGCATTATAATTATACCTAACAGATACATTGTGATATATTTGCACATGCACACAAAATAATCTTGGTCAATCACATTCCCCAGTACCAGCTCCGGTCCACTTCCTTCATCCTACTGTGTCTCTTTTCTAATTTCACCAGATAAATCCCCTCTTTGTTTTTTCCTTTTGTCTCTAGCTTCCATGTATGAGAGAAAACATATGAATCTTGACTATCTGACTGTGGCTTACTTCACTTAATGTAATACTCTCAAGGTCCATCCATCTTCCTAAATGGCATGATTTCATTCTTCTTTATGGCTGAGTAAAACTCCACTGTGTATGTATTCCACAATTTGTTTATCCATTTACCTGCTGACGGACACCTATGCTGGTTCCATAACTTGGCTATTGTGAGCTGCACTGTCAAAGCCATTTTGACATAGAACACACATGAAGAAACCTAGAGCAGTCAGTCTGTAGACATGAATGGAGTGTGGTGCTGGACAGGGAGGGCAGGGTCACTGCTGGAGGGACACACCGAGTTTCACTGTGGGAAGAGGAAGCATTCAGAGGATGGATGTGGTGATGTGTCTACAGTGTGAATGCTCTTATGGCCACTGGGCTGTGTGCTTAGGAACGGCAAGAGTGACAACACTGTGTTTTAATAGGTTTTGTCTCACCATCATTTATAAAGGCATCTGGCCAGGAAATGGCAGGCATGGCTGTGAGACACTGAACCTGATCCACACCACAGAACTGCACCTTTAGAAATGCTGGGCGGGGGGCCTACGGTGGCAGAGTACCTACTTAGCATGCAGGAGACCCTGGGGTTGATCCTCAGCACCCCGAGAAGTAAATGAGTAAGTACCCAAGTAAATCTGGCTAAACTACGAACTATACTTTCATCTTGAATTTTCTAGTGCTTGTCTAACTCCACAGGCCCACCAGTGAGAACACAGATCTGCCTAACCTCAAGTGCAGGGTGAATTATTTACATTGAAACCGAAACTCCATGTAACCTTTGACCCAATAATTATACCTGAAGTTGCACTCTATAGGTAGCTAGAAGTGCATGAAGTTGGACACACAGAGCATTTATTACACCTGTGATCTCAGTAGCTCAGGAGGCTGAGGCAGGAGGACTGCAAGTTCAAAGCCAGCCTCAGAACTTTGCAAGGCCCTAAGCAACTTAGTGAGACCCTGTCTCAAAGTAAAAACATAAAAAAGCTGGTATGTGGCTCAGTGGTTAAGCAACCCTGGGTTCAATTCCTAATATCAAAAAAAAAAAAAAAGAAAAAGAAAAAGAAAAGCAAGAAATCAGAACCTAGTGGAGACTCATCCTCTTCCAAACTTCACATAACCAGCATCAAAGGACAAACTGTGCCCCTCCACTGACTTCATTTTTGTTCAGATTTACAGTTCTATGAGTTTTGGCAAATGCAGTCACTTATGCCACATAGTTCAGACAAGGAACATTTCCTCACTCCTCTCATGACTGACCCCTTCCTCGCTAGCAACTGAATGCTGCCCAGAGCCCTGCCTCTCTAGAGGTCTCTCACTCCCAACAGGCTTCTGAATCTGCCCTTCTTCCTGCACTCTCTCCCCTCCTCTTCTGAGGGCATGCTGGGGATCCTGCTAGGCAAGGGCTCTCCTTTAAGCAATGAGCCCGGCCTTCCGCATGGTCCCCTTAGGACTGAGACCATCTCCTCTGGCTAGAGTCTTTATGGCATACTCTAGAATTCTGATTTTTGATGGATTCTTCTGCCCCTTCCTACATCATACTAGGTGCAGAAATGTTCTGGAGTGCCAAGTGGCCACCATAAATGGTCCTTAGTGCTTCAAAACGAGGTGGGATGCTGATGGCCAGTACAACCCTGTTCTGTGGGATCTCTGTAGGTACTGGATGATTTCCAAGACTCTTACTAATCTGCTTAGCAAACTTACCAATAGGCAGAGTAAGAGGAAGAGTTAACTCCAGATATTAAGGAAAGGACTAAGAGTTCAAATAGGGACAGGAAAAGCTCTTGGAGGAGTACATTCTCCACTGTTTCAGGAGACGAACACCTGAGTTCGATTCCTGTTCTTACCCAGCACTGGTATTTTGGAAATAACAGTACTCTAAACTTCACAGGCTATTGGTAGCCTTTTTCTTTTTGGCCTAAAATTCAACTCACTGTTGTATGTTTTTTATAAATAATGATCAAGAACAAAAAAAGCATTTTTTTCAATTCCCCCAAAGCAGCAAACTCACACTAAACAAGTGAAATGACAAGCTAATGCCAGTGCAGGCGACCTTTCTGTCAAGATGTTGGCAAAAGTGCTCCTATTGCACTTGTAGAGGAAGTCTGAGGCCTTCCTTCTGCCTTTACTGGAGGTCCCAGGCTCAGACTTAGGAAGTGTTGATGCGGATGGCTGGAGAAGAGAGGCTCGGCTCTGTGTTCACGACTGGTCTTAGTGTGTGTGTGCCTAGAGAATGTGCTAAAGTACTTGGGGACAGCACCTGACATGTGCAAAGCCTCTTAAAAGTTAAGTTTCTAACACTATTTTTCAATAGAACTTTTCTAAAATTAAAACTATTAGTTCTTGAGTAAAAACCAACATCATCTAGTATTTGTTTCTGTTTTTTTTTTTTTTTTTCTGATGCTGAGGATTGAACCCAGAAACTCATGCATGCCAGACAAGCACTCTACCACTGAGCCACATCCCTGGCTCTGTTTCTGCTTTCAGTTCATTCTTTGATCATAAAAAATAAACTCATCCAGAAAAAGGTAATTTTCCAAATGAATCACAGTAAAATTGATTTCAATAAAAATAAAAACAGGGGCTTGGGTTGTGGCTCAGTGGTAGAGCACTTGCCTACCATGTGTGAGGACTGGGTTCTATCCTCAGCACCACATAAAATAAATAAAGGTACTATGTCCAACTACAACTAAAAAAATAAAAAATAAATAAATAAAAACATTTTGTTAATTTGTTTCAAGTGTTTCCAATATACCACATTTTGGGATATTTATTTAGTAATACCATGAAGCACAATGGCAAGCATATAGAATTGGTGACAAAGTAGAAAGTGTCAAGGTCTGTTTATGGACTTCTGTGTTTCCTGTGTTTTATTTGAGATTTAAGTTCATTTAAACAAAGGTTGTATTAAAAATCTTTTCGCAGGGAGGACAAGTGGTCCATACCTGTAACCCCAGAGACTCAGAAGGCCAAGGCTAGAGGATCACAAGTTCAAAGCCAGCCTTAGCAACTTGGCAAGGCCCTAAGCAACTTAATGAGACCTTGTCTCAAAGTAGAAAATAAAAAGGGCTGAGATGTGGCTCAGTGATAAGCACCACTGGGTTCTGGTACAGCACTAGTACCCCTCAAATTGGTTACGGTTGTGGCTGTGGCTCAGTGGTAGAGCACTTGCCTAGCACATGTGAACCACTGGGTTTGATCCTCAGCACCACATAAAGGTAAAGATATTATGTCCATCTATAGCTAAAAATATTTTTTAAAATTGGTCAAATTGGGGCTGGAGTTGTGGCTCAGTGGTACAGGACTTGCCTAGCATATGTGAGGCACTGGGTTTGATTCTCAGCACCACATATAATTAATGAATAAAATAAAGGTCCATCAATATCTAAAAAAAATGGCTAAATAACTTGTAAGGATTTAGGATTAACGATGATAAACAAAAAAGGAATACAAAGAAAGTGTTCAAAAATACTACACTAGGGAGTTTAATTTAAAATAAGAAATATCATGTTGACTACTATCAATTGTTTCCCTTTTTGGTGTTGAGGATTATTTTAGTCATGCTTTTCACTGTCATGACTAAAAGATCTGACAAGAACAGTCAGGAGAAGTTAGTTGGGGATCACAGTTTCAGAGGTCTCAGTCCATAGCCGGCCAAATCCATTCCTTGGGGCCCCAGGTGAGGCAGGACATCATGGTGGAAGGGGGTGGTGGAGGAAAAGTGGCTCAGGACTTGGCACCAGGAAGCAGAGAGAGACTCCCCTCATCAGGGAGAAAATACGAACCCCAAAGGCACATCCCCAACACCTACCTACTCTAGCCACACACCACCTGCCTACAGGTACCACTCAGTTAATCCCCATCAGGGGGATTAATGCACTGATTAGGTTAAGGCTCTCAAAACCCAGTCACTTCACTTTGGAACTTTCTTGCCTTGTCTCATACATGAGTTCTTCTGGCCTGCAGAAGCTCATGCCCATCTTACAATACAAAATATATTTAGTCCATTTCCAAGAGTCCCCATAGTCTCAACAGTTCCAAGATCACCCAAAAGTCCAAGTCCAAATTCTCTACTGAGACTCAAGGCAAACTCACAGGGTGAGCACCTTTAAAAATCAAAAACAATTTATATGCATCCAATATATAAAAGTACATAGTAAACATTTCCATTCAGAGAAATAGGAGCATAGAAAAAAGGGACAGGACCAAAGCAAGACTGAAATCCAGCTGGGCAAACAAGTCCTGTAGTTCCACATAGGGCATCTGGAACACGTAGCATGGTGATATTCTGTTGAAAAGGCTTGTGTAGTTCTGCTGCTATGGCCTTGTTGGTTGTAGCCCAAATGACCTTTCTGTTGTCTTGTCTCTGCTCAATTCCTGCAGCTTTCTTCAGTAGATGTCCATGTTACTGGCATTTCTTAATCTCAGGGGACTCCAATACAGCTTTGGCCCCTTCCTCACAGCTCCAAGAATTACTCTCTCAGGGGCTGCCTACAGGGATGCTGACCCTTCTGCACTTTGTCTGGTTTCCCAGGCTTTCCTTTGAAATCTGGGTGGAAGCCTCCATGAACCCCCAACTCCAGCATCCTGCATCCCAGCAGAACCAGCACCACTTGGTTGACCCTAAGGCCTGCTACTATTTCAAGCAGTAGCTAAGCCTCCAGGGACCCTGGCTACAGCAGCCTCTAAGTGTCTGTGTTGCTGAGCATGGTAAAACAACTTCCTAGACTCTCCTGTGCAAGTTGGGTGCCACACTGGTCTCAAGAGAATTTTTACTCTTACTCCTTTGAGCCTGAAATGGGTGTGGTCTTGCCAATTCCTGGGATGTCCTCAAGTCATCTTTGCTATTGTCTCTGGTAAAGCTTTTAGTGTTTCTTCAGTGGCTATAAGGTCTTTAGCAACACAACTTCCTTAACTCCAGTTTTACTGTTTTCTGGTCAAACCTCAAGATGTTCAAATCTTTCTGCCTTGCTTTCTGCTCCCAATTATTACAATAAACTTTGTTAAAAGCTGATAGCAGGGACTGAGGATGTGGCTCACGTGATAGTGTGCTTGCCTGGCATGCGCAGGGTGATGGGTTCGATCCTCAGCACCACATAAAAATAAAATAAAGATGTTATGTCCACTGAAAACTAAAAAATAAATATTAAAAAATTCTCTCTAAAAAAAAAATTTAAAAAAAAGCTGGGCTGGGGATGTGGCTCAAGCGGTAGCGCGCTCGCCTGGCATGCGTGCGGCCCGGGTTCGATCCTCAGCACCACATACAAACAAAGATGTTGTGTCCACTGATAACTAAAAAGTAAAATAAAATAAAATAAATATTAAAATTCTCTCTCTCTCTTAAAAAAAAAAAGCTGATAGCAATACTCATGCCACAGCCTGAATGCTATGCTGCGTAGAAATTTCTTCTGCCAGATTATGAAGTCCATCACTTTTAAATTCAGCCTCATAGAAAGTCTCAGGACATGGGCAAAATGCAGATAACTTCTGAGTCAGAATGTAACACAAATGGCCTCTAGTCCCATTTCCAATAGATCCTTCCCCTCTAAAACCTCTTGACAGGTCTTTACTGTACACAGTCCTCTAGGCATTCTGGCCTTCTGAACTCCCACCAGAATTACAAGTTATGGTCCACTTACAATATTCTAAAGCTTTTCCAGCTTCCATTGCTAAATTTTCCAAAATTCCGCTCACAAATTACAAAAGCTCCAAAAGCTTCTGAACACACATGGTCAGGTTGCAATGGCAAAACCAGACCTGGCTGTGAAACGAAAGTATAAAAACTTTATGGTAGGGCTGGGGGGTGTAACTTAGTGGGTGGTGCTTGCCTAGCACATGTGAGGCTTGCCTAGCACTGGGTTCAATCCTCAGCATCATATAAAAATAAATAAGTAAAATATAGTTATTGTGTCCATCTACAACTAAATAAAAAAAAAATTAAAGTTATGGTAAGAAACCCATGCATGGTGAAAGAGTCAGTTCCCCTCCCCTTTCTAGAGAAAGCCTAAAAATTCCTACCTTTTGGGTTGTAAATAACTGCCCCTGGAGTCTGACTACTCCCTCTTGAAATGTAACAGCTAACTGTGAAAAGAGGTTTCTTTTCACCTGTTTCTGTGAACTGCTTTATGTCAGAGACCCTGCACAAGGCCTTCAGCCTCATACATTAGGATTCTTTTTTTTTTTTAAAGAGGAAAAAAAAAAAAAAAACCCAATGATAGGATGGATCTAAGATGACACCAAATTACCAATATATGTTGTAAGAAACCGTGGATCAGCACTCAGAATTTGGAGTTTTGTTTCCCTCTGGGCCCACCATATAAACTAAAGTTTGGAGCTCTCCTCTTTCTGAGTGCTGCTTGCTTCTGCTCAACTGGTCTGTTTCCTGCTACAGGGTTAGTCACAGCAACAACCCCATTCTCAGTACCAAATTCTGTTTTAGTCAGTTTTTTTGCTGCTGTGACCAAAAGACCTGACAAGAAAAGTTTTTTAAAAATATTTTTTAGGTGGACACAATATATTTTATATTCATGTGGTGCTGAGGATTGAACCCAGTGCCTCATGCATGCTAGGCGAGCACTCTACCACTGAGCCACAACTCTATCTCCGTGACAAGAACAGTTTTGAGGAGGAAAAGTTTATTTGGAGGCTGACAGTTTCAGAGATCTCAGTCCATAGGCAGCTGACTCCATTCCTTGGGGCCTAAGGTGAGGCAGAACATCATGGTAGAAGGATGTGGCAGAGGAAAGCAGCTGGGGACAGGTCATCAGGAAGCAGAGAGAAAGATTCCCCTCACCATAGACAAAGGCACATCCTCAATGACCCACCCCCTCCAGCCACTACCTGCTCACAGTTACCACCCAGTTAATCCCCATTAGGGAATTAATGCATTGACTAGGTTAAGGCTCTCCTAAACCAGTCAGCCTACCTCTAGACCTTCTTGTGTTGTCTAACGCGTAGCTTTTGTGGGACATCTCATATCTAAACCACAATAGGGATTAAACCCAAGGGCGCTGTGCACTGAGCTACAGCCCCTTTTAAAAAGTGTTTTAGAGAGAGACCACCTCAGTTATCTTGGCCTCAAACTTGCAACCCTCCTGCTTTAGCCTCCCAAGTAGTTAAGCCACAGTGATAATTGTTTTTAATGTATTCTTCTAGGAATGCATAGATAAGCATTTATTATCTGTGTACATACTAACATCTAATTTTTATGGCCTTTAATACTTTATAAGTGAGCATAATAAATAATTATTGGGAGCTGGGGTTGTGGCTCAGTGGTAGAGTGTTTGCATAGCATGTGTGAGGCACTGGGTTTGATCCTCAGCACCACATATAAATAAATAAAGGTCCATTAACAACTAATTAAAAATGTTTTTTAAAAAAGATTTATTGGCAGGCTAAATAGGGCTGGAAAAAAGTTCAGTGAAATTTTCATCCTCTTTAGAACTCAACAAGATTAAAAGTTAACAGATATATACTTCTTACTGGGGACTGAATTATGTATTTTGTCTATATCATCTCCTTGGTCCTCAAAACACTCTAGCGAGGTGGATACTGCATTTTAAAACTGGCTCAGAGAGGCACAACAACCTGAGCCAAATAAAAATAGGAATTCAGCTATTACTATAAAGCTCAAAATGTTCTTGCTCCTCAGGGACTGCTCCCAATTAGAAACCTCCTCATCTGAGCAAAAATCAGCAGATGGTGTTTGTTGCCATATTTTAGTAAAAGGGATTCACCTTAGGATGGATAAAATGAGGTAAGGGATGTGGAAATATTTCACAAATGAAAGAGAGAGCAGGGAATGAGACTAAGAAATAGTCAAGCGGCACACAAGAATCTCTGATGCAAATCTTTGTGAGCCTGAGCGGCAACTACGTTGTCAAATTAAAACATTCTGGCATAATCTCACCCTCAACTGACTGTCACACTTTGAATCTTTTGAAGGTCAGGTGCCTAATGCTGCCTGATGTGCCTAGTCCATCCAGCTGTCTAGGCCAAACCCGAGAAGGAGGATGCAGCAGCTATGCCAGTGACTGCCAGGCAAGGCCTAGGTTCTCTGTGACAGTGACAATTGCCAAGGTCACATGTTGGGTGGCACTTTACAGAGGGCAGCGGGAAGCACATTCTGCAGAATACCAGAGTTCGGATGGAAGTGACCCATGGGCCAGGCTCTGTGAATGTCAGGTTGGATCAGACAAGCCTGCTCAATGTCAGGGCCAGAGCGATCTCAGGCACTACAGTCAGACGCGTGGTGGGAGCTGAAGGGGACAAGGCACCAGCTGGACTCAGGAGCCCGAGGGACTTCAGCAGACACATCCCAGCCATTTTGGAAGGGCAGGCAAGATAGGTGGATGAGGAAGGCGATGATTCTAAAGGGAGCAATGTGCACAAGGGCATGGGGTCTTAGAGCTAAAAGGGATGTTTCTGGACTAGCAAAGAGCTCAATAAGGCAGAAAAACAGAGCAGGAGGATGGAGAGGGGTAACAGGAGGACAAAAGGGACGGGTGGTGAGGCTCTGTGCACCAGGACCATCAGCTGGGTTTTCTCCTGAACATGGTGCTATGCTGGAAAGTTTTCAAAAAAGTATAAGAAGCAGCCTGGCAGTGGTGTGGTGGACAGCAGCAGTGATGAAGGCAGGGCTTGTGGTTCCTGGGCTCCCCGTTGGTGGCTATGCCCAGCAGCACCAGCTCAAAGGAAGTATTCAACATACACACACTGGATGGACCCAGAGGTGGCCCAGGGTCAAGATGATGGCAGTAGGGACAAAGGGAAAGAACACATTCAAAAAACATGTCCAAGGTGAAAAGACTGAAACAGGTCCTGGTCAGGGGTGCAGGGCAAATCGGGGAAGAGAAGTCCATTTGCATGTAGACCTCAGGCTGGGAAGCAGTACACCCTGGGCCTCACTCACCTGACCCTCAAACGCTCACTGCACACGTGCTGGCACTGGCTGGTCCCACAGGTGGCTGAAAACCCAGCCTGGTTCCACAAAATGCAGTGTGCTGTTGGGAGGAAACAAACAGGATCCCTATGGGAGAGAGGCCCTGGTCCAGACACAGGTACGAGTGTGGGGATCACACAGGTGAAACCTGGTTACCTGAGGCAGCACTCATTAAGTGCAAACCTGAAAGGGGAAGAGCAGTCCCTCAGGGGGACTTCCAGGGAGGAAGGACACTAGGAAAAACCAGAGCCTGTGGAAGCCAGGGGCAAGCAAGTGCTGCGGCTGGGGAAGCACCAGCCAGGGCTGGAGCAGGCTCAAGGGCCTGTCCAGGGTCCTGCATGAAGACAGCACCTGCTGCCCCATCTGCCCCCACCCCAGTGAATCTGACAGAGGTGGAAGAACTTCAAACACAGAGAAGTTGAAGTAAAATAACCTGTGCCCCACCTCTAGAACAATTAACATGCTACCTTTTCTGTTTTGCAGTACTGCTACATCCCTAGCATGCCACATTTTAAATTTTTCTCTGTATTTCTTCTGCCAGATTGTTGTTTAAAAATATGTGATAACTAGCACATATTAAGTATATAAAATAATGGGCTTCCCATGTGGCATTTTCTTACATGCACATCCACCCTATTACCCTCTTATCTCTTTGTCTCCTCTCTGTTCTACATTTTTGAAAAAATTTTTACAGAACTATTTGAAAATAATGTAGACATAATACTTCACCTCTAAATACTGCAGTGTGTATCTCCTAAGAACAAAGAAATCCACAATGCTATCTAAGAAAGATAATTCCATAATATCTAGTATCTATTCCCTACTTAAAATGTCCCTAATTGTTCCCTAAATGTCTTTTATGCTTTTCTTGGCAGGGGTGATGGAGGAAAAATGGAAGAAGGATTAGGATACAGTCAAGATTTATATAATAGAGACCTTTATAATAATTAAAAAAAAAAAAGAGCCAGGTATGGTGATGCATACCTGTGATCCTAGTGACTCAGGAGGCTGAAGCAGGAGGATCAAGTTTGATGCTAGACTGGGCAGCTTAGTTAGGCCTTGTCTCAAAAAAAAATATAACAAGTGTTTGGAGGCCAGGCAGGGTAGCCCATGCCTGTAATCTCAGCAATTCGGGAGGCTGAGGCAGGAGGATTATGAGTTCAAACCCAGCCTCAGCAACTTAGCAAGATCCTAAGCAACTCAGTGAGATCCTGCCTCTAATAAAATATAAAACAGGGCAGGGGAAGTAGCACAGTAGTAAAGCACTCCTGGATTTAATTTTCAATGCCCCAAACTGCCCCCCCCAAAAGAATTCTTAGAATTCTTTCTTTTATTTTCCTCCAGGCCTGGGGTTTGAACCCAGGGCCTCCCATGTGCTAGACAAGTGCTCTACCACTGAGCTAGAGCCCCATTTTAAATTTTGAGACAGGGCTCAGGCTGGCCTTGGACTTTTGATCCTCAGCCTTGGAGCAGCTGGGGGTACAGGTATGCTCCACAGGCCCTGTGTCTTAAAATCCTTTGGTTGTGTTCAAGTACACACTCGTCACAGCAATGCACATGGAGTGTTGCTGACAGTCATGCTGAGAGGGTGGAGGGGATGTAGGAGGGAGAGCCAAGGCACACTCCAGGCAGAACTGACATATGTGGAGGAAGAGCACGGGGGCTTGGGAATACCACCCAGGAGCAGCAGGTTTTGTTGGTGGAGTAGGAGTTAAGTCCCAGGTACATAAGCCTTTCCAGCACCTGTGGGACACCAGTGCACGTGTGCAGGAAGCAGCTGGGAATGCTGGGCCTGGTGCTGAGCACAGCTAAGGAACATGTGTTGGCTAAGTCTCCCAGGACAACCTCCTCACTGAAACTGATCTTCAAGGTCATCCACAACACCCCTGTTGGTAAATTCCATTTTCTTCTGTCATCTTACTTAACCTTCTAGCAGTATTTGGCACAGCAGATGGACTCCCTCCTTGAAATGCCTCCCTCTGGCAGCTGTCAGGCAACAACCACCTGCTGGCTGCTCTCTCCCAGTCTCCCTTGCTGCCCCTCTCCTTCATCCAGCCTGAAAATGTTGGCACATACCAGGGTTTATTTCTCAGCCTTTTAACCATCCATATCCACTCTCTTTCAAGTAACCTCATCCATCCCTATGGGTTTTAAATGTGCTTTACTATGAAAACTTTTGACCCAATATAAAACAGTATAATGAAACCCATGTGGGGCTGGAGTAGAGTGCCTACCTAGAATGCTCTAGGCCCTGGGTTCAATCCCTAGCACAGCAACAACAACAACAGAAAGAAACAAACCTCATCTATCAATAAGTGGCTTCCTATATGCTGGTAACTCCCACATGTTGCCTGCAGCCTAGACATCTCCTCTGAGGAGTCATACAGCCAGCTGGCTATTGGTTTTTCCATCTGGAAAGCATGCAGTCACCTGAAACTTGACAAAGTTCTCAACTGTTCCCCTTTCCTCCTCTCTGCAATACCAGCAAGCTCCCAGAAAGCTGTGTGCTCCTTATGCACTGATGTTCCCAACAGCCATCAGTGCCTGGCACAGGGCAGCACTTACATATTTAAGGAACAAATGACTCTAGGTAAATGGCTCCAGTATCCTCTCACTTAGTCATTAACTTTAATTCTGTCCTCTCTCCAAAATAAGACTACTTTTTAAAGAAACATATCATGTCACACTAAAATCTTATATTTACATACCTCTCAGAATAAAGTCCAAGCCTATAAGGCCTGAGGTTACATGGCCCGTGTTCCTTGCCGCCTCTTCCCTTATGGACTTTCCTTGGGTTTCTGACTCCTTCCCACTCAAGTCTTTCTCACACAGGTCTCAGCTCAATGTCACTTTCTTGGCAAGGCCTCACATGAATTTGCACAAGTCTCCCTGGTCTTCTCTCTCTGAACATGCCCTAGCTGTAGTCTGTAGGTTTACCTCCAACGATCCTTCCCAGGTACAGTGGCCCTGGCTATCATGCCAGTTCCACGGGGCTTCACACATTACACAGTGCAACACACGACTTAGCAAATTAACTGGGTCTAGGTGCAGTCCTGGAAATGCCTTCCGTGAAGGCCGGCCAGAGGCTAGGAACAAGTGGTCACAAAGCATAGGGGAACCTGGGAGGGTCATCAAAGAACCAGCTGGTCATGGCCCTGCACAGCGGGGTGCTGGGCAGACCCAGGTCCAAATCCCCAGTGCGCTAGCTCTGTGACCTTGGGCCTGGGGCAAACCTGTGGGGTGCACACCTTCAGTTTCAGCTGCCTCTTTTTCAAATAACAAAATACAAAATCAATGGGCTCATATCGCTGGTGCGGTGGAGGGAAAAAAAAAAGCAAAAAGCCACAAGGTAGATGCCGATGACGATAAAAATAAGAAGTTGTTATGTGAACCATCCTGGAAACAAACGTCAGATTTGGACACGGGGGCCCACAGGCCGCACACCAGTCCAGGAAGGGCGCTCCCTGGGCCCCGCCGGCAGTGCCTACCCGGTCCGGCCGGCTCCGGGCGCCTCCGCCCGCGGCGCACACCCGCTCCTCCCTGCAGGTCGCTCCCAGCACTCGGCAGACCAGCCACGCAACGCGGGGTCCACCGCCGCGGGACCAGCGCCGAGACGGACAGCTCGGGGGTGCGCGCGCTCCCCGGCGCCCCGAAGGACAGCCGCGGCGAACGCGCGGCGCGCGGGTCCAGAGCACAGGAGCGGAGCCGGCCTCCAGGGGCCCGGGCGGCGGGGCCATTCCCGCAGGACTGGCCGCGCACCGGCCGCCCCGGCCCCGCCGCGAGCGCCGCCGTCATCCCGCGGCCCGCAGGCCTCCTCCTGACCTTGGCGCGGCCGCCCCGCCGCCCCGGGCCCGGCCCCGCCACGGGCCCCACCCCGGCCGCTCCCAGAAGGTCGGCGCCGCTCACCGGAGCCCGCAGGGCGCGGCCCGCAGCAGGCCCCCGGCCCCGGCCGCCGCGCGCGCGCACAGCACTCGCGCCGCCATCTTGCTCGGGAGCCGCCGCCGCCGCCGCCGCGACCCCCCCGTTCCCGCGCCCGGCCCCGCGGCCGCCGCAGTGAGCGCCGCCGCCGCCAGGGGGAGCTGCCGCCGGAGGCCTGGGGGAGCCGTGTGAGGCGACGGCGGCGCCGGGTGTCCGGGCAGCGGCGCGCGCAGTGAGGGCAGAGCCGCAGACTCGGCAGGTGTTCCCCGAAGCTCGGCACTCCCATCCTGCTGCGGAGTGCGGCACCGAGGGAACGTTACTGTTGCAAACAGCCACGTCCTAATCCAAGCGCCCGGGGACACATACCTAGCTCCGGTAGTGTAGACCACACTGCCCGTGCATTTTGGCACCAGACGATGCTGGCCATCGGCAGTCCCGGCGCCCGTCCCAAAGCCATCCAGTCTGGTGGGGGCCGGCGTGAATAACTGGATGGAGTGTCAGGTGTTCACAGGACGCGAGGTCGGCACCGAAGGGAGAGCTCCTGGAGGGGCTGGCTGGGCCGCTCCATCCTAGGGGCTCCGTCAGTGGAAGAAGGCAGAGCACTACCGGGGGAAGGAACCTAAGCAACAGTTGCGGATCTCTGTGGCACTGTATAAGGAAAACTTTATTCGTGGGAAGATAAAAAAAGGCACAGATGTAATCACGGCGAACACTTCAACCAAGGCAGGCGAGAAGAAAGAGGTGGTCACAAAACGGAAGAAGCGAGTGACCGGGTAGAGCAAGCCCCAGCTGCCAAAGGGGAGCATTCCAGGGAGGCCAGCCTGGGCCGCTTGGAGATTTCTGCATAGGAACAGTGGAGGCAAAAACTGGGTTTCTTGGCTAAGTTTTCTGAAGCTGCGACTACTGGGGACCAAGGGGCAAAGCTATGTGATTGAGGCAGAATGTGAGCATAATAATAAGGGAAGCAACCATTTGGGGTAGGGATGGGTCCTGTGGGTGGAGGAGGCATCATAACAATTTGCCTGGGGAGAGAGGCACTTGTCTTTGGAGGTCAGTGGGAATGAGTGGCCAAGGGAGTTCTCTGCCTCAACTAGCATCGGTTTAGTGAGCTTATGTAGACCCAAAGGGAGGCTTGTCCCAGTCCTGCAGAGCAGGTGTGGATGAAACCACACCTTCACATACACATACATATACACAATGATAGTTTTTTTCTTTTCCCCTTCAGTGCTGGGGGATTGAACCCCAGCCTCCTGCTCTAGTAGGAGTTACATCTCAATTCATGAAATTTTTGTTTAAATAAAAATACATTCCAGAGTATACATAAACCTTTAAAACAGTTTATAGATGGCTTGAACTCTGTCCCAGAACTGATGGTACAGGTGTCCTGTCATCTATTGGGAGACCACTTGGGGAGATGCTCTGCATGAACCCTTCCCAACTAACCAGTGTCACAAAGCTCTACCTGCAGACACTTAGATACTGTTTCCTTGCTCACCTATCCTGGCACTACACCAAGAACTCCACTTTGCAACGTCAGCTATCCAGTTTAGGTCTCAAGATATCAGCTTATCTTTCTCCTTCCGGTGCATTTTCGACACTGGTGCTATTTAACTTTTATTGAAATGAAACTTTACCAGTTTTAGAACTTCAAATAATCCACCGTCATTTAGAGTGTAACTTTATTTCTCTAGTTCCACTTGTGTTTGAAATGTCCCAATAACTTTCTCCTGCTTTTAGAACCCCTGCTTATGCATTCTCTCACTTGGAGTTTTACATGCCCTTCCTTTTGCCCCAACGCCTTTTCCACAACCCTCATCTACTACCCCAAAGACTTCAAGATTCAGTTCTAGCCGGGTGTGATAGTGCAGGCCTGTAATCCTTGAACTTTGGAGGCTGAGGCAGGAGGATCTCAAATTCAAGGCTGGTCAGCAACTTACCAAGAAGACCCTGGGCAACTTGACCCCATCTCAAAACAAAAAGGACTGGGGATGTAGCTCAGTGGTTAAATGTCCCTGGGTTCATTGCCAGCACTGCCCACCCCCCACCCCAAAAGACTCAACAATCTCATTTCTCCTGGGAAAATGCTCTAAACGCTCCCCTAGGACTCAGTGGTAGAGTGCTTGCCTAGCATATGCAAGGTCCTGGGTTCAATCCCTCACATCTCAAAAACAAACAGCAGGGCATGGTGATGTATATCTGTAATCCCAGTGACAAGGGAAGCTGAGGAAGGAGGATTGCAAATTTGAGATTAGCCTCACAATTTAGCGAGGCCCTAAACAACTTAGTGAGAACTTGTCTCAAAAAATAAAAAAGGGACTAGGGATGTGGCTCAGTTTTAAAGTGACCCTGGGTTCAATCCTTAGTACCAAAACAAAACAAAACCACCTCTCCCCTAAAAGGTTCTGTTTGCCATGAAGGCACCTATACATACCTCCATGCCTTGGTGAGGCCCTATGACCAATGTCTGTGGCCATCACTGAAACCCTGTTATATAACACACATATTAGCTGAGGTTGAAATATATCCCAAGTCTCTTTCTAGGAATCTGAAAACTGAGATACACAGCTCAGTATTTCCTCAGGTCAGAATCTAAGTTATCCCACTTTATTAACACATTGCCACAAAACCCAGAAACCTCCAACTTAAATACATTAAAAGTCCCAAAACTTAATGTGTCACATTTTAAGAACTCACGCCCACTTCATCTAGCCTAGGATATAAACAACACAATGTCTAAAATTTTATTTTCTACATGTCAACATTCTTATTAATACAGCTCAGTCTTTTAAAGTTTGACCACAAACATATTGACCGTTTCCCTTGTGAGTTGGTGAAATCAGAGGAAAAAAAAATTAATTTTGAATAGATACCATCAGAGAATATGACCTTATCAATTTATATTGAAGAGTTTTCTTCTCTAATAGAGGCTTAGAGAAACTTAAGATTCCTTTGAATGAAAATATAAATAAGAAAAATTGGACACAGTTTGGAATGAAACTGAAATTTTTTTTCCCCATAAAGCAAACATAATCTTTCCCTTTGGCTCCTTCTTCCACTCCTTCACGGTGATGAAGAAACACCGAGTTCTTCTGGAGTTTTGGGGTAACTGGTTTCCAAACTGATAGGATTCTCCAGGTAGGTGGTTCCCGCACAGGGTTTTCCTGTCACTGGATCTATGACTTTGCCAACCTTGAAAACGATCTCGGCCAGTTCATGTTTCACATGCTTTGTTCGTGGAACAGGTAAAGCTTTGAGAAGCACAATATCTCCAACAGTGCACTGCTGAAGGGCATCGTGAGCAAAGTATGTTTTTCGCTTATTAAAATACTGTTGAGAGAAGGAGAGGAACAAATCAGTGACCAGACAATGCAATGTAGACTATGAAAAACTAAAACACAGAACAAGCCAGGACTTGGGGACAAGAAGGCAGGATGCTTAAAGACCACTAATAGAGACTAGCTGCCTAATTCCTGGAAAGCCAGCATGGATTCTCCAGAGCTGGTCTTGTCCTTGGGTCTCCAGTCCAATCCTTTGCTCTATCCATTGTCATGTCTCCCTGCACTAAACTGTTCTTCCCCTGAAGCCTACAAACATGCTACTCTCTCCACTAGCTGCAAGTCACTGAACCACTTCAAACCATAAAAAGAGACTCTAAGATGGGAGAGGCAAAGCCTGTTTGTATTTTCCCAGCAACTTGGGAGGCTGAGGCAGAAGGATTAAGTTCAGTCCAACCTCAGCAACTTAGCAGGTTCCTGTTTAAAAAAAAAAAGGCAGGGGGGAGGCTCTAAAGTTATCAAGAGAATAAACATTACACTGGAATCACCTATTTTTCATAACATCCTAACCGTAGCAAAAATTCCCATTTTATAGAAAGAAAAGCAGGCCGAGAGTCATGAAACATGCACAGCTGACAAGGGTCAGCATTCAAGCCGAGGTCTTCCAAGGCCAATGACCATACCACACACCACTCTTTGGCCTTCTCCTCTGCTTTTGTTCCCAGATAATGAACATCATTCCTGACTACCTGTGGGCCCAACTTTGAATACAGAAACCATCCTTGGTACCTGCCCTCCTCTCTGTGTACATCTAACAAGTCCATGACTCTGTTCATTCTTCCTGAAATCTGCTTGTCCCACTGCATGCCTATTGCTCCAGTTTTAGTTCAGGTCCATTTCCATCCAAAACTTGTGCAATGGCTTCTATATCCCACTCCCTTACCTCCAGTCCTCATCCCCATTCCTATGTCTCCAAGTCTGTCTTTCATTTAATTAACAGATAAATTCCAAACCACAGAACACCCTTTGCAGTTCAGCTCCAACTGTCTTTTGCCATTCATTCACAAGAGTGCCTACTAAGTATCAAGTTCTGGGCTCCATCTCGCCAGGCCACTTGCTGTTGAATGTCACACCTATGGTGGCGAAATGAACTTCTGCAAACTTCAGCAGAAGTTTGGTGAATGACTCCCCCCATATGGTCCTTGGAATAAAAATCTCATGTGAAATTCCATGTAAATGTCTCTTAATTGGGGATGCTCTCTCAGGGCAATCTGGGAAGAGGGTGCCATTCTCTGCTCCCAAGGTACTTTACTTATAGACTGACCACAAGTAGTTATACTGTTGAAATTAACTCTGTGCTACTGGATATGAGTGACAATCAAGTCATATCCATAGGTCAGGGCAGTACCTGGCTTGCAGTGGAGACTCCACACATTCTTACAGGGAAATGTAGAACCCATAAAATGTTGGTGAGCTATGACTGCCATCTAAAACAGATATGCTCCTCACCTTTAACAAGTAGGGATCCAGAACAAGCCTGGTCACCCTCACTTTAGCGGTTTTCTGCATTGCTGTCCCAATCACCTTTCCCACGATCCATTTGGCATGGACTGATGACCGAGCTATTGACATTATGTGGTTCTGATGACCTGAAAGATAAATTTCAAATTTAACATTCTGGTGGTTGTCTTGACGAATGAGATACAACGAGAACTGCCCCAGTTCAGAAAAGGCTTCTGTTGCCCGAAACAGACACGCGGAGACGTCCCGCCTTTCTTCATACCCAGGGGCCCACCTACGGTGCGCGCAAACCAGGGCCGGCGCCACCGGGCCCACGCTGCCGGCCGCCCGCAGCCTCTGGGCGGGGCAGGACCCTGACCCGGGGTGCTCGGGCCACGGAGGCCGTCCCCCGACACCCCTAAGGCCGGCTGCCCGCACCCGCCCCAGCAGTTCTCCCACCGCGAGGCACGAGCGCAGCGCTCACCTCCAACCCCGCTCACTTCCGAGGACTGGGGCGTCTCACCGCACGCAAGCCCCGCCCCGGACCGCGCATGCAGGCGGGACCTCTCATTGGCCGGTCCTCCCATTGGCCCGTCCTCCCATTGGCCGGTCCTCCCATTGGCAGATGCTCTTAGCAAGCGATTCAAGGTAGGGATCCACTCCGCCTCCCTTAAAGGGGCCTGGCCGTGATCACTAGGGCTGGTGGCGTTCCGTTTACAAGTTCCCGGTGAGCTCTGTGATAGGCGCGCGGGAGGTTCCAGCCTTTCTTCTTGTGTTTGGCTTATTCTTCCGGTGGTCGTTGGGGCGCGGGGTGTTGGGGGGGTGGGCAAGGCTTTCCAAATCCAAGGAACTTGATTCTTCCTTTCCCCTTCTCTTCCCAGTACCAGGAATGAACCAGGCCCTCGTGCGTGCTAGCAACCCCTTTAATTTTTTTTTTCTTTTTTCTTTTTTTTTTTTCTTTTTGAGGCGAGTTTTCCCTTAGCTATTCAAGCTGGCCTGGAACCTGTGATCTTCCTGCCTCAGCTTCCCAAGTAACTGGGATTACAGGTGTGCGCACAGCTTGGCCCCAGAGGGACTCTCATTCATCAAATATTGAAATTTAGGGGTCCCATTGCATAGGAGGTCTTTCTAATGTTCTGTTTGCCCAGTAGGGTAGGTTGATGCATTTAATTGCATATGTCAAAATGTTATCAAGACAAAGAAATGGTAAATGTTCGAGATGATGTTATCCTGCTCTGATCATTATGCATTGTATACATGAATTGGATTATCACAGTGTACTTCATAATGTGTGCAGTAAACCACGACACAAAGAATAGACTACCAACTCCAATTTTAAATCAAATTAAAGCAAGCTTGTGGGGCTGAGGATGTGGCTCAAGCGGTAGCGTGCTCGCCTAGCATGCGTGCGGCCCGGGTTCGATCCTCAGCAGCACCACATACCAACAAAGATGTTGTGTCCGCCGAGAACTAAGAAAAAATAAATGAATGTTAAAATTCTCTCTCTCTCTCTCTCTCTCTCTCTCTCTCTCTCTCTCTCTCTCTCTCTCTCTCTCCCTCTCTCTCACTCACTCTTTAAAAAAAAAAAAAAAAAAAAAAAAAAAGCAAGCTTGTAATTCCAACTGGCTGGGACGTCTCTCCCAAAATCCTTGGGTTAGAAAACAGTCCTCTTGTTCTCTAGGAGCACAGTTGTATAGCACAAAAAGTTGCAAAAGAGGGGGTGTCTTGAGAACTTACAGATAACAAATATGATTTTGACAAGCATAATGCAAAGGCAGGTAGTAGGTTAATGGTCTAAATGGTTCAGCACTTAGGGAGTAAATTTAGATCCCAACATCAGAATTTTTTTTTAATTGGTTGTTCACAACATTACAAAGCTCTTGACATATCATATTTCATACATTAGATTCAAGTGGGTTATGAACTCCCAATTTTTACCCCAAATACAGATTGCAGAATCACATCGGTTACACATCCACAATTTTACATAATGCCCTATTAATAACTGTTGTATTCTGCTACCCCAACATCAGAATTTATAAGGTGCCAGTAGGGTTTCAGAGAGGGTTGTTATCTGGTCAGGGAAAGCCAGGCATGGGTGAGTTCAAGGCATAGGCAGGCATTCCAAGCAAGTTTAGAAATCGCAGTACTTTATAGTAAAACGGAAATTAACTTTTCATGACTTTGTGATGAGATGGCTCCCAATCTTAAGAAGGAATTAGACTGGATTCATCATGGCATTGTGGTGAATGCCTGTCAATTCACCTACTTGGAAAGCTGAGGCAGGAGGATTGCAAGTTGGAGGTCAGCCTGGGCAATTTAGCAATACCATGTCTCTAAATAAATAAAACATTGAAGCATCTGAAGTTTCTAAGTCCTGGCATTGACATAATCATTTCTACCCATTCTACTGCTTTTTAAGATAAACTTTCGTAGGTTTTTATGTGTGATTTTAGGTGTTCTCAATGTCTGTTAGCTAGAAGAAGTCTGGAGTGTGGACATATGTTTGTTTTCCTGCCCTTTTTATATGTCCTAGGCTTCCTTTGTTCTGCCTTTTCCCCCTTATCTTTCTCCTTCCTGCGTATGTGACTAGGTCCAGGAATGCTTGGTGGGATGGCTCAAAGGTGGGAAACAGGTGAGCTGAAGGGGGAAGGGTAGGATGGAGTAGACAAGGACACATTAACAACCTTATAGCTCCCTGTAGGGAGAGGCAAATCCTGGGACAGGTTACCTGGCATGTTGGAGCAGTGGCAGGTTCTTGATAAGCATGGAGGAAGGTCTCTGAAGGAATTAACATTTCAATCCCTCAGGGGACAGTCACTAATTTGTCTAGACTCACTCAAAATTGGCCTGACTTGTTTTACCTATCTATACTGACTGCCTGTCTAATTCTAGCTTCACTGGAAGTGAGGGGACATGTATGCTCAGCGAGGGTCTGATATAGCCTGAACATAGAGTAGGAGGAAGAGTGGCAGGATTTGAGGCTGGGTGGGGCTAGGCTGCCACCCATGAGGCTTTTCTTGTTAAGGGACTGACTTTCTCCTCTAACAAAGCGGGAGCCTTTGAAAAATGTGAGCTGTTTATCTGGTTTTCAAGATCTTTCTGGTAGCTGTTGAAGATAGAGTTGGGAGGAGCTGGGGGCTGCATGTACATGTATCATGATGAAGATCTAAACTAGAGCAATGGGAATGAAAGACTAAGGATTGGAGCAGCTGTGGGGAAAATTGATAGCTGCATGAGACAGCAAGAGGACAATTAAGTATGTGTTAGCATGTTCACGCTGCAGTAACCAGAGCCACAGGCTGAACAGCGTAAAAATATGAATCTATTTGCCCCCTGTTCTGGAGGCTGAAGTTCAGGATGACAGTTTTGCCAATTCAGTTTCTTACCCACTTTCTTACTTTGCTTTGTCACTGTCCCTCCTCTGACTCCTCTGAGTCTTCTAATTTACAGGACTTGACCTTGAAGCTCCTTCTCTGTCCTTGTAGAATCCAGTTTGAGCAAGGACCTGCCAAGTCAGCGTGGCACCTCTCCCCCCACTCAGTGGTGGTTCTCCTCCCTAGTCTGCAGTATCATGGGGGCACCGGCCTGCCTTCAGCAAGAATCTGCCTTGCTTTGTCATTTCTTCCAGCCATTTGCATTCATAGACCCCAACCTTTTCCTTGCTCCACATCTCCACATCTCCACTGGGGTTTAGTGTCTAGCTGGCCTCTCTCACTTCAAGACAGACTGCAGTGGTCCCTGTGCTTTGGTAATCCCCCATAAATCTCACTTACCAGCTTTGAAAGTTTCACGGATAGTGTTCTTGAACAGTCTGCATGCAGAGTGGGGGGGCGGGGCAGGGAGGAGTCAGGGACTCTGGAAGGAGCCTGCACAGAACAGTGAGACACACCCACAAGAGATCTAGAGGTCTGGCCACCTCTGTCTCAGGCCAGAGTCTCCTTTATAGTTTCATTACTATCACATCATCTTATGCAAGCAGTTTCTGAGCTGACGAGGTTCTATCACCTTGGGTAAATGACTTAATTTATCTGCCTTCAGGATGGTCATATAAATCTATAAGGCACAGATTACATATTCAATAAATGTTAATTTGCTTGTGTCTCATTTATAACCTGAATGTTTCTCTGTAGAAATTTAAGAAATCCTTGTAAATAAATATATAGCATCACCCAACATTTATAGAATTTTTCTAGTTACTTAGGCATTATGATAAATTTTATTTATATGCTCTCCTTTAATACCTACCATAAATTTATTGGCAGAAAAAAACTATTGGTTCTATGTTATAGATGAGGAAACTGATGGCCAGAGAGCTAAATGAATTGCTCTAGGTCTCATAGCCACCAAATAGAAGAATGGGAACTTGAACTTTGGCAGCCCCTGCCATACTTGTCTGCCTCCTAGCCACATGAATCAACTGTTTAAGTGCCTATTCTGTTGCCAAAACTGTAGATATAATTAAAGGACACAGTTTTTTTTTTCCCTATGAGGTTAGACTCAGCTTTGACTAGAATGTATGTGTCTCTTCAAAATTCCTATGTTGGAACCTATAACCTAATGCGATAGTGTTAAGAAGTAGAAGCCAGGTGTGGTAGCATAAGCTATAATCCCAACAAAAGGTTGATTGTAACAGTGACTGCACAGGGTTAGCAAAGGGTGGAGGAAGAGTGAAAGGAAGGCTGGAAGGAGGCTGGTGGAGAGTAAAAACTGGTAGTGCTAGGTAGGAATGAGGTTGAGAGGGGCAGTCTACAGACTGCCCTGACTGTGTAGTGAGGACACAAAGACCTTGTGAGGCTTTTAAGGGGATCTGAACCCCACTGGATTTCTTTTAGAAAGCATTTACAGAGACCACTCAGTAAAGCCAATAGGAAATGTTACATTCCTTGCAAATACCCCTAAGTGCAGGAGAAATGCAGACTGATAAGAAGAACACAAGTCAGCCCTCAGGGAGTCTTCGGTGACCTTTACACACCAGGACTCAGGGAGCCAGGATAGGCAGAAGCAAAGTTCCTCATCATAAAATCTGTAAAAACCAGTTCCAACTAGAACTGGTGGGCGAGAGACAAGCGTTGCCTTGAACCTTTAGCACATCATTGCAGTAGTAAAATCCATGAAGCAAGATTGACACAGAGCGGGGCTTTCTGGGAAACTAAGGCTGTGCAAAGACCCTCCTTTAATCCCTGATTGTTGCAATCAGGTCTGAAAGATTTCAGACAGGTCGCTCAGAGTAACAGACATGCGTTTATTGAAGAGATAGTAAATGGGAAAGGGGACACTCTCAAGGGAGAGAATGGGTCCTTTCAGAGGAGAGAGACACATGCCTCTCCTATAGTCCAGTTTTACTGGAGTCCTTGGAAGTTTCCAGAGACTTTGATCTGTCCCACACTGTATCCTCACGGTGCTCCAGGAGTCCTGGGGCTTGTGGTGGCATGGATAGTCGGTCCCACACTGCCACCTATCAGTCATCGGTGTCCCTGCATCTGGAGGCCTCTTGGACTCAGCATGAGCAGCCCAGGCTCAGGCCTTCTGCAAACCCCTGCATTTTCTGCTTCTAGGCATTCCTGGAAATCTCAGGATCTACTGAACTATGTTTTCAGGGTCCTGATGAAAACAATATTCCTGAGATCTCAAATAGCATAGGTATTCTTGAGAACTTACAATTGTACAAATAATGAGGACACAAAGAACTTGTGAGGTTTTTAAGAGGATCTGAACCCATTTTGGGATAAGGTAAACTTCAATAGAAAATCAATTTACAGCCAGTGCAGTAGCGCAAGCCTGTTATCCCAGTGATTTGGGAGGCTGAGGCAGGAGGATTATGAGTTCAAAGCCAGCCTCAGCAAAAGCAAGGCACTAAACAATTCAGTGAGACCCTGTCTTTAAATAAAATACAAAATCGGGCTGGGAATGAGGCTCAGTGGTCAAGTACCTCTGAGTTCAATCCCAGTATCCCTCCACCTGTCCCCCCAAAAAGAAAATTTATGGCTGATGTCTTGCTCCAAGACTCAGAGCAGCTGGGCCCTCTGAGTCAGGTGTCAAGTGAACAAGGAAAATGGCTCACAGAGTTGACATGCCAGCTCTGGATTAAGGTAACAGACCTTAGCAAAGACAGACATCACAGAGGCAGAGAGTGCACACCTCATATAGCTAACCCTGAAGCTGCAGTGTCAGAGAAAAGAGAAGAAGGGAATAATTGGAAAGAAAAAGACCAGGGGCTGGGGATGTGGCTCAAGCGGTAGCGCGCTCGCCTGGCATGCGTGCGGCCCGGGTTCAATCCTCAGCACCACATACAAACAAAGATGTTGTGTCCGCCAAGAACTAAAAAATAAATATTAAAAAAAAATTCTCTCTCTCTCTCTCTCTCTCTCTCTCTCCTCTCTCTCTCTTAAAAAAAAAAAAAAAAAGAAAAGAAAAAGACCAGAGAGCTTCTTCACAGCTCCTTCTGGATCTCAAAGATGGCTTCAACCTTTACCTTATAGCCTCCTGAATCTTCACAGCATGGGGATTTCCCAGCCACCCAAGAAGGGGGCCTATGGTCAACAGGCAGACTGAGTTTATGTTCTTTGGTCTTCGAAAAAAGCTGAGCATGGCAAGATGGCACATACCTGTAGTCCCAGAAACTTGAGAGGCTGAGGCAGGACTGTAAGTTCAAGGCCAGCCTGGGTAACTTAGCAAGGCCCTGTCTCAAAATAAAAGATAAAAAGGGCTTGGGCTGTGGCTCAGTGGTCAAGTACCTCTGAGTTCAATCCCAGTATCCCTCCACCTGGGTTCATTCCCAGCTCTGGGTTCATTCCCAGCACCTGCCTCTCCCCCACAAAAAAAAGTAAAAGAGTGGGGAGAAAAGAGGGGATGGATGGGGGAAAGAAAGAGAGAGAGGGAGAAATTGATTGATAGATTAGAAGTATAGGAGTTTAGACTGAGTAAGTCATAGCAAGGCAGAAAGAAAAGCACTTGGGTGAACCTGCCCACGTTGGTGGCTCAGTGGTCTGCGCACTGGGTGTGATGGAAGGGTACCACTGAGGGAGGTCTGGGAGTTTCCACAGGGGACTGCAACTCAGAACAGGTAGGTTCTTGACAAATACTATAGAAATGAACTTAAGGACTCTTCAGCCAGAGGCACATATTTGTTTGGGAAAGCAGACATATTCAAGGGAGAGTGTGCACCTCACATGAGCAGCTGTGGGGTAAGCAGGGAAGACATGGGTAAGTAGGAATGTGGGCCATCCCAAGAGCAGGAGGCACAGCCTCAGGCAGAGTACCAGCTGATTTTTGGGCTGGTTTTCCTGCTCTTGGGCCCCACGTCAAGGGCAGGCGAGGGTGGGCCCATGGTGAAGACTGGGCTACTCACATCCACTAGTTTCCATATCATTGGTTCATGATTTCTACCTTCTGATGTCCCCTGGACATTCACCACCTCCAGTGGCTCGTGGTCCCTACCTTCTGATGTCCCCTGGACATTCACCACCTCCAGTGGCTCATGGTCCCTACCTTCTGATGTCCCCTGAACGTTCATCACCTCCAGTGGCTCATGATCCCTACCTTCTGATGTCCCCTGGACGTTCACCACCTCCAGTGGCTCATGGTCCCTACCTTCTGATGTCCCCTGGACGTCACCACCTCCAGTGGCTCATGGTCCCTACCTTCTGATGTTCCCTGGATGTTCACCACTTCCAGTGGTTCATGGCTCTTCTCTTGTGAGTCTCATCATATATTTTTCCTTCTATCTCCCCAAATTTCTACCTCTAATTCTAAATGTGTGTGTGTGTATGTGTGTGTGTGTGTGTGTGTGTGTTTCAGTAATGGGTATTCTTCCAGGGGTTCTCTACCATGGATCTACATCCCTGCGCTGTTTTTTTTTTTTTTTTTAAATTAGAGACAGTATCTTACTAAGTTGCCTAGGTGGGCCTTGAACTTGTAATTCTCTTGCCTCAGCCTCCAGAGTAGCTGGGATTACAGGTGTGCACCATGAAGCCTAGTGGTAAATATGGCTCGTTTTAAAGGCAAAACCATTGAAGAACTCAACATGGCGAAATAAAGAATTAGAAATGACATGGGAAGATGAAAAGGTAAATTAGAGGAAAATGAGTTAAAGTGAGATCTGAGAACATATTAATATAATTGAAAAGAGGAGTAGTTGAGATTGCTTTAAAAATCTAGTAATCTCTCTGTTTTAAGATGGGGGTTTTCAGTTTCTCAGTCCTTATTTATCAAGATACAGGCTTTCCCATAAATTTTTTTGGAAGTGCCTTCTGTATTCTAAGAAGACCAGTGGTTTGGGGCTCACACCATAGCAGCCTTGGAATCCTGAGGAGGGCTTCCTGAAACACACTGGGAGCAGGAGAGAAGGGAGGGCAGTGCTGGGGGAGGACACTGACCAGATCACACTGTTATGTCATATATTGTGTGCAAGTAAGAAGATGCAACAGCGAATCCCACTACTCTGTATTGTTATAATGCACCAGTAAAAAGAAAAGAGCCTTCGGCTCAAGTGCTGCTCCCTTTGATTCTGATTCAGCAGTTCTAGGGTAGGGCTGGAGAATGTGATTTTCTTTTATTCCTTTCTTTCCAATGTTGGGGGTTGAACCTAGGGGTGTTTAACTACTGAGTCACATTCCCCAGCCCTTTTTCAATGTTTTATTTTGAGACAGTGTTGGATATGGAAAATGACAAACCCCAAAATAGTGTGGCCCAGGGAGAGGGAATGAGGCAGAAGGCAATACATTAATCCTTTCCCAATATATTCTTCCCCAGTGACAAAACAGGCCCTGGGGAGGAGATATCCATCCAGTCTGAAATGACAGTCTCTGGGAAGAGGCCAAAACATTGATCCTTCCCTAGACAAATCCTTTCCCAGATACCGACCACTGACCCCAGACCCTCCATCTGGCTCAGTAAAAAATAAATCCCAGATACTGAGTGACCACTGACCCCAGACCCCAGACCCCCCCTCCCATCTCACCCAGTAAAACAGACCCCAAATTCCTGAGTGCCCAAACTGACACACTCATTATTCAAGGCATCTCTCAGTGTAACCAATATAAGCACAGACTTCCCCTTTGATCAGTGGCTCATTTTCCACCATGAAAGTGACTCCATCAGAGGTGTCAGTCCATTCCTGAATATAACTTCATTCCTGAATAAAAGCTGTGCTGAGCTGATCTGTGAAGTTTGCTTCCAGCCTGGGCCTTTTGTGCTAACAGACAGGGTCTCACTAAGTTACTTTAGGGCCTTGCTGAGTTGTTGAGGCTGGCCTTGAACTTGTGATTCTCCTGCTTTAGCCTCCTGAGTAACTGGAATTACTGGTGGGCACCATTGTGCCCAGCTAAGAATCTGCTTTTCTTATAAATTCCCAAGTGAAGATCACAGAGTGGTGATCCCAGCATCTTAACCTCAGAGACAAAATCCCTCATTCTACACTTCTACTCAGATAGTCATGGATAAATGCTCAAGAGTTTCTCATCTACATAGGGCACAAAGCAACTCTTAGCAAATACAGAAATTGATATAATTCCTTGCATCTGATTATATATCAATGTGACAGAACCCTATACAAAACTATAAAAACACATGGATATTGAACAATACTCTTTTGAATGATGAATGGGTGACAAAAGAAATCAAAGGAGAAATTTAAAAATTCTTAGACTCAAACAAGAATAGTGATACAACATACTAGAACCTTTGGGACTCTCTGAAATTAGTTTTAAGAGGAAAGTTTATAGCTATAAATGCCTATATAAGAAAATCAGAGGGCTGGGGGTGTAGCTCAGTGGTAATGTGCTTGCCTAGCACATGTGAATCACTGAGTTCTATTCTCAACACTGCATAAAAATAAATAAATAAAGGTATTGTGTCCATCTACAATTAAAAGAAAACAACAACAAAAAAAGAAAATCAGAAAGATCCAAAATAAACCTAAGGATGTCTTTCAAAGCCCTTAAAAAAGAACAAATCAATTTCAAAACCAGTGGAAGACAGGAACTAATTAAAATCAGAGCCAAAATTAATGAAACTGAGAATAAAAAAAATACAAAGGATCTGGGGCTGGGGTAGTGGCTCAGTGGTAGAGCACTTGCCTAGCATATGTGAGGCGATGGGTTTGATCCTCAGCATCACATATAAATAAATAAATAAAATAAAGAAATATAGGTATTATGTCCAACTATAACATACATACACACAAAGATCAATGAAACAGAGTTGGTTCTTTGAAAATATAAACAAGATTGATAAGCCTTTAGCAAAACTCACCAAAAGAAAAAGAGAGGAGACTCAAATTAGTAAAATTAGAGATGAAAAAGGAGAAATCACCACAGACATTATAGCAGACCAGTGGATCCTTATGGGCTATTTTGAAAAGTTAAACACCAATAAATTATAAAATTTAGAAGAAATGGACATATTTCTAGAAAAATATGGCCTGCCAAAACTGAAACAGAAGGACATAGAAAACCCAAACGACCAAAATAACTAGTAATTAGATAGAAGCAATAATAAAACATCTTCCAATAAAGCAAAACCCAGGATCTGATGGATTCTCAGCCAAATTCTACTGGACAATTAAAAAAGAGATAATGCTAATGCTTCTCAAATTTTTCCATGAAATAGAAAGGAATGGAGCACTTCCAAATTCATTCTATGAAACCAATAACACTCCTACCAAAACCAGATAAGAACACATTGAGGTAAGAAAACTACAGACCAATATTCTTGATGAAACTTACATGTAAAAATATTAATAAAATATTAGCAAATTGGGTTCAACAACATAATAAGAATATTGTAACCCATGACCAAGTTGGTTTAATATATGCAAATCAATACATGTAATTCATAATATAAATAGAATTAAGACAAAAATCACTTAGTCATCTAGATAGATTCGGAGAAAACCTTTGACAAAATTCAACACTCATTCATCATAAAAATACTGAAGAGACTAGGGATAGAAGGAACCCACCTAAAAATCATAAAGCTATGTATGAAAATCCCTAAGCTAACCTTATAGTTAAATGGGGAAAAACTGAAAGCATTTCCTTTAAAATCTGAGACAAAACAAGGATGTTCATTCATCATTCCTATTTACTATAGTGCTAGAAAGTCTAGCCAGAGCAATAAGGTAAGAAGAGGAAATAAAAGGGATAAAAATAGGAAAGGGAAAAGTCAAATTATCACTGTTTGCAGATGATATGATCCTTTACTTAGAAGATCCAAAATACTCCACCAGAAGATTGCTAGAGCTAATAAACAAATTCAGCAAAGTAGCAGGTTACAAAATCAACATACAAAAATCAACAGCTTTCCTATATACCAACAGTGAATCTGTTCAGAAAGAAATCAGGAAAACAATCCCATTCACAGTAACCTCAAAAAAGAATACACTATCTAGGAATAAATCTTACTTAGGAGGTGAAAGACCTCTATAGTGAAAACTATAGATAACTTTGAAGAAAGAAACTGAAGAAGATACAGGAAGATGGAAAGACCTTCCATGTTCATGGATAGGCATAATCAGTATTGTTAAAATGTCCATAGTCCCCAAAACAATATACGGACTCAATGGAATTCCCATCAAAATACCAATGACATTCTTCACAGAACTAGACAAAACAGTCCTAAAATTCATATGGAAGCAAAAAAGATCTCAATATAAAAAGCAACATTAAGTTAAAAAGGACAGAGCTGGAGGCATCACAATACCTGAGCTCAGGACATGCTGCAGAGCCACAGTAACCAAGCAGCATGGGACTGGTGTCTAGAAATGAACTCACACAACTACCATGCACGGACTCCTGCCAAAGGTGCCAGAGAAACATGTGGAGGAGAGGCAGCCTCTTTAAAATGGTGCTGGGAAAACTGGTTATCCACAGACAGGAGATTACGACTTGACCCCGATTTCTCACCTGTACAAAGATCAACTTGAGATGGATCCAAGATCTTAATGTAAGACCCTTAACTCTGAAACTACTAGAAGAAAATGCAGATACTTCAAGATGTTGTTACAGGTAAGAATTTATTTGGACAAGACCGCCCCAAAACAGAATGACATATGGGACTATATCACACTCTGAAGCTTCTACACAGCAAAGGAAGCAGCAGAGTGGAGAGAGCACCTATGGAACAGGAGGACATAGCTGCCAACTATTGATCTGGCAAAGGATCAACATCCAGATGTATGTGGAATCAATAAGGAAATTTCTAGATAATTTAATTAAAATATGGGCGGGTGATCTGAATAGAAGCTTCTTGAAAAAAATGCAAATGACCAACAAGTGTATGAAAACTGCTCCATCCAAATGAGAACTAAAACTAAGTATCCTCTCACTCCAGTTAGACTTGCCATTATTCAAAAACCAAAAAATAGTAAATGCAGGTGAGGGTGAGGAGAAGAACTAACTCTTCTGTAGGGTTCATGGAAATGTAAATTGGTACAGCCCTTGCTGAGAAGAGTATGGAGATCCCCCAAAGCCAAACCTAGGCCTGCCATGTGATCTAGCCATCCCACTTCTGGGAAGATACCCAAAGGAAATGAACCAACACACTCAGAGACACCTGCACGCCATGCTTACGGCAGCACTGTTCACAACAGCCAAGGTATGGAATCAGTTTAGGTGCCCATCAAGAGATGAGTGGACAGAGAAACTGTGGTGTTTATACACCTTGGAATATTCTTCAGCCATTGAGAATGAAATCCAGTCACTTGCAGCAAAATGGGAGGAACTGGAGGACATTCTGCTGAGTGAAACAGGTCAGGCACAGAAAGGCAAGTTCCCTGTCATGTGGAAGCAAAACATTTGGCCTTATGTGGAATAGTAATCATTAGAGCGCGGGGAGGTGTGTGCTGGATGGGGAGGGTGGATACTGTGCAATGCGTTTTTTGGGGCACACTGTGTGCATGCAAGGAAATATCATGCTGAATCCCACCAATGATGCAATCAACACATGTTAGCCAGAAATAAAGCAAAAGGAAATCCGGTTTTCCATGGTGAATTTAAAACTAGGATAACAAGATAGAAAAGCAGGCTTCTCAGTGTCCTCTAAGACTCCTTTCAAAGTGACCCCAGAATTTGTTTGAAGAAGACAATGCAAAGATTCTGTTATTATAAAATAATAGAAAAATAACAGAACATTGCCACATCCTATTTCAATGTTCATTAAACCATCAGACTTTTTGTTGATATTTTTAATTCCAAATATTAGATATTTATTATTATAGAAATTAGAGTGTCATTAGCCTAGCAAACTCATGATTTTCATAAATAATATTTCCTAGGCCAAACTAAACATCCTATACCCTTTTAAAAATATTATGATCCAGATATAGCAAAAGCGGTAAAGGAGATACAAAATGACCAAGGCCATCTTGAGGGACATTATTTTCATGTTTATTTGGTTTGATGATGTATACTATAGCATGCCTTGGTTAACAGGTTTTGTAGCATAGAACTTAGAGGTGAATGATGATAGCTTATAGCTTATAAGACTTCTGCTAATATTTTTAAAACATGTTAAATTAGACTTGGAACATGACTCAAATTTTCTATAAAATAACCCATTATCCTTCTTCGGAATGTAATAGGCTACCAGTTTAAGGTTTTATTTGGTTTTTATGCATTAAAGGTTTATTTATAAGCTTTTTATCCACTGTGAATAATTTGAGTCACTGGATCATACCCCAGCACAATCATGTGCTGCAGAGTGACGCATGGTGGCGGAAGGCCCGCCCACACTTGCACTCCTGCACCTTCCCACGGGTGTGGGTTTTCCTGTGCTGGTTCAGGTGTGCGCTCTGGCTGAAGGCTTTCCCACACTCAGGACATTTGTAAGGCCGCTCTCCAGTATGGGTCCTCTCGTGCTGGTTGAGATGCGTCCTCTGGCTGAAGGTTTTCCCGCAGAAGCTGCACTGATAGGGTTTCTCTCCCGTGTGAAGTCTATGGTGCTCGGTGAGAGACGTGATGCGGCTGAAGGCCTTGCCGCACTGATTGCACTTATAGGGTTTCTCTCCAGTGTGGATCCTCAGATGTTGGGTGAAGGAGGAATGCTGCCGGAAGGCTTTCCCACACTCATGGCACGTAAAAGGCTTTTCCCCCGTGTGAATTCTCTGATGTTGAATGAGGTGTATTCTCTGGCTGAATCTCTTCCCACAGTCATCACACTTGTAGGGCTTCTCTCCCATCAACACTGGCTGAGGCTGGCCGAGAGGCAAGTTGTGGCTAAAGGCCTTTCCATGTTCCCTGGGGTTTTCCGTGGCACATGCATTACTAGGAAGAAGAATATGTTGACCGAAGGTTCTTCCACACTCGTTAAATTCACAGGGGTTCTCTCTCACAGGGTTTCCCTGATAGCAGATCAAGTCTGAGCCAAGTCTGAGGCTATTTCCTTGTGCACCATAATAAAGGGGTATTTGAAGAGAAGGATTTCTCTGACCATAATTGTCCTCTGATCTCCTACATTCGCTGTTTCTCTCCTGTGGGAGCTTTTGGTGGATGAGAGATACTGGTCCCAAATATCTCTGCTGGTTTTCTTGGTTCAACTCTAAGTGATAATCAAAATCCCAGAGCCCTCCTAAGATGGAGTACCAGAAACTGTCTCTTGTTAGTCTTTGCATGATCATGTCCTGGGTTTGGTTTTCATCAGAAATACTCTGGTTTAGAGGTGACTTTTTTACTTCAGGTATGTTCTCTGCATCTAAAAGAAATTCAGAACATATAAATTCTTCCCAATATTCTTTATGCTTTGAAAAAGAACTTGTTGTGTGAAGAAGTGCCAAATAAAACAAGGCCATGTCACACGGGAAAGGCGATGGAGGGAGGGCAGGGAACATCCAGAGGGGATTTGAAACCTGGTGTAGCCATGACAGCAGGTCTCCCAGGAGAGAAAGGAGTGAAAGGAGTCTCTTGCTAGAGACACTAGGGAAGCTCTGCTCAGAGGGGAGAGGGCAGTGGCTTCCCAGAGAAGGCAGGCCCAGGCCAGGCCCTGGCAACTTCGTCTGTGGGTTTTCCTACTGCAAGGCCAGAAGCCCGCTGGGGAAGTATCTTCTCATTTTTCATCTTTTGTTTAAGCTGGTAAAAGTAATGGTTGTCTATAGTGTACCAAGCGTACAAAAGTATACTTGCCTCTGTTTGAATAATATGGAAAAGCATTAGGAAACAGTTCCAGCTGTAAAATAATCATAGCTGACACTTTGGAGCCTGTCTTGCCTGATTTTTTTCTTGTTGTTCACATAAATATCCACGAAAACCATAGTTTGATCAAGTACAACTCGTGGATTATGATAAAAACAAGATTCCATTCTGTTTTCCCACCACTGCTTTGAACTCTATCCAGCAGGTGTCCTCCCATCTCTCCAGAGGCCTGGGGCTCTCCTGATTTTTAGGTCATAGCTGCTCCTACTGCTACACCAGGTCAGTGTCATTCAGTCATTCCATGTCCTGTGGGGTGAATTCTCTTCCTTCCCTCTTGCTGGCCTCCTATTGATCCCCGCTCTGCTCCTTTCCCCTGTCTCCCCATGCCTCTGCTCAAGTCTCCCAGTAACTGCTTCCCTCCTCCCTTATCGACTAACCTGGCTAATTCTTGTCACAGGAGGCGGGAGAGGTGTTTTGAGGATGAGTTTAGGGGGTGAGGATTTGAAGGGCTGAATAGCTCCAATTTTAAACTTGGCAGATGGTTAAAGCCGACTAAGTTTGGGGAACTTCCACCACTCTCAGGCAGTTCTTAGAGGACTCTCTCCTTCTCTCCTGTCATTTCCATTACCTAGATAGATATAGTTCTGTTTTGGGCAAGAATCCTACTTGACCACAGCCAAGGCTACACTGGCTGACCCATAAGAAACATCCTGTCCAAGAAAGTGTGGTAGCATAAACTCACCCCCACTGCTGGCTGACCACCCATTATAGTCAGCTGCCCAGGGCCCTGGATGTTCTGGGTAAGCATGCTTTGGCTTTCTCAAACGTGTACTTTACTATTGGTCTTATGACCACAGGGAACACGCATCACAGCTGCCTGAATGCGCCCTCCACATGGGTGGCTGTATCATTATTGTCCCAACTGGGACTCTTGTCATTAAAAGCAATACCACCAACAATGAGAATCCTGGGGGCGGGGATTGTTTCTATAATCATAACTTGACTCTCCCCCTCACTCTCCTCCCTCTATCCCTTCCTTCAAAAGAGTGCTAGGGCCTCCGAGCGGGGTTCTCTCCTAAGAAGCTTCTCAGAGCAGGGTTCTCTCCTAAGAAGCTTCTCTACCAATCTCCTCAAGGGCCTCTCAGATCTCTTCCTACCCTTGATCTAGTGGGCTGTTTTCTATCTGCAGGACGCAGGGGAGTTCCCACACGTACCCTGGTGTGCAGATATCTTCTATCAGCTCTCAAGGAGGACAGTTTTTCTAATGCACACTCGTGTGTTAATGTATATGGATGTTAATTATACATAATTTTTACTAATTTTGAAACCCAAACAGAATGATAGTATTATATATTGCCTATGTAACTTTGTTTTTTACTGAATAATATTCTCAGTATAGATCAACCTCATTCTTTTTTAAAGGTTATACCCTATTTTTAAAAAGCTATTCTCCCTAAGTTTTAGATTTTCATTTTGTTGTTGTTGTTTTTGTTGTTGCTGCTGGGATTGAACCCAGGGCCTCACAGATGCTAGGCATGCACTGGGCTATATCCCAGCTTTTTAAAATTTTTTATTTTGAGATAGGGTCTTGCTAAGTTGCCGGCTGGCCTTAATCTTGTGACCCTCCTGCCTCAGCCTCCTGGTAGCTGGGACTACAGGTATGTACCACTGTGTGGTTATTTTCCCCAAGCCAGCTCAGCTTGAGATGGGCAGAGGGGAATGCTACTCTCTTCTCCTTCCTAGTCTCAGGCCAAGGTGCACTCAGAGGATTTTGTAACAACCATCCAGCTCATGGGCTTTGTGTTAGCGCATCTGAGTACTCCAGCCCTGGCTGCCCCTCAGTCTCAGGCAACTACCTGGCCACATCCTTCCTCTGCTCCAGCTGACAATTCTCTGCATGACTTGCCTTCTGTATCCCTCAGCTTTTCAGACCCTGCTCCCTCCGGTCTTACTCCATGGCAAAACTCTTTCCTGACCAAGTCTCCTCCTAATCGGCCAGGAGGAGCATCCTCCGACATTCTGTGGATCTCCCTGCACTGCGTGTGTCCCTTCCCATCACCTCCCGACTGGCAATCACATTCCCAGCAGAGCAGGTGTATTGGGAGTGATTAATGGGAACTAAGAAAAAGAAAGAGGAGTAGAGAGAGGAGAGGAAAGGGTCTGAGAAGACAGGAGGGCTGGGGGAAGGAGAAAAAGAGAGGAGAGAGCCCAGGCTTCTGATTCCTGGGCTAGACTACATATTTGTCTTTATGGAACCACCTAGAAAGTTAAGGAAGGGAAAAGAGGACAGGGGAGGGGAGGCCAGGGGAGGAAAGGGAGGCCAAGAGCAGAGACAGGAAGAGAAAACATACAGATCACCTGCAACCCTTTTGGGAGGTATGGGGCATGGAGCCCAGGCCTGTGCATGTTGGGAAAGAACACCCACATGGAGCTGGAGCTTTCTCCCTGGATTGTATGCTAGCCTTCTGGAGAGAAGCTTTATTTTCAGACAGGATCCAGCTAAATTGCCTTGGCTGACTGAGTTAGTGATCCTGCCTCAGCCTCCCTGATAAGGAATCTCCTGTTCAGTGCCCCCTTTTCCTATTGGTGGTCTTGGCTTCATCTACTTCTCCCTGCTTCCGATCTCATTTAGACCTCCGTTTCTTTGACTCTTCTGTGTGTCTAGTTTTCAGTCCTCTTTAGAACTCCTTCACTTTCTGGACTTTGACAAAATCACTGATTCTTGATCAGTTTTCCTACTTTAGTCTAACTGAATCCTTAGGCCCTCCATCTCCGCACTGCAAATCCTGCCTGGTGTTAATGATAAGAAATAGCACATCTGTCATACCAAAAGCCACAGACAGACGCATGGGGCAGAATCTCACTGGGCCTTCAGAGCTGCGGAGATTCCTCTTTCCACCTCTGGCCAGCTTCAACTAGCCTTAGTAAGCTCTCCTGAGTTCCCATTTTGTACCTGCTTTTCTAGTCCTTGATGCTCAGCAGAAGACCTTGCTATCTGATTTGCCAAGAAAACAGAAGTCTCCATACAGGAGCTCCCCAAGCCTCCCACCAGCAAACTTACTACACACACACACACATGCTGCTCACACCTTCCCTCCAGTACACTCTCTTCTGAAACCCTGCCCCATCTTACCTACCCTTCTGCAGACTCCTCCCGTCAGTGATATGGATAAGCTGAAACCATTCCTGCTTCTCCTTATTCTGGGGGAATCTCTGCATTTTCTCCTGTCCTGCCCTCACTTCTCATTACCCACTGTACGAACACCAGCACAGCTGTCTTTTCTAACCATGGACAGACTCCTCCCAATCACCTATCACTTTTCTTACTAATTCAATCACAACATCCTTGTTGCTGAATCCCTGTTTTCCAGGTTTCCTCTTGGCTAAGAAGAGATTTTGGATAAACTGGTGCTGGCCAATGTCCATAACAAGGAGGCATGGCATGCAGCATGTAGGGGACAGGCCAGCATTTGGTCACACAGCTAGGTCATCCTCTCAGTCCTGAGCAACAGAAGGGCTTCACCACACCTTCATGAGGACAGATGGCTGTGTCCCACAGGAAGAACTAGCAAGTGGTTTCCCTGGAAGAGACTGCAAGGCTGCATGCCCCTGGAGGGACATGAAAAGGAACCAGCTGTTTGAGAGGAACTGAGAGCCCTGGGCATCCATGTGTAGTTGCATAATGAAGTTGGGAAGTTGTTCTATGGTTAGCAATTGGAGGCTTGTGGGTAGGGACACAAGAGGGGACAGCATGGGTCCTATAGGTGTAGCATATGCAATTTGGGGAAGGATCAGCTCTGCTCTCTTCAGTAGGTCCTGCCTTGGCAATTCACCTGCAAAGGGAGTTTTTACAATCTCTTCCTTCAGTGTCCTGCTCCCCAGGTTCAGAGGTGTGAAGGGCTGTAAAAATATGCCACTGCGATTGTCAGGTTCTTCACCGCACATCCTAATCAGCAGACTCTGCTCACTGAGGGGCCGAAGTGGGGGTGAGCTTATTACTAACATAACCTAGAGACATGCCAAAGCCAACTCAAGAAAGTAGAAGTGTGAATGGCAGAAAACCATGTGCACACAGTGAAACCAGGTGTCAGGGCACAGAATCAGTGAACTAGACAGGAAGGGGTGGGTGAGCCAGCTCCAGCAACCAGAAAGAACATGCCCACCTCAGCAGGCATTTGCTGAAGCAAGCAGGCAGAACACTGCTGGTGTGTTCCCGAAATAGGAGCTCTTAATATTCCCTGGTCAAGAAAGCCCATATTTATGAGGCTCAAAGGGGAGAAAGTGAACAGACCTGGGTTTTGAAAATCTTCAATTAAGTGATAGCATGACATTAATAAGCAAAAATGCAATCTAAAATCTGGAAGGAGCATGTGTGTGAAACGTGGGCTGGAAATGCAGGAGTGGGAAAATAACATGGCAGGGTGTCTGAAAAGCAGAACACCTGGTGCCTTTACCCAGCAGGAGGAGGAGAAGGTGGGAGAGGAAGGAGGGCAGAGGCACAACAGCGACTAGAAGAGCCAGACAGTGTCAAGAAGGCAGGCCAACACAATCAGACCAGCAGGACATGGGCAGCTTTTCAACCACTGGATTTGATGGGAAAGAAGTCAGTAATAGTCTCCAGGAAAACCATTTCAGCAGCACAGGTAGAACAGGGTTGTATCACATAGGCGTGTAGGCTGAAGGCTTAATTAAATTTAAAGAGTTTGATAATAAAAGGAAAAAGGAAAAAGAAAAAATAGACAAAAATACAGCATTTTTGATATGGAGAAGAAGGATTTAAAGAATACTGAGAGGACATCTGAATAAAAAATGCAGTGAAAATACTTTGTGGAGATCTGTAGCATTAAAGTACTTATGGGAGTTCAAACTAAGACTTGCAAAATAACTTTTGTATTCCATATTTTAAAATTGTAAATATATATTTTGTTGAATTAAAAAAAACAGCCATTTCCACTTTGGAAATAAAATATGAACTGAATTTTTTTCAAAGGCCTCAGTGTTCTTTAAATCCTGGGGGAGAGCGGAGCATACTCCAATGAACATTCATTTCAGAAGTGATGATTTCCTCTTAGGGTATAAGATGCCCACTGCTCACTTCTCACCTGGAGGGGTTTCCAGGGGGCCATCTCTTTCTGTTAACTGCAGCTCCTCTTGCTCCAACTGAGTGATCACCTCTGGCTTATAAAGCTGATGCCCTATACATGGAAAAAAGGATGTCTTAGGAGTTCATGCTGAGAGCAAAAACAGGTCCATCTCTAGGGGCTCTGGGCTTGGAGAAAGGAGGCTTCAGGGGCATCAAGATGAACTCCTCCTCTCACACTCATAGAGAGGGACAGAAAATGAAAGCCCCTCAGCCAGGACGGATTGGCACCCTCTCTGTGGCCTAGCCTGCCTTTACAGAGGCTCTGCTGACTGTCGCCACTGAGAAAGGAAACTCAGTTTCCAGCGTTTGGGGGATGCCACCTTTACCCAGAGCCACCAGGTTCCTGTAGTTCTCCAGCATCACGTCCCGGTAGAGGTTCTTCTGAGCAGGGTACAGCCGCTCCCACTCCTCTCTGGTGAAGTTCACGGCCACGTCCTGGAATGTCAGAGATTCCTGAAACACCAAGTACACCCCCACTCAGGCAGAAGAGCCCTTCAGAGGCCTTCAGAGGAAGGATGAAAACAGCACAGGGAAGAGAAGCATGCCTGAGCAGTCTTCTGAGGGTCTTTGGACTGAGCAATGCAGGATGAACCTTTCCAGACCACAAATGCCTGTCTTTCTGTCACCTTTTAAGACCTGAAAATGTGTATGAGTTGGGTGCTGGTGTTGCAGGTCTGTGATCGCAGCTACCTGGGAGGCTGAGGCAGGAAGGTTTTGAGTTGGAGGACAGCCCAGGCCACACAGTAAGACCTCATCTCAAAAAAACAAAACAAAACACAAAATGCATGACATATTCTTTGCTTTTAAGCATTTGCAATTTGTTGCAGGGTAAAGATTCTCATCTCATCCACACAGTCAAAAGACTATACGAGAAATTGATTTCAGAAATGAAAGAATTGAAGATATTTTGAAACTGAAATTAGGTATCATGTAGATGGAAACCCTTAATAGATTGTGTAAATCCTTAATAGATTGTTATGAACTGGACAGGAGAGAGGATACTTGGCATGTTTTTTTTTTAAAAAAAAAAGCAACAAAGGCAGACAAAGTGGGAGTAGAAGTCACGGATCCAAGTTGGGGTTAGTAAAAGAAATTGACTCATTTCAGGCAGGGATTTAAAATACAAAGGGTGACCTCCAAATTCCTCCAGCACCAATGTTTTGTAAGCCATCTTTTGCCAGACACTGGTAACCCCCTCCTAATACAGAGATCTATCCCTCCTTCCACCCGCAATGCTCCCCACTTTAGGGTACAAACAAATGTATCTCCCACCCTGTTAGCTATATGACTGTGATTTTATTTAATTTTCATGTCTTGATGATTCATCTTTCTAAAATATATTTCAATTCAATGACTTACTGAGGCTAGAAGTAATCAAACAATTCATCCAAGGACATAAATTGGCAGATTGCAACAGGGGTCCTCCTTAGCACCTGTTCCAGAGTTTGTGCTCCTGTCACACCACACAGATGCCTTCTTTCCTTCTGGGTGCTTCCTTCGCCAGCCTTTCTCTGAGGCAGCACCAGAAGCTGTGTCCATAAGGGACCCAGGCCTACACTCTGTATTTTTATTTTTTGGTCTTGGAGTTTGGTCCCAGGGCCTCTGGTGTGCTGAGATCCACTGTGGCTGTTGGGGTCAGTACCCTGCTTCTAGCTTTTCCTCCCTTTCACACCTTCTACTGGCCAACCCTACATCTAGTGAGCCAGTTCTTCTTTCTTCCAAATCCTTAATGAATTTTATTTTGGGGTAGGTAATATATTATTATGACACAGTAACAAAAATATAAAAAGTACATAATAAAGCAGGGTCTTTTTCAGATTTCTCCCTTGTTGGTCAGCTTCTACTTCCCAATAAATCAGAACTGTTCTTAGTTTCCAATGTATCTTTCCAGAATTTTTCTTTAAGCAAATGTGAATATAGATTATTTCCTGTTTTTTTTCACTTCTAAAGTAACATTTTATACACTATTTTTAATTTAATAATGGACTCAGAGATCTTTCCCTCTCAGACCTAACAGGACACAGCTTCCTTATTATTTTTTTTTAAAGTGTTGTTTCATTTTGATCAACACATAAAAGCTGACTGCACAGAGAACAGTGGTTACTAGAGGCGGAGAGGGGAGGGGCAGATGGGAGGACTGGGTCATGGGTGCTGTCACAGTAAATGGGAGGAAGGAATTCTGGTGTTCCATTGGACCATGGGATGGATACAGTTAACACTGTACATTCAAAACAGAGGTGAAGACTTTATGGTGCTAGGCACTGACTCCGGACATGTGCATGCTAGGCAAGTGCTCTACCACTGCAGCCCAGAAGAGAATGTTCCAGCCACAGAGAAAGGAATGATCAACAAGAACTATAACAGCATTTGAGAGGAGAGGAAATGGGACTTACCTGGGACCTGACTGTCTGTGATCCATAGTTCACTTCCTCATCCCCACACCCCTCCTGGGAAAGCACAGCCTTCAGAGAGGGCATCACTGGGAAAAGAGTAGAACCACCCTGTTAATATATAATACTGGGGCTAAATTTAAACCTTGGGGCCTTTGTGTTGGGATGGCAGACAGCTCATAGAGAAGACCTCAACAACAGCTGGACCCTGGTATCCCTGCTCCTCCATGACCCTGGGGAACTCGACACAGGACTTCCTTCCTCTGGCACACAGCCACTGGGAAGGAGGGAAAGGATGGAGGCTGGCACTCTTGTGTGGCAGGTGGGGAGCTCAGTGGTTCTTTTTTTTTTTTTTTCCTTTTTAAAGAGAGGGGAGGGAGAGAGAGAGAGAGAGAGAGAGAGAGAGAGAGAGAGAGAGAGAGAGAGAGAGAGAATTTTTAATATTTATTTTTTAGTTCTCGGCGGACACAACATCTTTGTTGGTATGTGGTGCTGAGGATCGAACCCGGGCCGCACGCATGCCAGGCATGGGACGCTACCACTTGAGCCACATCCCCAGCCCAAGCTCAGTGGTTCTTGACCCCAACTACACACTTGGAGACATTTAACAGGATGCCAGTGCCCAGCTCCTGCTCTCACAGATCCAGAAACCCAGTGGTCTGCAGGAGGCCTGGGCAGCAGTTTTTTAAAAACCTTATTTGTTTATTGATGCATTATAATTATACAAATTAGTGGGGTTTATTATGTCATATTTGTGCATGTGTATAACATAACTTGATCAGTCTCATTCCCTAGTACCTTCCCTTTTCCTCTCCTCTGTAGCCTTTTCCCCACATCCTTGCCAGCAATTACTGTTATTTGCATCCTTGATGATAGGCAACAGCATTCAAAATTCTGACAGTGCCAAGTGATTCTAACTGTGGATGTGAAATAGATGAGGTGATGCAGAAAACACACATTGAGGGCCTGTCTTATCTTGATCTCCCCAAGGGTTAAATTCAGCCCAAACTACAGAGACCTGCTCCTCTGCTCTCAGGAGGCCTCTGAGTATACAAGGGAGGTTGTATTCTCCTTCCTTCAGGTATCTGTGTTCCATTCTCACCAGGGCTACTACTGCACCTCTTTGCAACTCTTGGATGATGACTCCTCTGGAACAGCCTCTCCAGTCAGGAGATGCACCAGTGCCAACAGTTTCAGTATCCTAGCCTGTCCTTAAAAATGACTTTAGGGACATTACGTATGAGTAACGCCACTCTGAGGTGATTGAGAATCAGGAGTCAATGATTTTTGATTCTTAGCAACACCCACCCTTGGGATCTTGCCTTGTTCATGCAGAGCTGAGATGTAGGGGCTCCTGAAGGTAGTTATTACTCAACCATATGTGTGGACTTTGCTATGATACTTATATCTGTCCCTTGGTAGGATCTTGTGAGATACAGTTGCAGATCAAGCACCTACAACACCTATCAGAGTCACAGAAGAAACTCAGTAGTCTTAGCTAAGGACGTAAGGAGTCTGAAAAGAGAAGTGCAAACTATTCATTCATAAAAACAGAGCACAGCTAGGTGTGGCAGTCTTTAAGAATCAGAAGCACACTCAGAATGTCTGATTTGCACATTACAAAAAGCAGGGAAGTACAGATGATCTGACTCTTAAGATATTCAACCTCAGTCCTACCTTTGCCTCATCCTTGTCCTGCTCTTTCACAAAGAGCAGTTTCTTCCCCTTAAGAGGGAAAAACAGACATTACAGCCACAGAGTGAAATGCACTCATTTGCTACTAATCATGAAGAAAACAGGTGACGTTTCTAAAGTGTGCTAAATAGTATCTCACTGCCTGTTACTCACAAAAAGAGAGCATATCAAATTTGGAAAATACTGGCTTCAACAAAGTTAAATAAGTTTTTTTTTTGCTACAAATCTTGATAGGAAGATTTAATGTCCATTGTGAATCCCAGATAAAACCTCATATGTTTAGTTTGAAAATATTTTTATGCCATCTACTCATTTTTCAAGTCTCAGATTAAATCAGGAAAGATTCTGATATCATAGATCAGGTGAGATCCCTCAATTACCATTTTTTCAAGTGTCAGTTTTTATCGCTGTAATTCAGCAAGCCATCTTCAAACATCTTCATGAAGTCAGGAATACTGTCTGATTTTTTACCCTTCTATTTTCAATGCCCAGGGCCCAGCAGTTAATAGGGACTAAATAAATATTTAATAAATGAATAAATAAAAGGTTTCTAGTGTTTACTTTTCTATTAAAATATTTAAATTTGCACTAATTTTAGAATTATAGAAAAGTTGCAAAAGAAATACATGCTTAATTCCTGGATAGTTTTCACCCTGCTTACCGAATGTTAATATTTCATATAACCATGGTACAATTATCAAAACCAGGACATGAACATCGGTGCGATGAACCCAAATTAGTCACATCTTGTGATTTTTCAGTAACATTCTTTCTCTGATATAGGATCCTAAATTGCATTTAGCTATTTTTCCTTAGTCTCTTCCAATCTGTAAGTTTTCCAGGTTTCCTATCTTCCATGGGCCTCACACGCTTTTTTTCTTTTCTAAGATTTAAAAGCACACATAACATATTTAGTGTATAGAGTAAAGGTGGAAAGGTACAAATCATCTAGCGAAACTCGGGGCCTGAGCAGTCATCCCCATTCGGGATCAGCCTTTGGAGTCATCCCTATCAATGCCATTCTGATGGTGGGAGAAGGTGAAAACCTGTCAGTACAGTAGTTACAGAGACAGGGAACTGTGCAGCAAGGCACTTAAGGCCATGGTAACAGAGTGGCAGTGCACGAGCAAGTAGTCTTTAGAGTGACATCATGTAGTCTAGTAAATGCTTCAGTTCCACTAGTACATTTACCGACGATTTAAGGAGTGTTTTTGGACATCCAGTTTCATTATGCTTTTATACCAGACTATTCTCAAGCATGCAATATAATAGATTCCAGCAAAACAACGTTCGGCGGCATCAGTTTCCCCTTCCTTCTCAGGTACTGACATCAGCTGTCATCTCAGTCCAAGCAGAAAAGCGGCGCGCGGGGAGCATCGCAGACCCGCTGTGAGATAAAGGCCAACCCACCGCGTCGAGAACCTGGGAGCGGCCGGCGGAGAGACGCTGGGGCTCCGGGAGCAGCGCGCGGGCTCCTCGCCCCGGGCGCGGCGCACACAGCGGTGGGCGGCCTTGCCCTGGGACGGCCCAGGCCGCCTCTCCCGGGCGCACTCACCGGCTCCGCGGACTGAGGCCCTCGCGCCGCCCCGACGCCGCAGCCTGCACCGGGAGCGGAAGGGCGCCGCCGGCCAGGGCGGAGCAAGCGCTGGCGATCGGCCCACCGCAACCTGCGCAATGGCGACGCGCGCTCGGGGGGCGCATGCGCGGCGCCCCCTCTGTAGGGAGTGGCGACTGAGACTGCAGCCCACCAAGCTGGCCCGCTTTTCGCAGCCCTCCAGCCTCTGAGCCTTGGATAGTACGCCTCGGGCGCTAGCCCAAGTGCAGGTGGAGGCTCCGCACGCTGCCAACCACACGGAGGCCGCCACAGGTGCAGGTGGAGACACACCGCACCCGGCCAATCACACGGAGGCCGCCTGAGGTGCCGCTGGAGGGCCCGGCACCCTGTCAATCACTTGGGGGCCTTCGGAGGTGCAGACTAAGCCCCCACACCCCGCATCCTGCCAACCACACGGAGGCCGGTCAAGGTGCAGATAGAAGCCCCTCCCCCTCCGCACCCTGCCAATCACACCGAGGTTCCAATGTGCCAGAGTGGAGGCACAAATCGCTTTCTGCTCCCCATTTTACTTTGGCGAACCTCAAAATATAGTAATTGAACCGTTACAGGTCTGCTGTTGAGAAGAGTGGGGCTCTTTACAAGGGGATGACATTTTGCTTAACCCGGGCTCAAGTTAGTGTTCTTTATCACCAAAACCGATTACCTATTTATGCTAATTATAATGAAATTTTACATATTTCATTTTTTAAAACTTCATCAGATAGCCAAGTGCTGTCAAACACAGGTATCATCCCAGAGTGTATAATTTAACTTGAGCATATGCATCGCTCCTAGTGCGTTTATAGAATTCCATGATTCTCTCTTAAAAAAATATTTCTTTTTTAGTTGTACACAATACCTTTATTTTATTTACTTATTTTCATGTGGTGCTGAGGATGGAACCCAGGGCCTCACAGGTGCTAGGCAAGCACTCTACCGCTGAACCACAACTCCAGCCTCTCCATGATTCTCTTGATACTGCCGTTTAGCAATTCACTATGTGGCAGATTAATCACGTACAGTGGAAGGATAGGTGAAAGCTCCTTGACGGCAATAGTTAAATGGATTTGAAATATGGAAATTTCCTTTGCAGTGGCACGCAGGTCTGAAAATGCCACCACAACTATAGTTTGAGCTTGGAAAATACAGCCACTGCTAGTTCTGCCTGGAGATCAGGGTCTCACTTCCTGTTTTTGCTCATGACAGCACTGGGAATGCATACAGCAGTCTGATACTGTGATTCAGGTCAGTGATCTTTGAGGTAACTTTATTGTAGTATAAGCTGTATGTTACAAATTGTCGCTTTTGACCCTGCAGCTTAAGACTGGGGCCTTTCACCCCAGTTGGACGCCAATTGCCGGGTTTCATGTTTGCGACTAAAAGGCTCAGGGGTCACTCCAGGAAAACTGGGCTGACTGGGCTGTGCAAAATAACCACACAAGAGACATAAATACCTTTTTCTTGGGAGTCGCTGTGAAGGCTCCTCTGACCTTAAGGGTCACGTTGCTGACCCTTTTTATTGAGAAGCTATTCAAATGAGGCAAAGGGTCAGGTTTCAGGGGGCTGAGTCTATCTTCATGATGTCCACTGTCAACAGGTTGATTGACATCTAGGTAGGCCACACCCAGGGGCACAGTAAGAGAAGGGGACACACACACAAGGCATTTCCATGGAAGATTCTACCCTAAACAGGGCAAGGGGTTCTATTACAAAGGAACAGATGAGCATAGCTCCACCCATGAGGCTGTAGGAAGTCACTCCCAGGCAGGAAGACTCAACTCTGGAAGAGCCGGGTAGTCTAGCAGCCTGGGTGCCTGACTGCCACATCGCCCAGCAGGGGAGTTAACTCTGTCAGTGGGAGGTTGGTCTCCCACAACAAATGCTGTTTTGTCTTGTAATTTTAAATTGAATTCATTAAGAAACAATATCAACCCTAGCGCAGGGTGGGGAATGGTAGGTGGGGTGGTGGGGTAAGAAAGCAGAAGGAAAGAAACAGTATCATGTCTGGGACAAGTGATTTCCGAAGCCAATCAGATCAAGTCAATCAGACGTTTGTCATTTCTTTGTGGGGAAAATTTTGAAAATCCTTTCTCCTCGATTTCTGAAACACACAGCACATTATTATCTAGTCACTAAGGGTGCAAGAGTTCACCAGAACTTCCTGCTCCCAAGTGCAGCTCCATGGTGTGGATCAACTTCCCCACCCCTCCCCAGGCTCTGCTTTCCCTGGCTTCTGGGGACCACCATTCCTTTTCTTTTTCTTTTTAATATTTATTTTTTAGTATTTGGCGGACACAACATCTTTGTATGTGGTGCTGAGGATCGAACCCGGGCCGCATGCATGCCAGGTGAGAGCGCTACAGCTTGAGCCACATCCCCAGCCCCACCACCATTCCTTTTCTGGTTCTGGGGATGAACTCCGGGTCCCAGATATGCCAGGCCAGCAACTTAACCGCTGAGCCATCACATTTTTTAAAAAATTAAATTATTTATTTATTCTAATTTGTTATACATGATGGCAGAATGCAGCTCATTTCATATTACACAGATAGAGCACAGTTTTTGAGATCACATTTTTTTTGATTCCATATATGAATGAAATTTTCAGATTTATTTCACTTAATGTAATGTCCTCCAGTTCCCTCCATGTTGTCATCATGAATGACAGAATTAATTTCTTTCTTTCTTTCTTTCTTTTTTTGTGTGTGGCTGAATAGCATTCCACTGCATATAGGTACCACATTTTCTTTATCCATTCATCAACTGATGGACACTTAAGAGTGTACCCCTTTCTTGGCTATTGTGAAAATATTGCTTCAGTGAACACCCAGAGCAGCTGTCACTTGGATACACTGATTTTGTTACACTGATTTTGTTTCCTTTGGCTGTGCACCCAGCAGTGAGATTGCTGAGTCATATGGCAGTTCTATTTTTATTTATTTATTTATTTATCTTGGGATTTTTTTTTTAAATTGGAGCATATTAATTACACAGAGTAGTAGGTTCAATTGTGGCATATTCATACATGCATGTAGCATTATAGGATCAGATTCACTCCTCAGTGCCTCTCTGGCTCTCCCCTCCCCCATCTGGTCTTCTTCCTCTAACATAATGATCTTTTTTCTACTTTCCTGATGTCCTTTTTCTTGAGTGCCTTTGCTCTCAAGATGTGCAGGAGCATGAGAAACTCATTGAGAACTGTCATCCATGGGCTGTCAGTCTTAGCTGGGACTGTTGGCCTCTGCCTGTGGCTGAACTTCTTTATGGAATGGCTTTTAGGTTCCCTAAATAGAGAGCCAGGCAGATGCCACATGACCTTTTGGGATACAGCTGCAGACATCAGGCAGTATCATTTTTGCAGCCTCCACAGAAATGGAAATTCTTTGATATAGCCACATAAGTCTGAGTTTAAGGGAAGGAGTAGCTTTCATTGCTTTGATGATAAATTTGCAATGTTCTAGAAAGGTGTCTGGCATATTTTTGGAGAACACCATTTGTCACCCCCAAACTACTGGATAACTGAAAACTCTTAAATGTGTCCATCAGGTGCTCAGAAGGAAGAGAAGGTCTTGTTACGGCTGTAAGACTCAGCAACCCCAGAATCTGCCATTGGCAGTGATTTGATGGACCTGGATGACATCACATCAGGTCAGATTAGCCAGGGACAGGAAGACAAATGCCCCATTCTCTCTGATCCATGGTCCAGTTATAGAAGTCCAGTTGAAAATAGAATTGTGAATACCAGGGACTGGAAAGGGTACAAGGGGGAGGGAGGGAAGGGGGTGATTGGGTTTGACCAGTGACTGCATTGAACCACACGAACCTATACAATTAGCACATGTTAATGAAAAAGGAAAGAAGCCCTTAACAGCTGCACCAAAAAGTGATTAGAACTGTCACGTTCTTCACTACTTAAAACACTCAGGGTCATCCCAGGGGAACTGGGCTGCACCAAATAACCACACAAGATACAGAGGTACCTTTTTCTTTGGGGTCCTGTGACAGCTCCTCTGACCTTAAGGGTCCACAGAAAGAGAGCGAGTGTATGCTGAACCCTATTATTGGGGAGAAGCCATTCAAATGAGGCAAGGGGTCAGGTTTAGGGGGTTGAGTCTAGCTTTGTGATGTCTGCTGTCAGCAGATTGACTGACATCTAGGAAGGCCACACCCAAAGGCACAGCAAGAGAAGGGACACGCAAAGAGTTTCCATGGAACATTCTATCCCAAACAGGGCAAAGGGGTAGTATCACAAAGGAACAGATGAGCATAGCTCAATCCATGGGGCGACACGCCTATATCTGAAGGCATGTCCTCAAACTTCCGTGACCAGGGCAATGTCCAGGTAACTACGAGATGTAGTTATGGTCAAAGTTTCTCCGATCTGGGAAGGAGAATGTGAATCATTCGGACTGGCTCCCCACATAGAACAATAAATGAATTCAGCAAAGTTGCATTTACACAACATGAAATGCTTAGAAACTTGTTCAATGTGGGAAATGATTCTGTAATGAAAACAATAAACTATTGAAGAAAGACATTGTAGAGGGCAAATAAATGAAAAGTTCTCACATATTAATGCATTATAAGAATTAACATTGTTAAAATTAAGTCCACTTTACCCATGGATAGTTTCAACAGCAGAAGTAAGAATGCATAAACTTTAGGACAGATAATTTGAAATAACACAGTCAGAAAACAACATAAAGCCTTTAAAAAAAGACCCAGCATGCACAAGCCCCTGGGATCAATCCTGCACTGAAAAAAGAAAAAAAAAAAAAGCCTTTAAAGCACCTGACCCAGTCAACATGAGGTGTAACAATAACACGATAGCTCCTTGGAGGCTTTCCTGACAAAATTGAAAAAAATCATAAATTGAATCATCTAAATTGAGGAACAATCTGTAATTGGGAAAAGAAATTTTTAAGTAGTCTTCCCACATAATGGTGAATATTCTTTGATACTCCACCAAAACTTGACAAGATTAGTTGCAAAGTGAAATCTAAGATTATATCCCTGTACATTAAAATCTGCTTGCTTAACTCAAACTAACTTGTGATGTCATGCATGAGTCATTGGGAAAACATTTGTTTACTGAATTATCTATTTCAGCTGTTCTTAGCTGGGGCTAATTTGTATTCTAGAAAACGTCTGGAGGTGGATTTGCTTGTCCTCTTGGTGGTTGCTCCTGACACCTTGTGGATAAAGTCCAGAGGTGCAGCTAAACCTCCTGCAAGCCTCAGCCACAAAACAGCAGCACAGATCAAAGTGTCAGTAGTTGGGAAATACTAATCTATTTAATGTTGACACATTTCATTACACATTATAAAAATTTGTATTTGTAAATATAATCACCATTTTTGGAATGTTTTTAAATGTTGGGAAATTGTTGAGGTGATTATGGTGGATACAAATTATCACAAAACTAATTTTAGATTTGACACTTAAATTTTATTATTCACAAAATATGTTCTTAATTATTTTAATTTAAAAAATTATGTCCAATATTACAGGTAGGAAATTTCCTAGAAATTCCAAAATATTTCTATTTCCTCTTTTTTCCTGGAGAACTGCAAGTATGACTAATCCCACTGAACGTAGCACTGGGGAGGAGGGCTGGATATGGAGCTTCAGCCAGCTGCCCTACAGAACCTGCCAGATTTATTCTTGTGTGTTACAGGAGTTTCTGATGAAAGGTCAGACCTTCAGAGAGATTTTCTTTGTAATGTTTTTATTAGTGTATTTTGTTAAACATAACAGTGGGGTTCATTGTGGCATATTGTGTATGTACCTTCTTTTTTTTAAATATGTATTTTTTAGTTGTCAATGGACCTTTATTTTATTTATTTATATGTGGTGTCTCATACATGCTGGGCAAGCTCTCTACCACTGAGCTACAGTCCCAACTCTTTATGTACCTTCTTTGTTCCATTTAAGTACCAACTACTTCCTCTTTCCTGTCCCTCTTCCAGCTCCATAATAATCCTCCTGTTCTCTACAGGTCCCCTTCTATTTTCTTGTTGTTTTAATATTGCATTCTAATTCCACACACAGGATTCAAGATGGTGGGCTGGAGGAAGCTGGCATTTCCAGTTGCTTGGGATTCAGGTGCAGTGGGTGCTGCCCTGGATGCAGACATCTTTAAGTACTGATGCACTGGATTCTGACCAATTATTGCCTTCAGTGTCAGTAATTTGAGTGTTATCCCCGCTCAGATAACAAGGTGTAAGTGTCACCCCGCTGGGGCTGGGGTTGAGTTACACTCACCTATTCCTTTATAATCCTACCCCTTTGCCCTTTTTGGGATAGAATATTCCATGGAACAGCATCCCCCAATAAAACCCAGTTTTGAGGCACGCTCTCCCTCTTTTTCTTATCTGCCTTGCCTGCCTTGCCTCCTTTATGGGAGCTAGGTCAGAGGAGCCATCACAGAACCCCCCCTACCCCCCAAAAAAGATATTTCTCTCTGTTTGATTATTTCGTGCCAGCCCAGTGTGCCAGCACAGTTCACTTGGAGTGATCCTTACTGGTTTAGTCGTGGGATGCAACAGGGTATATTTCTCAGCCAGGTGGATGAAAGAGGAATTTCAGCACTAAAACTCAGTACTGAACAGTTAGAGTGTCTTAGGGACTCAGAAATTTGGGCACATTGAAAAAGAAGAAAGACTACTTTGGAGCTGACCCAGGTGTAGCAGCGTCTTCGGCTGCAGCACTAGTTCACCACAGAGGGAGACACAATGGACAGATGTGGACAGAAACACCTGGAATCAGGAAGGCAGCCTGGACTTAGCTGATCCAGAGGCTGCACTGAGAAGAGGTGTTTGCAAATGCTGTCTGTTTCTCCACTGGCTGCAGAGAGCTGAGGCAGGAGCATCTGGAGGAGGCCATGCTGCAGCTGCTGTTGTGGAGCTGGGAGGTCATAGAAAACATGGTCACACTGTCCTGGCAAGTGCCTACTGTGTAGCTAAAGAAACGGGAGCAAAAGATGTACAGAGAAAGTTGTATTAGGGGGATTCTGTCAGAAAAGCCAAGGGGAGCCCAACTGGCTTTCCCTTTGGGTCTGGCAGCTCACGTGACCATCTGAGGTGGGTGGGAATACTCTCAGCGACTCAGCCTGGGAAGGCTGTGTTGGTGGGCAGCAGAGGGGTGAGGGATTGGCTCCCCTGCTCCTGGAGGAGAACTCCTGGGAGGCTCCAGACTCTCAGCAGAGATCAGCAATGGCCATGCTGTGGGGTGTGTTGATCTAATCTCTCCAGAACAGACACTTCCTGGGCCTCAGAAGGCAGTTCCTCCAGCTCTGGTCTGTTAGGGCAGTGCTCTGTATTGTATTGTCTGTGTCATGAACTGGTTCTCTATAGCACAGGACACCCAGTGCTTTGGTCACAGTCCCTTCAGTCCAGCTGGGTGTGTGCGGTGGTCACCTGCCCGGCCAGCACAATGGACTGTGTGTTTCCAGACGGGGTTTTGTGGTGGCTTCTGACCACACATGCAGCCCAGGTCAGGCACTTTCTGCTCAACACGACTTTTGGCTATGGCACCCAGGCTTTTCGTAGGATAGGATATTGGATATTTTTCCAAAGCAAGGCTACCGTACAACAGATTCAGGTGACTTGCTTCAGTGAGCTGCCACTGTGGAAATCATGTCATTCCCAGAGATGAAGTGAGATCATCAGCATCTGTGCTGGGAAGTTCCCAGGACCCTCTCCTTCACCCTCAATCCTGCCAAGGGGGAACTCCTCTTTCTGATGTGAGCTGGCTGGCAGAGGCGAGGATATTTTGTTTCTCTTTTCATGCTGTTGTTCTAGGTCTCCAGATCTTTCAAGGTTCCAATATCCTCCCTGCTGATTTCCATGTCCTCCCACGGCCACTAACCTCAAAATGTGTCTGTGCATTTGTTACTGTGGTTATTTTCTGTGGAGGGGGAGGCGGACCCTGGGTCAGGAATTCCACCATCCTGGGTCCAGCTATTTTCCTTGATGTTACAAATCACAGTGAATCTTCAAGAAACTGTTTTAGGAATACAGAGGCCTGAATAACCAAAGTTTGTCTGTTGTTTGTGTGGTTAGAATGGCCCGTGAGAAGGGTGTCACCATTTCTTAAGGTCAATCACATCACCTGTTTTCCTCAAGACACTTAGTACAACGTATGTACTTCATGGGTGATCGGCTTCTTCTACTTTTCTTGTGTGAATGACAAGGGGTGGGGACAGCAGGTGACACTGCTTTCACGGGCACCCTGAAAGAATTGTAGGGATTCCTAGGTGCCAGGGACCAAATTCAGAGAACTTCTTCCCTAGACTTAGGTGAGAAGAAAATTTTATTGGAATATTCTAACTTAGAATATTCTATTTACTAATGCATTGGTAATTACACTTTTAAGCACAAGATAATTTGCATATCTAGTTTTCAAGCCACCTTTAGCAGACATACTGCCCGATCAGCAGTTAGACAGAGATAGAGACTTTCCAATTTGTAGTTACTTCAAACTCTGCAAGAGGATAAACAAAAGAAATTAAGAAGCAACCTCTGACCTCTCTCTCAGTGGTTTAGTTTATTATCAATTCCAGTTAAGGACTGGAGATCATTGCACTGACCAGCAGTAAGTTTCTAGACACTAGATGAGAATAAACTGTACAGCAGAACATAACAGTCTAACTAGAGAACCCTACTTAACAGCAAGGAAAAAGGTAGGACTGATTTCTAAATTGAGGTGGGTGCTCCTTGGGCAGAGCAAAGGAAGAGGTGTGGGTTGGAGCAGTGTTCTTAAGTTTGCTTTTCTTCTTGTTTTATCCATTAGCCTTAAAATGTATCTCATATTGAGTATCTTTGTGATGTACTCAAAAATAGGGTAGCACAGTGTTCTCAGGAAGCCTGGCACAGCCTGTCCTTTGTCCCTCCCCTCCTTGTTCCCAACTGTTGCAAACTCAGGCATATCAATCTGGCCACTTTTGAGGGCAGAAGAAAGAAGAGCAGTTGGGGAGTCAGTGGAGCCTGTGTCTGCTCACATCTGAAGCTCTGGGCAGGTAAGTCATATAGTGTTTCTGAATGTGGAGTTTTCGCCTGCCCCAGGACCAGGACTAAGGAGAATGTGTCAGTACTAGGGGAGGTGAGGCGACAGCCCCCAGCACAGCACTGGTAACATAGGGGCTTCGGTTCAGCTCCCCAGGCCCTTGCTTCCACAAGCTTTGCAAGCTCCACACTCCTGAGTCTCAGCCAGGGGCCCGTCTAACACAAGGAGCCAGAAAGCTAAGCAATGCTGAGTGTGCTTCTCATTGCTCCAGCACAGTGTTCAGCAAGGTTCTCCACTTTCCTTTCTCATGGCCAGAGAGTCCTCTGAGAAAGAACAGCCTTGTCCTCTTGATTTTAAAAGGAGATGAGCCTTCCTGGCATGTTTCTGTTTGTGACTGAATGTTTTCTTCTAAGTCCTACCTTGAATGCTGTGTTATTTATTATGTGCAAGCCTGTCTAACAAGACAGCTGCAACTTGAACCAAGTCATCAGTGTACATGGAAAGCTGACACTTGTGGTAGTGTCTGTCTTGGACTCCCTGTGCCTGGTCATGCTAGGAACTTAACCTTGGTGAGTAAATCTGAAAATGTCTTGTCTTTTCATTTCAGTTCTTTCAACCTGGCATGGCAGAAAAAACAAAGCGCATACCCTCACATATACCAAATGATGAAGATATAGTTAAGTATATCTTTCCAATGCAATTCTTCCCTTGTACTTCAATAAAATTGTACAGTTTCTAAGTATTGACTGAGTAATCAGATTTGCTTTTAGATGAGAAAGGCTTGTTACGTTTGGTGATGAATTGGCTTTTTTTTTTTTAATGAAAAGAAAAGGTTTATTTTGGCTCAGAGTTTTGTAGGTTGCAGTTTAACTGCTTGACCCCATTACTCTTGGGTCTGTGGTGAGGCAGGTCATCATGGCGGAAGCACTTCGTGGAAGAGGCTATTCACTTCCGAATTGGCTTTTTTTTTTTTAAATTATTTTTTAGTTTTAGGTGGACACAATATCTTTATTTTACATTTATGTGGTGTTGAGGATTGAACCCAGTGCCTCATGCATGCTAGGCAAGTGCTCTATACCACTGAATCACAATCTGAATTGTCTTTTATATTGACTAGACATAAACATCAGTGATAGTTTAAATATTTATTACATATTTCTTTTTTTTCATTTTTTACTGGTTCTTTTTAGTTATACACAACAGTAGAACCCATTTTGATATAATTATAAAAGCATGGACTATGTCTTATTCTGATTCAGTTCCCAATACTTCTCTTTCTCCTTCTCTCCCCTGCTCCCTTCCCTCTACTCATCTTTCTGTCATTTATCCATAGTTATCTTTTTAAAATTAATTTCTTGTGGAGGTACACAGTGGTGAGATTCACTGTGGTACATTCATATATGTTGTTCTTGTTAGTGAAAAAGACCATTCCTAATTAAAATCAAAGAAAAATTAAAATTCTAGAACCTACCAACAGGTGTGCTAGTCAGCTTTGCATCACTGTGACAAAACACCCGAGGTGAGCAGCTTACAAGAGGAAAGGGTTACTTTGGCTCACAGTTTCAGAAGTTCAGTCCTTGGTGGCTCCACTATTTATGGCTTGTGGTGAGGACTCTGCTCATCATGATATTTCATCAGATTGAACCTTTCTTTGTTGACCCTCTCTCCCTTGCCATTTTTTAAAAATTTTTTACTTTTAGTTGTCAATAGACTTCATTTTATCTTTTTATATGCGGTGCCGAGAATTGAACCCAGTGCCTCACACATGCTAGGCAAGCACTCTACCACTGAGCCACAACCCTAGCCCCTCCCTTGCCATTTTCCACCTTTAGGAATCACTATTCCATGTTCAGGTTGATATTTTTTTTCTTTTTTCTTTTTGTAGCTATCACATGTGAGAGAATATGTGCTACTTATCTTTCTGTGTCTGGCTTATTTCGTTTAACACGAGGTCTACCTGTTCCATCCATTTTGCCACATATGATAGGATTTCATGCTCTAGGACCACATAATCTTCCATTGTGTATGTATGCTGTATTTCTGTATCCACACATATTTGTGGATGAGCACTTGACTGATTCCAGATTTTAGCTCTTGTGAATAGTGATGCCACAACATCTCTTTGGTATGCTGACTTCAATTCCTTTATATGGTAGTTCTATTTTTAGCTTTTTGAGGAGGAGCATTTTTGCTGTTCTCCATGGTGTTTAGACCAATTTACATTTCCACCAACAGTGTATGAAGTTTCCTTTTTTCTCTGCATCCTCACCAGCATTTGTTATATTTTTGATAATAGCCATTTTTGCTAAGGCAAGATGATATCTCATTTAGGGTTGATTTGCATTGTCCTAATGGCTAATGCTATTGAGTAAGTGTCCATATATTTACTGGACATTTGTATTTCTTCTTTTGAGAAGTGTCTGTTCAGAAAATATGCCCATTTTTATTTTTAATTTTTTCTAATCACTTTTACCATTTCTATTTTCTTTACATTTTATTGGTGCATTATGGTCATACATACTGATGGGATTTGTTATTGCATATTTGCACATGCACACAATATACAGTATAACAATTTAATTTGTCCAATATCATTTGCCCATTTTTAGATTATATTGTTTGATTTTTTTGTTATTTTTTTATTCTTTGTATACTTTAGATATTAACTCTCTGTTAGGTAAATAGTTGGCAAATATTTTCTCCCATTTTGTAGATTGTCTCTTCCCTCCTCGTTTTCTTTGCTGTGAAGAAGCTTTTTGTTTAACACAACTCTGTCAGTTTTTGCTTTTGTTTCCTGTGCTTTGGGGGGTCCTGTTCAGAAAAGCAGTGCCTGTACCAATGTTTTGAAAATTTTCATTCTGTCTTCTTACAGGACTTTCAGCCTTTTGCATCTCATTGTATGTCTGGTTCATTGTGAGTTCTACACAGGGTGAGAAGTGAGGGTCACGTTTCAATCATCCTTATGTGGATATCCAGCTTTCTCAGCACCATTTGTTGAATAGTCTGTTTTCTTCAATGCATGCCTTTGGCACTTTTGTGAAGTCAGCATAGATGCATTGGTTTATTTCTGTGTTCTTTGCTCTGTTCCATTGGTCTGTGGTCTGCTTTTATGCCACTATCCTGTTCTTTTGGTTATTGGGCTTCTATTGTATGTATTGGGATGCTTCCAGCTTCAGTTATTCAGGGTCTTTTGTGCTTCCAAGTGGTTGTGAGACTGAAGATGTGGTGCAGCTTGATGCACCTGCCCTCAGTCATGGAGGTGGCGTGAGTCTTCACACGACTGGTTGTGGTTGTCCAAACCTGATGCCCCCTCTGTGGCGGCCACTTTCCATCACAGTGGTAGTATCTAGCCCATGCAGCAAAGGATGAGAACAGTGTGACATTGGCATAAAAACAGGCCCAGCACCTGATGAAACAGATAAAGGAACCTAAAAATTAACCCGTGCACCCAGGATAACTGACTCTTAGAAATGCTAGACACTGGGAAAGACACATGTTGCTGGGAAAGGTGCATTTTAAGCTTGGTCCCTATCTGTCACCCTGTAGAAAAATGATTTAAAAAGAATCAAAAGCCTTAAATTAAGAACAGAAACTCTGAAACTACTGGAGGAAAACATGGGGGAAACACTTCAAGATGTTCATTCAGGCTGGGAATGTGGCTCAGTGGTTAAGTGCCCCTGGGTTCCATTCCCAGTATCAAAAAAAAAAAAAAAAAGTTCCAGATAATCATCCAAAAGAGAGTTAATGTCAATAATACAAAAATAGCTCAAAAACTTCACAAAACCCAAGTAATTTAATTTTAAAAAGGCAAATGATCTTAATAGACACTTTATCAAAGGAGAAATACAAATGGCCAATAAATATCTGAAAACTGCTCAGTATCATTGGGTGTCAGGGAAATGCAAAGCAATACCTCCAGGAGACACCATCTGACCTGGTTAGAGTGGCCGCTTTCAAAAGCTCACAGAACAGCCATGGCTGGACACAAGGTGGAGAAAAGGTGCACTTCGGGTGGGAATGGGAACTGGAACAGCCCCTGTGGATGCTCCCAAAGCTGAAAATAGAGCTGCCGTGGGACCCAGCTGTCCCTTCCTGACTGTCAAGGGACAGTGAGCACTCCCTGTCCTGGGCAGCACCCTCTGCATGGCTAAGGCATGGAGAGGCCTAGCTGGCCATTTGAGGCAAAAGTAATTTGATTTGTTTTATTTAAATTTCAAATTGATTTTGGTTACTTTACATATGTAAACATGTGTTAAGTATATATATATATATATATATATATATAAAACATATATATGTTAACATATATATTACATATATATGTTAAATCCTAATATATATAAGAAAAAGAATTTTAAAGTTTTCCTTGTTAGTAGAAAAAATTATTGTTTTAGAATAACAGGTTGGGGTTTTGTCAGGCATTTGCTTCTTTCCCTATTTCTTTTTAAATTTAGAAACGTGTCTAATTTGTGATTGGAGCTAGATTTAGTTAGTTTGTGACAATTGTGGCAATATCTGTGTTTCTGCACAGACTTCCTTTTGCACAAGCTTACTGAATACATTTGCATCTTGAGAGTCTGAGGTGTGATAATCAAGTGATAATTCTATTTTCCTTCATGTTATCATTATTGTTCTTTCAAATGGTTTTGTTTCCTCTTCTAATTGAAAACTTAAAAATTTTTCTTTTCTTAAAGCAAAAAGAAAATATCCGTTGCTTGACCACCATTGGGCATTTTGGTTTTGAGTGTCTGCCCTACCAGCTGGTGAACAGATCCATCCATCAAGGGTTCTCTTTCAATATTCTCTGTGTGGGTAAGTGCCAGACACTATAACTGACCTGTTTCCTCTTTTCTCATCTTCATTTCGACTTAAACTTCATCATACTGATTCTGTTAGGAATATTTTATTATTTTGTATCAGTTTCTCACTCCTTAGCCTATGTCAAATTTTAAAGGTTTCAGAATTTTAAGTGTAGTAGGTTAGTGTGCATTTTCTTTCTCTGCTGTGTCCATGAAGAAAGGAATCATGACTAGCACATCCACTTCCAGAGACATTTGTCTTTCAAGTATTTGGGACCACTTATTAAGATTAATATAATTTTCAATTAACAAATTATATACATTTATAGAGTACAATGTGGAGTTTTGGTATATGAATATCAGAATGATTAAATTAAGCTAAGTAACAAAGTCATCATCTCACTTACTTATTAGTTTCCATTGTGAGACATTGAAGTTTTTCTTTGAGTTATTTTGAGACACAATACTTTCCTGTTAACTATGGCCTTCCTGCTGGAAGGTTACTCTCACAGATGCTTCTCTTCTCTGAAATGTGTGCTTCAGTGGTCAGCGGTGCTTCAGCCTCTCCCAGCCTTCTGCCAGGGTTCTCTCCCTAGGACCCCCACACCCCCTCTCCTCTCCCAGCCCCCTCTCAACCCCTCTCCCAGCCCTTTTCCCAGCCCCTCTCCCAGTCCCCCTTCCCAGTCCCCCCATCCCAGCCCTCTCCCAGCCCCCCTCCCGGCCCTTTCCCAGCCCCTGGCCATCATCCACCCTTTGCTCTGAGTTTGACTTTTATAGGCTTGAGGGCCCTTCCAGCCACTATGGTGTTCAGTGTCCCTGCTAACCCGTCTTATGCCACTGCGATGACCTTTCTATGTCGGTTACAGGAGAAACTGGAATTGGAAAATCAACACTGATTAATACGTTGTTTAATACTAATTTGAAAGATAAAAAATCCTCACATTTTTATTCGAATGTTGGACTCAAAATTCAGACATATGAACTTCAGGAAAGCAAGGTTCAACTGAAACTGACAGTTGTGAAGACAGTGGGGTACGGAGATCAGATAAACAAGGAGGCCAGGTGGGTGTCTTCTTGTGTTAATTATAATGGCTTTGGTACTCCCACAGAGTTACCTTAGATTAGGTAGAGGGAAGGGAGAGGAGGGGTGTGGACAGGAAGGACAGAAGAATGAAACAAACATTATTACTTTATGTATATATCTGACAGCATGACCAAAGTGATTCTACAACAGGTACACTCAGAAAAGTGGGAAATTATATCCCATCTATTATGATATATCAAAGTGCATAAATGCAGTCTACTGTCATGTATAACTAATTAAAACAAATTAAAAAATTTCAAAAAATTATAATGACTTTTGTACTTGAAGGAACCTGCTTTCTTTGTCCTTGACTAAGTTGTGACATTCTTCTAAGGTAACTGACACCTTTCTTAATTCTTTTCTAATTAATGTTTTTATGGAACTGATACTTTTATATATCCATTTGTTTAATTTTTATAAAATTTTTGAATGAATTATAGCAAACATTTGTTTATGTAGTTTCTATAAGTTTTACCTCCTTTCAAAAAATAAAGACTTTTTATAGTCCTTTTTCTTTTTTATTGATTTTTTAATACATGACAGTAGAATCCATTTTGATATAATTATACAAGCATGGAATATATTTATTCTAATTAGGACCCCATTCTTGAGGATGTGCATGATGGTGGGATTCACTGTGGTGTATTCATCTCTGTACATTGGAAAGTTATGTCAGATTCATTCCACTGAGTTTCCTTTTCCTATCCTCCCTCCCTTTTCTTCATTCCCCTCTGTCTAATCTACTGGACTTCTATTTCCCCTACCCCCAACCTTACTGTAGGTTAGCATCCACATATCAGAGAAAGCATTGGACTTTTGGCTTTTTGGAACTGGCTTATTTCACTTAGCATGATAGTCTCCATCCATTTACTGCAAATGTCATAAAGTCATTCTTTTTTAAGGCTGAGTAATATTTCATTTTCTTTAACCGAGTAGTATTTCACTGTGTATAAATACCACATTTTCTTTATCCATTCATCTGTTGAAGGGCACCTAGGTTGGCTCCATAGCTTGGCTATTGTGAATTGACCTGCTATAAACATTGATATGGCTATGTCACTGTAGTATGATGATTTTGAGCCCTTTGGGTTTATTCTGAGAAGTAGGATAACTTGGTCAAATGGTGGTTCCATGCCTATTTTTTTTGAGGAATCTTTATACTGCTTTCCAGAGTGGTTGCATGAATTTACAGTTCCACCAGTAATGTATTAGTGTTCTACTAGATTTTTATATCCATTATAGGAGGAAATAAATTGTGTCATAGCATAGAATTTTATTTCATACTCCTTTCTGAAATGTCTGTTCATTAATGATTATATGTGACACTCCTACTTGTTTAAAGTTAGTTTTAGAGAAAGGTGGGCTTCCTGGTGGCTAGTTTAGTGTGCCATAGCCAGGGATGTGTGGAGGCTACCACTTGCTGATGGTGAGTACACATTAGACCCCACCCTCTCAGTGGCACAGTGAGTGGCTTGAAATCATGAGGCATCACTAGTTCTGCTAGTCTGCATCTTTCCCTCCAGAGATGCATGTTCACCAGCATTCCACTGTTGAAGGCTATGAACTGACACTCAAGTTATAATATAAATGTGAAAAAGACTTGGGTGAAATTTAGAGGAGGGGCAGAAGCAGATTGCATGTTGCCTTAAGTAGCAGTTTATATTTGGAAAACTAGTATCACCAAAATAATTGATCTGAAAGCATTTAAAAACACTAGTGTTGGTATGCTGAAGGTAGAGGACAGGGTTTGCTGCATTATGGAGGAAGACTCACGCCATCCTGAGGAAGTCGCTTCAGTGCTGCATCCAAATTCTATCCACAAGAGGCTCAAGACACACACTCCATTTCCCACATTTCTACAATCCAGAAGCCAGAATCAGCCCAACTCCACCTGGGCTCAAGACCATTCTTTCTCTGCCTTTTCTGGCTATGGTGTATGCCTGCCATCTTTTCCTGTATTCCTCCCATTCCTGCTCTACCTGCACATGGCATCGATGAGATCTAGCTTCAGTGGGCTCAGTTCCCTGGTCTCCAGGCAGAGCGCAGGGATAGCTGGGATCCTGCTCTTGTGGAAATATCTGGACTTCACATCCTAATGATAAGGAACATTGTGGTGGTGGTGACATTGCTTCTGTGGAACATATGGCACCTCATTTCGGTCTTGGAATGCTTGGTGGGACCCAAGGGATCTCTTTTTGGAGGTCGAAAAATGTATCAGTGTAATGCCGGATTTGGAGGACCCTAAAAGATCATCAGAAGCCCAATCTGATGCCAAGCACACAGGGTCTTTAATGCAAGCTTGAGCCTGGACTCACAACCGTTTCTGATGCAGCGGTTTCGAGGAGTGAGTCCTGGTCCTTTGTTCAGTGAGATTTTATAGTTTTTTTGGGATACTCTAAGCATCACACAGCAAATCAGTCCATACCGTGGGAAAATCAAAAACAACTCTTAGCATTGATTACTACATTCATTGGTGGGAACAAGTTGGGTAGGGGTGATTGATTAGAACAAGAGGTGGATTCGTTTGAACTGATTGGTTTAATCCGTGAGAGGTGTACATGCTAAACTACATGGTTTCCTAACATGTTATCAATCGCTGAGGCTACTTTGGGGGGGGTTGGGGGGGGTGTCACCTGGCATTCCAAGTATTTTCCCTTTCTTCCGCTGATGGTAGTTGCTAGGGGGTTGTTATGAGTCTTCAAGGTCAGGCATTTAGGCCTCAAACATTCTTTGGTCTTTCCAGGCGCTAGTGTAACTGAGTCAGGGACACTTGGCGCTGCAGATCTCTCCTGTTAACAGACAAACAACTCAGCAGGGTGGCTAGTGCCTAAGAACGCTCTGTGGGTTTTTCCAAGGACAAGGGTCACTTTGGACAGGCCTTAAGGTAGACGCTGGTTTAATTTTTTTTTTAATTTTTTTTATAATGGAGTCACATCAGTTTCTCATCAGCCACTGAGAATCTAAGGTTCAGCTCTGCTCCTGCAAAGCAATGGTTTTTGTGGTCCTTAGGCTGCTTTTGCACAGCATAGTCCAAATTCTAATTTTTGAGCTCGGGGAGCCCCACATCTGCTTGGTCTCCAAAATGATAGTGCACATCTCAAGACCTGTATTCTGGGGAGTTGGGGTGAGGGACAGGGATTAGCATTGATTGCCATCCTGGGGCACAGAGAAGCTCTTCACAGCTTGGACCCAGGGTGGACAGTGTGGTGGTGACTTGCCTTGGGTATGAGGTGTCACTTGTTAAGAGGAGTCTTCAAGTGGAAGCAAGGGAAAGGGATAGGTGTGGCAGTGGGCCCCAGCATTGACTCTCTTTATGCAGGGATGTGGTGTACAGTAGTTCCCACTGTTGGGCTAGGATACAGTCTTGGCTCCTGTTGTAGGGCGAACACTGCTGGGCTTTGTAGGCTCCAGCCAATCCTTCAATGGGATTTAGCTAATTTATAGCTGTATCACACACATTGGTGATTGATATGTGTGCACATTTGAAATGATCAGTGCAGTCAAGATAATCACCATAGTCATCATCTCACATAGTTAACATGTGCGTGAGGAGACCTTAGGGTCTGCTGTCCCAGCCAACTGCAGGTACATCCCAGAACATGTTGCCCATGGTCATCATGCTATGTGGCAGATATCCAGACTTGTGTATATGGCAAAGTTAAGACTGAGGTATTTACTTATCCATTTCACTCTGTTGATACTGCTGGTTACCAGGAGAGTCCTTGCTTCCCAGAATGCTGTATAACACCAGAGAAGCACCTGAGGAAAGTGTAGAGTGGAAAGTAAAAGGCTTTATTAAAGAATAGGAGAGGGGCTGGGGATATGGCTCAAGCGGTAACGCGCTCACCTGGCATGTGCGGGGCCCTGGGGTCGATCCTCAGCACCACATAAAAATAAAAAAATAAAGATATTGTGTCCACTGAAAACTAAAAAATAAATATTAAAAAAATTCTCTCTCTCTCTCTCTCTCTCTGGGGAAAAAAAAAAGGATAGCAGAGAAGACACACCCCCCCAAAGGGATCTGAGCTCTTATCCCTTTATATCTAAGGTCTTCTTGTCTTCCTACATTTCTGTCCTGTATTTTGCTTATTTCCCTCTATCCTGCCTGGGTTGGGAGTTCGGGTGGGAAGGCCAAAAGGTGGAAAATAAGTGGGCCAATGGGGAGAGACCTGGGCAGAAAGGGCCTAGGGGGATTTGATCAGCACCTTCCTATTTGCTGGGAGCTACTTCATTAATAGTTCTTTAGCTTGGGGACATTAATATTTCAATCTCCCAGGTGTAGTTCTGATTTCTCCGGGCTCAGATCCGACTTCATTTTCTTTATTAGACTTGGTATCAGACCTGATTTATCTAGCTACACTAACTACACATCTTTAAATTTGACTTCATTATCGTGTATATAAATTAGTGTTAAAATTATTAGTCCATTTCATATGAAATGTAAAGATACTAAATATGGTATTCATTTATAGTTCTTTTTGTTTTTACCCTGTGTTCAGATAAAGCTGTCTTACATAATTACTTTGCTGTGTTTTCCTTCCCAGTACCTTTCTCTGCACTTTAATTATTTATTTGATAAAATAGCTTTATTTTTTTATTTTGTACTCTATTTTATATTTCTCCTACAATTTGGTTGATATTTTAAAAGAGGATATAACTTTTATTTTATTTTTATTTTCATGCCAGTTATAAAATTCCTAGTATTTATTTATTTATTTATTTATTTATTTAAAGAGAGAGTGAGAGAGGAGAGAGAGAGAGAGAGAGAGAGAGAGAGAGAGAGAGAGAGAGAGAGAATTTTTAATATTTATTTTTTAGTTCTCGGCGGACACAACATCTTTGTTGGTATGTGGTGCTGAGGATCGAACCCAGGTCGCACGCATGCCAGGCGAGCGTGCTACCACTTGAGCCACACCCCCAGCCCCTATTTATTTTTCTTTAAAAAATTTAAAAAAAAATTTTGTTTTCATTAGTTATACATGACAGTAGGATGCATTTTGACACATTGTACACAAATGGGGCACAGCTTCTTCCTCTGGCTGAACATTGTTCAGAGTCACTCCAGTAGTGTAATCATACATGTATACACGGTAGTAATGTATGTCTCATTTCACCATCTTTCCCATCCCCACAGCCTGTCGCAATGGGAAAAAGGTGCAACTTAAGCAGTGGAGGGGGAGAAATAAAGAATGTCCACATGCTTTTGCCCTTTTCAATGCTTTATTCATCAAATCCCTCAATACAATTTCATCTGTAGGTTCTTAATCTAGAAAACGACAATCCTTAATGCTAAGCACTGCAATAGACATAATCGTTTCACAGCAGACAATTCTAGATTAATTAATTCCCAGCAAACATTTCTAGATTAATTAATTCACAGCAAACAATTCTAGATTAAGGAATTCTAAGCATTGCAAACACACTTAATCATGACAGACTTGTGACGGACTTTCCTTCTCCATGCTAAATTCATGTGTCAGATCAAAAGTCTCAAGCCTTAGGCTTTAAGTCCAGCAGATGCACACTCACTCAGACCGTGGTGATCAGGTCTGGAACCAAGGCAGGCTTCTCTTGGGGTGGAGCTGGTGGCTGCCTGAGGAGGTGGTCGTAGGGAGAAGTAGTGGCTCTCACCAGGGTCAAGATGTGGCTGTAGAGTTTGAGGGCGGTGAGGACCATGCAGAGGATCAGCAAACGATGACAAGTGATGGGATGTCAGTCCAGGTCCTCATCAGGCTCTCCAGCTTGTGTGTATCAGTATTGGCTGGCTGAATATCTGTTCATTTTCTCTATTATTTATACTAAATTTTGGGGCTTTTGACTCCCCTTTCAATCCTTATCGGTAACCACCTGATTTCTCTGTGACATCATTTACCCTGGGGTTAAAACATCTGGTCTGGTGGTCCCCACCCTGTTCTTTTCTCTTTTCCCTCTTATCAGGTGAGGACAGCCTGCTGGAGGCTTCACTCTTGAGTTTATCAGGTATAGGGGAAATGACTTGTTTGTGTCTGAGGGCCGTACTGGAGGGCTCTGTGGGTGTGCCTGGTGAGACTGCCGGTTTCAAACTGGAGTTTTTAAAATGGAGTTGTTAGGCTCAGACCCAAGGCCATCCTCACACAGTTCCTCCCCCTTCTCTCACTCCCTTCTGCATAATCCAAAATTCTTTCATTCTTCCCTATCCCCTCTCCTGACTATGGAAATTCCTGGTATTTTATTTATTTAATAATAGATATTTCATTAAACCTGGATGCCCAAATTCAAAGCTGTAAAAAGTAGCCTGGCATTTACACTCATTTTGGCTGGAGGATGGAAGGCGATTCCTCTGCCTTCTTCTCATTCAGGTTTTCTCATCTTCCCATAGGGAAGTACTGTTTTTTTTTTTTTTTCCAAACAAAAACCCAAATATTTCTGATATCTGTGTCATTTCCTAAACCTATCCAAACATACCTGATCTATGGGGCCCCCAAATCCTTCCCTCACTCCCTTCTTATTTGGGTCACCCTGGTTTATTTACTTAGTTTGCCCTCTTAAATTCCCCATACAGCAAGTGTGGCTCTTTCAATGTATTTCTGCAGGTGTAAAAAGCTATTTCAGTCAGGACATATCCCTTTCTGTCACATCCAAGCTGTTTTTCCTTGGGCCTCTATCTCATTCTCTTTGGTACCAACCACACTGGGGTAACATTTTGGCTTCAGTAGATGTCTGTATCGGTTTTCTTCAATGTGTCTTGACATTCTGGCTGTTTTGCATTTCTGTGTACATAAACATATAAGAATTTCGTTTCTGATTGGGATTGCATTGACTACATGGTTTTTCAATTTAAGCTATGGAAGTCACGGGTCCTGTTTCTGGCATGGAATTGTTTTTTTTTTTCTTTCATCTTCTGAAGCTGGGGATGGAGCTTAGGGACTCCCCCGCCCTGCCCTGTACCACCTAGCCACACCCCTGGGGCTGCACCAGCCGACTCCTCTTCACGGATCATAAGGTAGCATAGGATTTAGAGTACAAATCTAACTGTTTATGAACTGGTGAAAGCAGATCGGGTTGGTTCCCTCTGTGATCCTGCATCTAAATGACTGTCTTTTAGCTACCAACCCGTGGTCGACTACATAGATGCTCAGTTCGAGGCCTTCCTTCAGGAGGAGCTGCGGATCAAGCGCTCCTTCTTTGAGTACCACGACACCCGCGTGCACGTGTGCCTGTACTTCATCTCTCCAACAGGGCACTCGCTCAAGTCGCTGGACCTGCTGACCATGAAGAGCATCGACAGCAAGGTGTGGTGCGTGGGCATCTCCCTCGGGTTTCCAGGTTTAAGGTTTATTGTGAGATGATGACATTTGGAAGCATATTGAATGCATGCGAGAGCAGGTTAATAGCCTTTTGTTCTAAGGTATTCGTACTGGTTGGCGGGGGATTCAGGCCCCAACGCTGCAGGCTGGTTTAAGCAGTGGAAGGTCATATCTCCACCTTCCTGGAGGCCATCCCCTCCCTGCGGTCTGGACATCAGCAGCCCTGCTTCCTCTGAAACCTATCTTCTTGGCTGGCAAGCCCACCTCTTGATCATCACGATCCTTCGGCTGGCGTCTGTATGTCCAAGTTTCTTGTGAGGACATCTGTCAAATCAGGTTATATGCTACCATAACAGCCTCTTTATTTAATCACCTCTTAAAGCTCTATCTATAATTACAGTCCCATTCTGAGGTACAGAGTATTGGGGCTTCAGAACATGCATTTAGTGGGGAGAGAAAATTCAATATTTAATTAATTGCCACTTTAGTTTATGTTCCATATACATTTAATTAAAAAATCATAAATAGAAGGGGAGATGTATGTAAAAACTCAAAATGAAGCTTTAGTTAACCTTTTTTGTGATTAAATTCTAGTTTGGATCCTGTCTGCTTGCCTACATTTTTGAAATTGAGTTTACTGTGTGGTGGTATAAAACAATCCTGTAATCTTTGAGTGGTGCAGCTGGTCATGCATGATTCTGCACACAAGCATTTCCAGAGGGGATTCAGAATGCAAGTCCAGGGCTGGGGATGTGGCTCAAGCGGTAGCGCGCTCACGCCTGGCATGCATGCGGTCCGGGTTCGACCCTCAGCACCACATACAAACAAAGATGTTGTGTCCGCCGAAAAACTAAAAAATAAATATTAAAAAATTCTCTCTTTAAAAAAAAAAAGAATGCAAGTCCATGTGTGCATCAGAAAGGAAGTAAAGAGCCAAAAAGACATTCTTTTTCTAGCAAGAGCTTGGGACACATGTGGCTTCATGCTAATAGTCTGCTTATCCACAAGGCTTTAGAAAAGTACTGAGGACATTTATAAGCCCTTTTTATTTGATTAAATTCTCTAACAATTTATTAGTTTTTCATAAGTTTAGTTTAAAATTGTGGAAAATGTTTTATTAGATGAATATAAAAACCACAGCATACAACTCTGTAGTCTTATGGGAGACATGTAATGTATACACCAAGTTCACAGCAGGGTTTGGTGGTGTGCACCTGGAATTGCAGTGACTCTGGAGGCGGAGGTGAGAGGACACGTTTGAGGCCAGCCTGGACAACCTAGCAAGACCCTGTCTCAAAATTAGAAAAAATAAAAATGGGCTGTTGACAAAGCTTTGTGGCAGAGCACCCCTAGGCTCAACCCCCAGTATCACAAGTAGATTAATAAATGATAAATCTCCCAGGTTTTCGGTCAGTGCAGGTTTAAACACTTGCTTTACTTCGTTAGCTTTCTGTGACCTTGTCTCCAGTGGCTGGGGTTTAAATCACGGGTGGGGGTTTAAAGCTTTTTCATTTCAACATCTGACCCCACCCTGCTAATGAGTGTGGCTTTGGGAAAATTACCACACTTTGATTTCTTTCTCTGACTATTTGTACAATTCTTATGTGAGAGTATTAAATTTAAAGGTATTTTTTAAATAGAGATTTTATATATATATATGTGTATATATATATATATATATATAAATGAATGAAGCTATCTCATTAGTTTTTTTTTTTTCACTCAGCTCTGGTGAAACATAGTGTCTTTAATTTTATCCAACTGATCAGAGAAAAAATCCCTAAATTTGGGTTCTTTTTATCTAAAAAAGTCTTAACTTTTGTTAAGTATTGTTCAGTCTGGATAAAACTTTGTATATAATCTCAAATAACATCAAGTTAAAGAAATTAAATTTCTGCTGAAATTAAGATCTTCCTCAATTTATTGATTAAAAGTACATTCATAGTCTAGGACACCATTTTTTATTTAACTCTGTGGTGATCTGTTATTTCTGTAAAACAGGTGCGGGAAATCTCTAGCTTTGACAGGTACAGTTGCTAAACAGATGGGTAAAGATGACTGTTCATTCCTGGTGTTCCCTTCCAGGCTTTAAGTTCTCTGTGTCATAGTGTGTTTTCTTCACTGAACATGAACACCTGGGAATTGCTGACATAGAAAGTTTCCATTTTCATAAATGGATCATTTACTGTCACAACAAAATGTCTTTTCCAAGTTTCCTTACCAACACAATTCCAAAACTTTCACTTTAGACTTGAATCTACCACCAATTATCTGCTCTTTACTCTGGAAAATATTATTTATACATATTGAAACCATTCCAAAATTTGAACATCTATGTTATAATATTAAAACCTTGGATTTTCTCCAGGAATTAAAAATGGTGTGCTTTGAGAAATCCAAGCAATCTACCTAAAACTGATATTCATTTATTTATACTATATAGATTTTAACATGTGCAGATATGATTTAACAAGATATTTTAACAGTAATATCATATACTTTTGAATTTTTCATATTGTTATTTCCTACAAAATTTATTTGAATGTAAATACATGAAGAAAATTGTGATCATTTTATATAACTAGGAAAATGCTTTTAAGTAAAAATTCAAACTCAAATATGCAGAAATTTGACTCAAATGTGGAAATAATTTCTTTATGCAAATTATTAATGTACATGTTTGTTAGTGAGGTCTTCCTATTCTCTCTCTGTTACACACACATACAACCACCCACCTCCCCCCCCGCGCCAACACACATGCAAGTTGGCCAGTAAAGTTTGGTAACCAAAAAATATCTACATTATTTTCATGTGGTGTTTGAAAAAATATAAGCAAATCTATCTTCAGGGGCATATAGGTAGGACAAGAGTGTGTAAAAATGGGAGACTGATTAATTTGTATCCATTGGGTAGGTGATTGCATGATTGACAGATGAAAAGAAAATTCCATCCTTTCCTCAATTTTAATGAAAAGTGTCTTGCTCTTTTTTAACTCTGTTTAATAAGAAATAAAACTGATAACAAAGTAAACAGTCCTTCTGATTCTATTGCTTAAACTTTACTAACTTCAAATGTGTTGGAAGTGTAAAAGAGTTTAAAAGAGAAATAAAATTGAGACTTTGGGAAACAATTTTGTAAGGAAGAATTGACAGCCAGTGATTATGCAGTTACACAGATTTATTTCCAGAGCCTGTGAGATTTAGACTGTGAAAACTACAAAATGAACAACAAATATTCAAGGCCAAATTTTGTCTTCCTTCTTTGTAGGTGAACATTATACCATTGATTGCTAAAGCAGACACAATTTCTAAAAACGACTTACAGAAGTTTAAGAGTAAGATAATGAGTGAATTGATCAGCAATAACATCCAGATATATCAGTTCCCATCAGACGATGAAACTACCGTTCAAGCAAACTCCTCAACTGTAAGCTCCTAGTTGTTGAATAATAATTCTGTGTGTGTGTGTGTGTGTGTATATATATATATATATATATATATATATATATATATATATATATATATATATATATATATATATATATAAGCTGTAAGTGGCCACATACCTTTATTTTTTATTTGTTTCATGTGGTGCAGAGGATTGAACCCAGTGCCTCACACATGCCAGGCAAGCACTCTACTGCTGAGCTCCAGCCCCAGCCCTAATAAATCTGTTTTAAAGGTGGAAATGAAGTACAATTTCTGTTACACTATTATAAAAAGACCATTACCTGTAAATTACAGAGACAATAAATCATATATACTATATATATGAAAAATCACATATATATTTCTAAAATCCAGAGTGGGGGAATGTTTTATTTTCCTGATTTTGAAAAATTTTGCCAAGAATCAATTAATTTTTAGCATCTTTATTTAGATTTAGTATAATATCACACAGCTCACCCACTTAATTTCTATAATTCAGAGATATTTAGTTTACTTGCAGATCTATGCAGCCATTTTGACAGATTTAGAACATTTTTTATCACTTTAAAAAGAAATCCCATATCTATTAGCTCTTCTTCTACTTACCCCCCAGCTCTACCTTTCCTGCCCATTTCTGAGCAACCACTAACTTACATTGTATTTCCGTAGGCAGATTCCTCTGTTTTGAACATTTTATATGAATGGAATCACATATGTCACTTTTTATATTAGTCTTCTTTCTCGTAGGATAATGTTTTAAAGGTCTATCAATGTTGCAGTATGTATTTATTCTTTCCTGTGGCCAATCATCATTATATGGATATATCACATTTTTACCCATTCATCAGTTGAATGGATATTTGAGTTTATTCCACATTTTGGCTATTAAAAAGAATGTTGCTATGGACATTGGTGCAGAGGTATTTGTGTGGGAATTTTTAAAAATTATTTATTTTAATGAGGTATATATGACAGCAAATTGTATTTTGATTCATTGTACACAATTGCTGCACAACTTTTCATTTCTCTGATGTTACACGATGTGGTGTCACACCATGTGTGCAGTCGTACATGTACTTAGGGTAATGTGGGAATGTTTTTATTTCTCTTGGGTATGTATTTTGCCTAGTAACAGAGTTGTTGGAAACTGTTCAATCACTTGAAGAACTGCTAGGTTGATTTAAAATATACCTTCACCCACTTATAATCCCACTAGGAGTTACAATTCCTTCATTCCCTTGCCCTGATTGCCACTGTCTGATTTTAGTATAGCTACGCCAGTAGGAATGAAGTGGATACCATCTGTGGCTTTAATTTTCATTTCCTAAAAACTAAAGATGTAGACCTCTTTTCATAGGCTTATGCATATTTATGTATATTCCTGGGAGAAAAGTCTATTCATAGCCTTTGCTCATTTTTAGATTGAGTTTTTTTTATGATAAATTATAATAATACTTTATCTTTTAATTTCATTCTTTTTTTCCATGTTGATGTGTTATATCATAAGTTATTCCTCCCATATAACTGAATTTTGGTAGCCTTATTAAACATCTTGAAATCCCTAATTCCCCCTGAAGTTCTAGTAGTTGCCACTTTACCTTCAGTTTGAGAGAAAACATGTAATACTTGTCTTTCTATATTTTAATAATAATTTAACTTTATATAGTATCTTGTAGTCCCATCCATTTTGTTGCAAATGGCAGAATTTTATTTTTAACAATGGCTGAATAGTTTACTTTTTTTGAGTGGGTTTTCTTTTTCTTTTAGGTTTTAAATAGTTGAATTCTTTCTCTTTTGGTTATTAATACCATCAGAGGAATCGCTGGCAAGGATTTTCTCCCATTCTGGATGCTCTCTCTTCACATTATTGTTTTCTTTGCTGTGCAGAAGCTTTTTAATTTGATGGCATTCCAATTAATGATTCTTGGTTTTATTTCTTGAGTTTTATGGGTCTTGTTAAGGAAGTTGGTGCTTGTGCTAGCATGTTGGAGTGTTAAGCCTGTTCTCTTCCAGCAGTTGCAGGTTTCTGGTTTAACTTCCAGGCCTTTGCTCCACTTTGATGTGACTTATGCAGGTGAGAAATAGGGGTCTAATTTCCTTCTTCTACATTTGACTATCCTGTTGCACCAGCACCACTTGTTACAAAGGCTTTCTTGTCTTCAACATATGTTCTTGGCAACTTTGCCAAGGATGACATGACTGTATCTATGTCACCGTGTTTTCTATTCTGTTCTGTTGGTCTTTATGTCTGTGTTTATGCCAACACCAGGCTGTGTTTGTTACTAGAGCTCTGTACCATAATTAGAGATTAGGTATTGTGATGTGTTTAGAATTGCTCTTATTTCTCAATATTGCTGTAACTATTCTGGGTCTTTTATTCTTCCGCATGAATTTTAGGACTGCTTTCTCCACCCCTGTAAAGAACACTCTTGATATTTTGATGAAGATCACATTAAATCTGTATGTTGCTTTTGGTAATATGGCCATTTAAGCAATATTGATTCTGCCTATCCAAGAACAGGGGATGACTTTCCCTCTTTAAGGCCTTCTTTAATTTTTTTCTTCAGTATTGTATAATTTTTATTGTAGAGATCTTACTTCCTTGATTAGATTTATTCCTAAATATTATACATGTGTAATATATAATATATATTTATTAAGTGATGACAATTATATATAATATTGCATACAAATATTATATAGATATGGGTACCAGGGATTGAACTCAGGGGCACTCAGCCACTAAGCCATATCCCCAGCCTTATTTTATAATTTATTTAGAGACAGAGTCTCACAGAGTTGCTTAGTGCCTTGCTTTTGCTGAGGCTGGCTTTGAACTAATGATTCTCCTGTCTCAGCCTCCCCACTCCCAGCTGCTGGGATTAGGTGTGAGCCACTGCAATCAGCTAAATATTTTATATTTTTGAGGCCATTGAAGATGAAATTGTTCTTCCAATTTTATTTTCAGCAGATTAATTATTGGAGCAAAACAAAGTGATTGATTTTTGTAAGTTGATCTTGTGTCCTGCCATTTTATTGCATTTCTGGTGGAGTGTTTTGAGTCTTCTAAGTACATGATTATGTCATCAACAAACAGAGATAGTTTGACTTCTTCTTTTTCTGTTAAATTTCCTTCTCTTTTTTTAAAACTTTTTTTTTGTAATTGTAGATGGACAGAATGCCTTTATTTTATTTATTTATTTTTTTATGTGGGGTGCTGAGGATCAAGCCCAGTGCCTCATGTATGCTAGGCAAGTGCTCTGCTACTGAGTCCCAGCCTCAGCCTCATTTTCTTCTCTTATTTGATTGCTCTAGCTAGAATTTTTTAAAAAAATTTAATTTGTTCTTTTTAGTTATACATGACAGTAGAATATATTTTGATATATATACATGGAGTATAACTTTCCATTTTTGTGGTTGTACATATTGTGGAGTTGTATTCATACATGAACATAGGAAAATTATGTCAGATTCATTGTATTTATTTCTCATTCCCATCCTTCCTCTCTCCACCCCATACAATCTGCTGAACCTCCACTCCTTCCCACCATCTATTGAGAAAGTCAGCATCTACATGTCAGAACATTCAGCCTTTGTTTTTTTTGGGATTGGCTTATTTCACTTATCATAATATTCTCCAACTCCATCCATTTACTTGCAAATGCCATGATTTTTTTCTCCTTTTAATGCTGAGTAACATTCCATCGTGTATGTACCACATTTTCTTTATACTTTCATCTGTTGAAGGGCACCTAAGTTTGTTCCATAGCTTAGCTATTATGAATTAGGCTACTATAAACATTGATATGGCCATGTCACAATAGTCTGCTGATTTTAAGTCCTTCAGGTATAAACCTAGAAATGGGATAACTGGGTCAAATGGTGTTTCCAGTCCAGGTTTTCTGAGTAATCTCCATGCTGCTTTCCATAGTTGTTATGCCAATGTGCAGTCCCAGCAGCAATGTATAAGTGAAACTTTTTCCTCACATCCTTGCCAACATTTATCATTACTTGTATTCTTGATAATTGCCATTCTGACAATTATCTGGGGTAAGATGGAATCTCAGTGTATTTTTTTTTAAAGAGAGAGAGAGAGAGAGAGAGAGAGAGAGAGAGAGAGAGAGAGAGAAAGAGAATTTTAATATTTATTTATTTATTTATTTTTTAGTTTTTGGTGGACACAGCATCTTTGTTTGTATGTGGTGCTGAGGATCCAACCTGGGCTGCACGCATGCCAGGCGAGCGCGCTACCGCTTGAGCCACATCCCCAGCCCCTCAGTGTATTTTTAATTTGCATTTTTTCTAATTGCTAGTGATGTTGAATACTTTTTCATATATTTGTTGACTGATCATATTTATTCTTATGTGAGTGTCTGTTCAGTTCCTTTGCAAATTTATTAATTGGGTTTTTTTTTTGTTATTTAGCTTTTTGAGTTCTTTATATATCCTGGAGATTAATGCTCTATCTGAGGTGCAGTGGAAAAGATTTTCTCCCATTCTGAAGGCTTTCTTTTCATGTTATTGTTTCCTTTGCTGTGAAGAGTTAGTTCTTTGATACCATCCCACTTATTGATTCTTGATTTTACTTCTTGTGCTTTAGGAGTCTTGTTGAGGAGTTTTGTTCCTAAATGTGGCTAGAGTTTTAAGAACTATATTGATTGGGAGAGTTGAGAGTGGACATCTTTTTCTTATTCCTGATTTTAGAGGAAATGTTTTCTCCATTTAATATGATGTTGGTCTTGTCACATATAGCCTTATTCCTGGTTTTTTCTTTTTTTTTTGGCATGAATCAATGCTGAATTTTGTTGAAAGCTTTTTCTCATCTATTGAGATGATCATGTAATCTTTGTTCTTAATTGTCTTTATGAGGTGAATTACATTTATTGATTTTCATATGTTGAAACAATCTAAAATCCCTGGGATGAACAATCAAGATCATGAGGTACAATCCTATTTCTAGCTTATTGGAGTAACATTTTTCAGAGTAGTTTCTGATGATCCTCCAGATTTCAGTATTATCTGTGGTGGTTTCTCCTTTCTCATCTCTAATTTTGTCCCTTTGAGTCTTATCTCTCTTTCTTTTGGATATTTGGCTGAGGGCTTATCAATCTTGTTTATTCTTTCAAAGAACTAACTCTTTATTTCATTGATCCTTTCTGTTTTTTATTCTGTTTCATTAATTTTGGCTCTCATTTTAATTATGTTCTGTTTTCTGATTTTGGTATTAGTTTGTTCTTCTTTTGGGAAATACAAAGTTTTAAATATTCAAAAAGTGGTATGAGGAAAAGAAGGAGTTTGCAAATGATGGCCATAAGGAATGAGTAGCAGAAAGCCCCTGAATATAATATAGCAAACAGAGAGAGAAAGAGATAACAAGAGAGGGAAGAAAGGAGAGAAAGTAATGAGAGGAACAAAAACAGGGTAAAATAACAAAGAAAAAAAACAAAAACAAAAACAAAAAAACACATGAAAAATCCTGACTCTCCAAAGTCAAAACAAGGCAAATTACAAACGGGTGAAAATGATAAAAATGAAGGAAAAAAATATGAATATCTATACACACACACATCCTCAAAGCAATCAGCTCTGTGAGAACACACACACACACACACACATATACAAACACACATCCTCAAAGCAATCAGTTCTGTGAGAACACATACACATACACACACACACATCCTCAAAGCAATCAGCTCTGTGAGAACACATACACACACACACACACACACACACACACACACCCTCAAAGAAATCAGTTCTGTGAGAACACACACACACACACACATACAGACATCCTCAAAGCAGTCAGCTCTGTGAGAACACACACACACACACACACACATACACACAGAAAATGGAAAGAGAAAAAAGGGAGAGAGTCTTGAGGAAAAGGAAAGACTGTTTCCACTGACATGATCAGAACCCGTGACATGGGGAGGTTCACTGCCCACACATTGCCCCTCTTTCCATTTCTCCTTGGCTGGATACCTTTGAACAGAATAAGGGCTGGGCTCCTCAAAACTGATGTTTGTGTTGGTCACCAAGATGCCAGCAGAGTGAACTGGAATGGAAGCTGAAGGCAGCAGCTCCTGGCCTCCCTTATCCCCAGAACAGGACAGGACAAATGGGGGCACCACAGCTGGAGCCCGGTCTGGACACACCAGTCAATGCCCCCAGGGCAACGCTGGTGTGGAGCACTAACCAGGAGTGGGCAGTGGCTGGTGTGGGCTCTAAGCATCCTGGGAACTTCGCCAGATGGTGTCAAATCCAGAGATCAGATCTCCATCCCTGCTGCAGGGCAGACACTGGTCTGGATGTCTGGGTCTCAGTGACCTCCAGAACATTCCATTCACGGAATGGGGGAGTTAACTCTGCCATCTCCTATGTTCCACAACATTGGGCTTGGATTTTCCAGGAGCAGACTTGGAGTTTCTGGCCTTGCCCAAGCTGTTGGCATGCAATGGCACAAACACAGGGAAAGAAAGGCTCTGCCCTCAAGGGGAACCCGGCTTGGGCTGCCTTGGGTTCTGGGCTTGCTGTGCCTGTTTGAATAGGGCTTGGTTGGGCACATTCTAGATCCCATGGCAGGTGCTCACTGGGACTCTTCAATGCTTTTTGTGGATGCCCAGGATCTAGCTCAGGGGGCTGCAGCTCACCACTTCAGAATGGCCCCCCATCTCAGCTTCTCCCCTGTGGCCATGAGTCAGGCACTTTAATCATAGCTGATGGCAGCCCCTGCAGGGTGAGGTTAGACTGCCTCTTGGCCACAGGTTCTCCTGTGCCAAATGTAGGTAGAGTACTTTCCCCTCTCTGTGTCCCTCTCCTTCCCCTCTGCAGTGAACCATTCAGAGCTCCAGAGCTTCTGTGTCTCCATGATTCTTCTTCCATTGCTGAACTCTAGCTGATGCCCTCCATTACCATCTTGCTGAGAAGCAGGGCTCCTGCTGTTGAATCTCAGGTCATGGAGCAGCCGGGACACACACTTACTTTCACCAATGGTCTCACCGCCCACAACCTTACCACTTAGCACTGCTGTTGCTTTATCCCAAAAGTGTTGGTGTGCTGTTTTTATTTTTTTTAATTATTTATTTATTTATTTATTTTAGTTATGGGCGGACACAACATCTTTGTTTGTACGTGGTGCTGAGGATCGAACCCGGGCCCGGGCCGCACGCATGCCAGGCGAGCGCACTACCACTTGAGCCACATCCCCAGCCCCTGGTGTGCTGTTTTTAAATGTCCACTTGTCTCAAGTTGCTTTATAGTTTCTTTTGAGATTTCTTCTTTGACCCATTAATTGTTCATGAGCGTGTTCAATTACCACATATTTGTGTATTTTCCACTTTCTTCCTATTATTGACTTCTGGTTGATTTTAGTCTGTTCAGCTCTTTCCTGGGTGTGTGGATAGGTCTAATTACTTTCATATTTTTGAGATTCTGGAAGAGAAAATTAAATTTTATCTTCTCTATTATTTTTTTAATATTTATTTTTTAGTTATAAGTGGACACAATATCTTTGTCTTATTTTTATGTGGTGCTGAGGATTGAACCCAGTCCCTCACTCACACTAGGCTAGTGGTCTCCCTCTGAGCCACAACCCCAGCCCCTCTTATCTGTTCTTAAGAGTGCCTTTGGATTCTTTTTCTATACCTCCTCCTGCAAATGAAGTCAGTTTTTGGGAAAATGTTAGATGCTGTCTGCTTTATGGCCTGATTCTCCACTCTGGCAATGTAGCTGAGGCAGGCTCTGGAGTTTTGGGTGTGGATATTAGGCTTTTATCAAGTGTTGCCACACTGTGTTAACCAGGAGCTCAGAGGGAAGGGACAGCAGTCAGAGTGCCTTTGTTCTGCCTCACCAGGCAATAAGCCACTGCCCCTGAGCTGGGCCAGGGTGGTCAGCCCCAGGCTTTTCTGTTTGCTGCATACAGAGAATACCACCTATTCCTTGAATGGGGATTGAGCAGTTCTAAGGAGCGTCCTCTCTTCAAATGCCAGGGACTTTGCCTCAGGAGAGGACTGGGAATGCAGCAGGTCTGGGAGAGAATGCCGAATTGTCCCTAGTATCAGGACAATACTGTAGAAGATTTAATTCTTTGTGTCAATTTATTAATGTGAGTAAATATCTAAAATATTATTTAATATTTGAAAGGTAAACTTTGGAGACAGTCTTAGCTTTTCTACACAATTCATCTGTCTTTCCAGAGACTATTAACTTGTCCTTTACCGAGTCAGAATCATTGTGAAGAACCTTGCTGACAGGGTCTAGACTATGAGGTGACAACTGATAGATGTTAGTTCTTTTTCTTCCATTTTTTTCGTATGTTTCATACCCTATTAATTTAAAAATACTTAAGGTAAACATATTTCTTGATTGAACAGCTGAATAATGTAAAAATTTTCCCTTATATTATGTTAATTTTTCTTTATGACTTATCTTGAAAATTTCAATCTCTCCTGTGTTATATATACCTCTGAGAACTCAATTATAGGAAATGATTTTTATCATGACCAATTAAAAGACTAATGCTAAGTATTACATCTTTAACACAATGTTTAATAATTTTAAGCATAGGAATTTCCCTTATTCAAAATTCTTTTTTAAAAAAATTTTATACCTTTATTTTATTTATTTATTTTTGTGTGGTGCTGAGGATCGAACCCAGGGCCTCACACATGCTAGGTGTGCCACAACCCCAGCCCCAAATCAAAATTCTTACGTAGACATATCTGTCTATATAACATCTAAATGACCACAAGTCTATCTTGCGTACTGTCCAGAATCGTTTTGCCTGTATTTGTCCTTCTTACTCTGCTTATCATCCTCTCAGATATTCCATGAATTGCACTTTATTTTTCAGGCCCCCTCTGATTCTCATGATCTCGAGTAGCCCTTTGTGCTCCAAATCATGTTTAGAATTCACTGAGTTGTATATAGTGTTGTGTTGCTTATAGCAGGTTGTCTTGCTTTAGGAAACAAAAGATGGGTTTCAATTGTTTGAACATCCTGAAATTAAGTCTTTCAGAAATCAATTAGCAAATATTTTCTGCTAAGTGTTAAAATAGAATGCACGGTATATCCCTTGTTTGATTGATTTCTTGTGATATTTTCATCTTTGCTATTCCCATAACAAAAAGAGCAAAATAGTAAGCAGTGCTGTTAAGAGAGAATTCAATTTGTATCATTCTTCTTTTCCAGGGAGTGCTCCCATTTGCTGTGGTGGGGAGTATAGATGAGGTGAAAGTTGGAAAAAGGATGGTGAGAGGCCGTCATTACCCCTGGGGAGTTTTGCAAGGTAAGTGCCATGAAGGAGGGGAGATCTGGAGTGAGGTCACATACCCTGTGTGCAACGTGGTCTCAACTGCTTGTACTTGAACTAGCCTTGGCAACTCTTGCTGGCTGTAATGAATGCTTACTAGTGAGAAAACAGGTTCTCCTTCATTTAAGCCAATTCTTACTGTGATTATGATCCATTCTTATAGAAATTTGCAAGGTTGTGCTTTAGGCCAAACTATAGAAAATGGGCACCATCTCCTTGTTTACCCTAATGTTTACCCCACACATATTAGCTTTCCCTTGCTCTGCATAAATCACACCATTCAGAATGCTGGGAATCATTCAGAAGCCAAAGTACTACTATTTAAATATGTTACCTAAACTACCACTTAATTTATAAAGCATTTTAAAGAGAACATTGCCCTTAAACAAAGAATCCTAGCAGTCAATATCTTTGATGAACATATATGTAAAAATCCTCAACAAAATACTAGCAAATAAAATCCAATAGCACATTAAAAATATTATTAGCTTGGATTCATGCTAGGGATGCAAGGATATTTCTATGCATACAAATCACTAAACATGATACACCATGGCAACAGGATGGAGGACAAGACCTACAGGATTATGTCAATAGGTGCAGAAAAGCCTGTGGATAAAATCCAACACTTCCTAATGGTAAAAACACTGAGCCAAGTAGCCATACAAGAAACACACCTCAGCATAATAGAGGCATTTATAAGTCAACAGCTAACACTTATTGAATGGAAGGAAGTAGAAGGCTTTCTTCATAATATCTGGAACAAGACACAAATGTCCCTTTCATCACTTTTATTCAACACAGTGGTAGAAATCCCAGGCAGAGCACTTATTCTAGAGAAAGAAAGAGAGGGCATGAAAATTGGAAAAGAAGTTAGTTGTTGCTGTTTGCAGAGGACGTTTTCCTATGTATAGAAAAGCTAAAAAACTCCATCAAAACAGAAAATAAGTAAATTTAGCACAGTTTCAGGATACAGAATCAATATAAAAACCAGTATCATTGCTGTACATCAAGAGTGAATTGGGCTGGGGTTGTGGCTTAAGGGGTGGAATGCTCACCTAGCATGCATGAGGCACTGGGCTTGATACTCAGCACCACATAAAAACAAAATAAAGGTATTGTGTGCACCTACAACTAAAAATATATATTAAAAACATTTAAAAGAGAGTGAATTGTCTGAAAAATAAATCAAGGAAGCAATCCCATTTAAAACAGATAAAAATACCTAGGAATAAATTTAACCAAAGAAGTGAATGGTGTTTACAGCAAAAATTATAAAAGGTTAATAAAATAAATCAAAGAAGCCACAGAAAGTGGAAAGATATACCATGTTCATGGATTGGAAGAATCAGTGCTATTGAAATGTATGCAATACCCAAAGTGATTTGCAGATTTAATTCAATCCCTATCAAAATACTAATGGCCTTCTTCATGAAACTAGGAAAAAAACCCTCTAAAACTTATATGAAACCACAAAAAGAAAAAGCCCCAATAGCCAAAGCAATCTTGAACAAAAGAACAAAGCATGAGGTGTTATGCTATGTGACTTCAAGATGCCCCACATGGCTGTAGCAATCAAAGCAGCACATTGCTGGCATGAAAACAGACACATGGCCACAGAGGCAGAATGGAGAGTCTGGAGCTAAATCTGTGTGTCTGCCTCCAGCTGATTTTTGTCTGTTGGAGAAAGGACAGTCTTCACTAGATAGTGCTGGGAAAGTTGAATATCCATATGCAGAAGAATGAAGTTGGACCACTATCTCTCAACAGTTACAAAGATCAACTAAAAATGGATTAAACCCTGAAAATGTGAAACTGTTAGATGAAAATTAGTAAAAATGCTTCAGGATATTGGAATGGGCAATGTCCTGGGTAAAAGCATAGAAAACACAAGCAGAAAATTAAAATCTTCACAGAGAAAGAAGTCGTCCATCAGAGTTCACAGACAAGCTGAGTAGGAGAAAGTGTCCACAATGTATTCACATCAGACAAGGGGATGATAGTCACAATATTTATGGCTCTACAAAACTCACTGGCAGAAAAGTAAGCACCCTGAGTAAAAATGGGCAATAGATCTGAACAGATATTCTATAAAGAAGACATACAGATGACCAGTAGGTTAATTAAAAATGCTAGTATCTCTATCAGGTAAATGCAATTCAGAATCACAAGGTGATATTGCAAGCCATTGCATAAAGCAGTATGGAGCTTTCTTGAAAAAATTAACACTACTATGACCAGAGGACCCAGCAATTCCATTGCTGGATATACACTCAATAGAAGAGAATCAGCATCTGGTAGAGGCACCTGCACTCTCTGCCTGTTGTCCCACTGGTGATGATAGCCTAGAAATGGAAATCGTCTAATTGCCCACGAATAGATGAATGGATAGAGAGAATGTAACAGATATACAATGGAACAGTTTGGCCACACAAAAGGAATCTGGCCTCTTGCAACAGCGTGGATGGATGTGGAGATCTTCAGGCCAAGAACAAAGGTCTGGTGCAGGAAAGTTGCCACATGACCTCACTCATGTGGAATTCAGATTGCTGATCCATAGCAGCTGGGTGCAGTGGGGGGTGGGGAAGCTTATCAGTGGGCACTGACTGTCCTTTGGTGTCAAGAAACTGATGTGTGAAGTTGCAAAATGTGGTGCTTTCAGACATCTTCAGTGTACTACACAGTTCAAGTTCTAGAAGAAACTATTTTTAAAGTTTTTATTTCAAGCAATGATAAATATTTGAGGATATAAATATGTTCAACCTGCTTTAAACATCATCACATAATGTGTACATGTGCTGGCTAGTACATGGCATGCCATTAATATGTACAACTTTTATAGTTTTATGTATTAGTTAAAAAAACTATAAAGGGGGCTGGGGATGTGGCTCAAGCGGTAGTGCACTCACCTGGCATGCGTGCGGCCCGGGTTCGATCCTCAGCACCACATACAAACAAAGATGTTGTGTCTGCTGAGAACTAAAAAAGAAATAAATATTTAAAAAATTCTCTCTCTCTCTCTCTCTAAAAAAAAAAGTTTCTTCTTAAAAAAAAACTATAAAGGAGTCATTTGAAGTTATTCATTGATTTTGGACATTGATTCATGCAGTCTTATAAATGTGTTGTATAAATGGAGTTTAATACCAAAAGCCTGTACAACGAGCGCGCTACCGCTTGAGCCACATCCCCAGCCCCCCTGTACAATTTTAAGGGTTTTTTTTTTAAATTAAAGAATTCATCTTAAAAACTACATACATTAGTGAATTTTATTACTGGACAATTAGCTGTGAAAAACATTGAGGGTAGTTTGTAGAATAATAATACCATAGTTAATGAAAAACTGTATAATATACCAATATCACTTGTTATTTTACTATCTCCTATTTATTTTTTTAGTTGTAGATGGACACAATACCTTTATTTATTTATTTATTTTTATGTGGTGCTGAGGATTGAACCCAGTGCCTCACATGTGGTAGGCAAGTGCTGTACCCATGAGCTACAATCCCAGCCCCTATTTATTCTTATAATAAATTTTGCTGCTTTCTGGCTGGACACAAAATCACGAGCCACTCACAGCCTTGTAGATTCAAACAGCAATTCTTTATTCCGGAACTGTCACCGGCACTCTACCCACACGTTCTGGGGAAATCCACACTCTCCACAGGGCTCTGAATCCCAAATATACTCTCAATCCCGCGAGAACTCAACGGGGAACTCAAGGAGCGGGTGCCTGGAGGCAGCAGGATAGGCCCTATTCCCAGCAGGATACACCTTAAACCTGGAACCACCCTAAACCCAAGGAGTGCCCTAAACCCTGATCTGCCCTAAACCCGGATCCGCCCTGGTCCTTGAGCAAGGTCACCTTACATGCAATGTCACTGCAAATGACCTGGGTCATGCCATGCGTCATTCCTACTTGGCAATGGCTCTCAGCAAAATTTAAAGCAAATTCATTGATCTTTCTATCCACCATGCCCAAATTAGTCATTTAATTTAACCAGTTACATGGTTCAAATAATTATTTTATTTTTTTTAATATTTATTTTTTAGTTTTCGGCGGACACAACATCTTTGTATGTGATGTTGAGGATCGAACCCGGGCCACATGCATGCCAGGCGAGCATGCTACCGCTTGAGCCACATTCCCCAGCCCATGGTTCAAATAATTATAACTGTTAATAATATTAGTCATTTCTCTGTTGCTACAGTGGTTTTCATGCATGAATTAATCTAACAATGCTTTACCAATGCCAATGAGTGAGTGTGGATTGAGTGGGTGAGGTGTGGATTTGTTGTTCTCCTGGCTAGTGGAAAACGAGAACCACTGTGACTTCGTGAAGCTCCGAGACATGCTCCTCTGCACCAACATGGAGGACCTGAAGGAGCAGACCCACTTCTACCACTATGAATGCTACAGATGCCGCAAGCTGCAGAAAATGGGCTTCACAGACGTGGGACCTGACAACCAGCCGGTTAGGTGAGCACAGACCCAGCAATGGCAGTTGGACGCGTGACTTAGGAAACCCCTGAACATACAGAGCATGGTTATTAGGAATGAGCAGTGCTGAGCTCCTCTCATCGTGGGCTGTCCTGAGGTGAGAATGGGAGATGCAGGAGGAGAGGAAGGGGCAGCTTCCTGAAAGGGATCATTTGCATGTTGAAACACGTCCAATGTGCCAATATTAAGGTGTGTATTCAAGGAAAACCTTTATTTTGCACTTGGAATTTGTATTTGAATGTTTGTATTTATGTAAAACAGATTCAGCGATTTGACAATATTGATGAAAATTGGCAAAGGATATTGAGATGAATTGAGGGAGAAGAGAGTTGAAGGCAGCAATGTGCTGACCTGTCAGTCCAGAGTGAAGAGCCCGTGGGCAGTGTTCAGCTGTGTTGGAGAGGAGTGACCCTCTCACTGCTGGATTATCAGAGTCCTTGAGTCGTTTTGCATTGGAGTCAGTCATGGTTCCTTGAAGAGAACCCAAACTGAACCATCTTCAGCAGATGATATTTTAAATGATTTCTTGCTTTAATTGAACTATTTTCAACATAGCCTCATATTTTAGAGGTTTTCTTAAATTTTCTTGTCAAGAGATGTAAAGAACTTGATATAATGGAAATAAGAAATCAGTTCTGTGTGTTTCAACACCCTGCTGTTCTTTGTGTACACCCTGAGACGGTTTTGCACCCCCTGCCGCTGAGCCGCATCCCCAACCACTTCTTGTAAATTTTGTTTTGAGACAGGGTCTTGCTAAGTACCCAGCGTGGCCTCCAGCCTGCAGTCCTTCTGACTCCAGACAGCTGTGGTCGCTGGCTTGCTCTGCCCAGCACATGCACACTGTGTCAACAATTATGTCTCACTCCTGTCATCCCAGTGTATGGAAAGTTCATTTTGTGTTACTACATATGAGAGGATGATATTTCATGGGACCTGAAATGCAGATATATTGTTAACATGCTCATTTATAAGAGAATTTTAACATGAGTCATAAGCATTCCTTTTTAGTTTTCAAGAGATATATGAAGCCAAGAGACAAGAGTTTTATGATCAATGCCAGAGGGAGGAAAAGCAGTTGAAACACAGGTTCATGCAGCGAGTAAAGGAGAAAGAATCAACACTTAAAGATGCTGAAAAAGAGGCAAGTACTGCCAGGTTCCATAGCAATTGTATTCCTTTTCAGGTATACTATTAAGTTGAGGAAAATCTCAGGAGATTAGCTGGTGTTCGGGGGAAACTTGCTATTCTTCAACAATTGTCTATCCACTATGTAGAGTCTGAATATAGCCTTTGCAGAATTACAGCCTGTAACTCTCTGTTTTCTGAAGTAGCTTGAGAATTTCCCATTTATATTTCCTGTGTTCCAGGTCCCAGGCGGCACCACCCTCCTAGCAGTGCTGGGCTAAGTTTACCCAGGACTCTCATGAGTTGGGTCCTTATGCCTCAGGCTTTCCCGTGGTGGAGCTGAGTGTTGGAGCCTGCATTCTGTGTGCTGGGGGTCACTCCACTGCATGGATCCCCTGAGCACTGCTCCTGGGAGCTGTCTTGGTGGCTTCCCCTGTGAGACTGCTAGGCATTGTCCTTGTGGGGCTCTCTGCAGTTGCCTTTTGAGGTCCCTGTCTTCCTAATTGAGCTACAAGGATTTAAAATACATTTTTTTTCCCTTGGGTCATACTGTAGTTTTTGCATTGAGCCCATGTCTTTTTTCTTTTTTACAGTTTTTATTCTTTTTTTTATTTTTTAAATTTTTTTAAAACTGAAGGATCCAACAGAAGGGGTAAGGATTCTCTCTCTCTCTTTTTTTTTAAAGAAAGTGTGTGTGTGTGTGTGTGTGTGTGTGTGTGTGTGTGAGAGAGAGAGAGAGAGAGAGAGAGAGAGAGAGAGAGAGAGAGAGAGAGAGAAATTTTTTAATGTTTATTTTTTAGTTTTCAGCAGACACAACATCTTTGTTTGTATGTGGTGCTGAGAATCGAACCCGGGCCGCATGCATGCCAGGCGAATGTGCTACCGCTTGAGCCACATCCCCAGCCCCAGTTTTTATTCTTTTTAGTTATATCTGACAGCAGAATCTATTTTGACATATTTGTACCAATGACACCATGCCACTTTGAGCCTATGTGTTGTGAGACAGCAAATGGTACTTTGAGGTTTTTGGAGACCAGTGAGTTACTGTCAAGGGCTGCAGTTTTTTTTTGTACCAGAGATTGAACCCAGGGGCATTTAACCACGGAACCCCAACCCTCAGCCCTTTTTTATATTTTATTTTGAGACAGGGTCTTGCTAAGTTGCTCAGGGCCTCACCAAGTTGCTGAGGCTGGCTTTGAGCTCACAATCCTTCTGCCTCTCCCTCCTTAGCTTCTGGGATTACAGGCATGCACCACTGTGCCCGTGGGTTGCAGTTTTGAAGATAACTAATGCCAATTCCAGGAAAAGGCAGTTGTGGGATGTGTCTTTGGATTTCAGAAACTCACAGGGCTCTTCTGCTGTTATCCTCCTGCTGCTAATTGTGGTGGTCCTTCTCTCCCTCTCCCTGTCCTTTTCCTCCCATCCCTTCTCCCAGTTTTATAAATTTGGTAGAAAATGAGTGTTGGGGATATGGCTCAGTTGGTAAAGGGCTTGCTTTGCATGCACAAGGCCTTGGGTTTGATCCCCAACACTTCAAAGAAAAACAAACAAGAAAATGCCAAGTGATGTACAGACTAAAGTCATGATGAAATGCTTCACACTTGCCCAGAGAGCCTTGTGTATTTAGATGCCCTTGACAGTGAGTCCATCTATTTAGCTTTTTAAAACTTTTTCAGAATAGCTATCTCTTTTTAAAAATATTTTTTGTTGTAGATGGACACAATACCTTTATTATGTTTATTTAGTTTTTTTTTTATTGTGGTGCTGTGGATTGAACCCAGTGCCTCACACATGCTAAACACTTGCTGTACCACTGAGCCCCAGCCCCAGCCCAGAATATCTCCCTCATTATTCAGATTTTTTTTATATACTGTATTTTTTTCCTTTAGTTTGATCCTTAGACTTTAAAAAACAATTCATAGATGATTTAAACAATCAACTTTAAAAATTTCTTCGTTATTTACATTTTATCTGTCCTTTTAGTTGTACATGACAATAGAATCCATTTGGACATAATTACAAAAGCATGAAATATATCTTGAAACATACTTTATATACAGAGATATGAAAATTGTGCTCTATATGTGTAATAAGGATTGTAATGCATTCCGACTGTTGTCATGTATTTAAAAAAATAAAATCAATAAAAAAGAAATATATCTTGATCTAAATCAGTCCCTAGTACCTCTCCTTCCCCTCCCCAACCCCTTGCTCCTTTCCTCTATTGATCTTTCTGCCATTAGCCACATCAATGTTTATAGCAGCACAATTCACAATAGCTAGGCTATTGAGCCAACTCAGAGGCCCTTCAACAGGTGAATGGATAAACAAAATGTGGTATATATACATAGTGGAATGTTACTCAGTCTTAAAGAAGAATGACTTTATGGCATTTGCTGGTAAATGGATGGAACTGGAGACTATCAAGCTAAGTGAAATAAACCAGTCCCTCCAAACCAAAGGTTGAATGTTTTCTCTGATATGTGGAAGCTAAACAATCAAAATTTCTTTTTTGTCTAAAATTTTCTCAACTTGGATATATCTGGATTTAATTGTTTTGGAGTTTGAACTTTGGAGTCATCTTATCACTTTGTTTTCTCATGTTGTCTGTGTTTTGATGTTGACATTTGCTTTTATGTTGGGATGGATATCTTTAGTATTGTTAGATGATGGTTTTTTTGTGAACTCCATTCTCCTCATAAATGTGCCCTGCCACTGGAGGTTTATCTTAACCTCAGCACATCCACTCAGCTTGTTCAAAGTGCTGTGTGCAATTCTCAGCTCTGCTTTGGGAGAATAACCATCAGCAATAGCTGTAGCTTCAAAGCAGAGTATATGTCAATGTACAGTAAAAGCTCATTTAAAAAATTTTTAAAGTGCATTTAAAATTATCTCTACCACTCTGTTAATTAAAGAGAAGAAAAGTGGAATGATTATATAGAATGTGCTAAAAATTAGATAATAGAGAAAGTAAAATTAGGGTTAAAATCTATAAAAAATAGAGGAGGAAGTGGGATATAAAAAAATCAAGAATGAAAGAAGAGAAGGGGAAGGTATGCAAATGAAAGAAGGAAAAAGAAAAATCTAATGACTGAATTTAAAAATGCTTAAAATTACACAGAATTAGGAAATCAAAGGGGACATAGGAAGCCAAGCAGGGGGACTCAGAAGAAGACAGGTGATACAGAAACCTGTGGGGAGGCTGCACATACTTTCTGCTGAGGCCCATAGGGCGCTTCCTCAGGCACTTCAGCTATGAGGCCATGGTTGGTCCAGGCCCCTACCGCCTTGGGCCAGAGGCAGCATCTCAGCCACTCAGCACCACACTGAGGGGGTCTGTTTGTTCTCCCACATTGGGATCAGCTTAGCCACTGTGGTGTGTCCATCCAGGTACTATCCTGTCCTCCTCCTTTACCCAGCTTATGCACAGGGGGTTCTGGGCCTTGCTCTGTGAGCCTCAGGGACGGTGGCCACTGGGGGGCTGTGCTGTCCTCAGTTCTGTTGCTGCCTTCCCTTCCGGTTCAGGCAGAAGTCTCTGTGCCCTGAAGCTTTCTGGTATGTGTGGAAACATGGAAGGACAGGGTTGGCTGCAATGCTCTGACCATCCTCCTCTGCTGCCTTGGGAGGTGGTTATGGACATTTTCTGGTTGGCCTGGGTCCATGTGGCCCTGGCTTTCCTGGGGTACTAGCTCTGGCTCTGCGCAGCAGCCCACACCCTCTCCTGCTTGTGGGGGGCACTTCACGTGCAATGTGGAGGTTTTGGTGCACACACAGGTGAACCTGAGCAGTGGATGGAGCCCCACTTTTCCTTCCTCTGCCTGCAATGAGTTTTGCTAGCTATAGGATTACAGGATTTTTTGTTGTTGTGTACTGGGGATTGAACTCAGAGCCCTCGACCACTGAGCCACATCCTCAGCCCTATTTTGTATTTTATTTAGAGCAGGGTCTACTGAGTTGCTTAGCACCTCACTGTTGCTGAAGCTGGTTTTGAACTTGTGATCCTCCTGTCTTAGTCTCCCAAGCCTTTGGGATTTCAGGTGTGTGCCACTGCACCTGGCAGACTACAAGGATTTTGTGCAGACTGTGAGCCTAGATTTAGCAATTTCATTCAAAGAGACCCTGTGGAATAAAAGAGTTAGAACATGTACTTTCTTAGGAAAAAGGAAAATGTTTAAAAATTTTTGTTCACAGAATTTTTTTTTTAATGGTGCTGGGGATGGAACCCAGGGCCTGTGCATGGGCTGGAAGGGGCAAGTACTCTACTGACTGAGCTACACCCCCAGCCCCATAGCATATTCAGTTTTAAAATCAACAAAAAGAATTACACATATGAAAAACCCGTGAAAATATAATGAATCTTTAAATATTGTTTGATGTTCAGGAAAAGACAATCTGTTCTTCAGCTGTTCTGTAACACTTGGATTTGGGTCATGACTGCACATTTGTCTTACAGCTGCAGGACAAGTTTGAGCACCTTAAAAGATTTCAACAAGAGGAGATAATAAAGCTTGAAGGAGAGAGAAGAAAACTGGAAGAAGAAATCATCGATTTCTGTAAAACAAAGGCTGCCTCTGAAAATGTGCAGGCTCAGCTGTGCGCCAACATGAGGAAGGACAAAGAGCGTAAGAAGTAGTCTTTTTACCTTCCAGCTGTGCAGGCTTCTGTCACTCTCTGTCCCCTCTGCTGAATCATGGCAGTGAGCTCTGGTTCCGGCTCTGGCCTTGAGTTCTCACTGGTTGTCTCTCTGTGTGCTTCTTCCACTCGAACGTGGAGTCCTTGTTAGGTGCTGTGTCATAGATGAGCAGTGTCGCTCAGAACCAGTTCACAAGGGAAAAAAGAAGTAGGCAGCACAGTACAAATAGAGTGGGTTTGGGGAGGAGGTTCTTTTACCATAGCCATGGCTGTGGCTCCAGTAGTGACTTAAGATTCACATCTCAGTAGAAACTGTGGGCTTCGTTTGAAATGGTAGGCATAAAATGTTATAAAGAGGTCATTATCAATTTCCTTATCAATTCTACTGATAACAAGTCCTTGTTAATTTTCATTACGATAGGATATTGACTTTTGGTTGGAATCCTTGTGCTTTCATGTCAGAGCTCTGTAAAACTGATATTAGGATAAAAGGTTCAAAGTCTAGAGACAGTACAATGGGCAGCCGGGAGTGCCATTTAGGTGACGATGTTATATATGCCGGGAAGATTTTCAGTAAGTTGAGTCTAAAAGTGTTCAAAATTATGGAAAGTAAGATTTTTTTTTCCTTTGGTGAAAACTTTCTTCTGGCCTTATGTGCTGTATTTTCTGAATTTAAAATGTTTCCATCAGTTTATGTGAGTGTGGCCGACTTCCACCATGGCTCAGTCTATTAAAATACAACTTTCGAGGGTCTTTCCCTCTGTTCCCTCCAGCTACATCTGGTTTAGCACACAGAGCCTTTCCAGAGTAATGTTTGCTTTTGTTGAACTTTTATTGCTGCATTCATTTTAATTATAGCATTTTTAGGATATCAGAATATTGTAGTATAGTCTCAAAATATTTCCAAAAACATGATCTTTGATTAAACCGTCACTGCATAGTGTTGTTCTGTGAAAAACAGGATGGGAAGGCAGGTGCCTGTCAGCTTCACATATGCATGTTGTTAATCGTTTTACAATGGGGGAGGAAGGGTCTGCTATATGGTTTTCTAGCGCAATCTCTGCAAGGACAGGATCTTTGTTTTGCTCACTTAGGTTTTCATTCCTGGGCTTAGACGATTCCTGACCCACAGTGGATATTAGTAGTTGAATAAATGAATGCTGCAAGAATACATCAGCTACATTATACGCACAAACTAATTTGGTACGTGAATTTTAGAAGACAATGTAACTTGTTAATGCTTTTCAACATGCTTGTGTGTTGTATTGCTGAAAGACTTGTATTCTCTTTCTTTCATCTTAATCAAATGTTATTAAAATCAGACTCACCAATGTTATGCCATAGCCAAAAACAATAAAATTAACCTTGTAAAAATTATTGCTCCTCTATAGTTAAGAATGGACTTTTAAGGTAATAATGGAAGAATCATTTTATTATAGCAAAAATTATTCACCCTAAAATAAACTATAATTTTTTTCCATTGGTATTCTCAAAGTATAAACCACCAAATCATAGTTTATTTTTGCTCTTTCCACAATTAACAAAATAGAGTTAGTTTCCTATATAACTTTTTACTATATGAACAAAACTACGACTTTGCTTGGCTTTATTTAAAACAGTTTCCAAATTTATGTAGCCCAGAAAGATTTAATGTGAGGATTCATTAACATCCTCACATATTGCCTTATTGTGGGCTGAGTTTTTTTTTGTAGTGATGTTTTGTTTCCATTAGTATTTCCTTGCATGTCTACTCTTTATTTTCTTTTTGGCTGCTGTTGGTATTTCAGGTGACATCATGAAATTATAACAGTCAAATGTGAATTGATGTCAATGTACACAGACTACCTCTTTAAAGTCATTGATGCAACACATTATCTCTCTGTTCATTGGTACCTGGTAAGACACACACCAATGCTTCTCATGTATTGGTTTTATGAATTGGGTAGAAAATGCAAAGTGATGTGCAGACCAAAATTATAATAAAATGTGTCTCACTTGCCCAGAGAGCTTTGTGTATTTAGGTGTCCTTGAGAGTGACTCCAGCTATTTAACTTTTTCTTTTTTTTTGTACTGAGGATTGAACCCAGAGGTGCTTAACATCTGAACCACATCTCCAACCCCTTTTATTCTTTATTTTGAGAGAGGGCCTCACTAAATTGCTGAGGATGGCCTTGAACTTGAGATCCTCCTGCCTCAGCCTCCTGAACCACTGGGATTACAGGCATGTACCACTGCACCTGGATCTATTTAACTTTTTAATAAACAAGTTTTAGCTGGTACATGAAAACACAAGTTGTACACACTGCTGCAGTAAAGTGATGGTTCAACACATTGACCTTGTGTGGTGTTTACAGGGTAAAAATGTAGATCTCCTCATATACTTAGCACTTCCTTGTGCTGAAGACCTTCCCAGCCCTTTCCTCCAACTCTCTGAGACGTGCAGGCCATCGTTGTTGGCTAGGTCCTTGCTGTGCAAAGTGCATCAGACTCCCTGCTTTTGTCTAACTGCACTCTAGTGCTCGCTGAGCAGCCTTTCCCCATTCCCCACTTCTGGAAACCACCTTTCTCTCAACTTCTGTGAGACCAGCTGTTTCAGGTCCCATGTGTCAGTGGCATGTGGCTCCTGCCCTTCTGTGCCTGCTTATCCCATGTAATGCAGTCATCTCCAGGTCCAGCCATGTCACGATTTTCATGGCTCCAGAGCACTCCATTATGTCCACCAGTCTCGTTTTCTGTGTTCACTCCCTGGCCAGTGGGCACTTCCTAGCTGCTGGGCTGGGGCTGCAGTAAGCAGGAGAGCAGGTGTCTTTGGGGGATGTGGCCAGTAGTGAGATGGCTGGATAATGTGGCAGCTCCATTTTTACTTATAGTGGCTATACTAGTTTACATTCCTACCAACAGTGTACAAAGGTTCCATTATCTCCTCATCTCCAGTAGCATTTCTAATTTTTAGTCTTTTTGGGTAAGAGCCTTTTTTTTTTAACTGTGATAATTTTTTAACTGTGGTTTTGAATTTCCCCATTGATTAGTGATTTTGAACATTTTGTTTTTCATGTACCTGTGGCTATTTGCATTTTCTATTTTGAGAAATGTCAATCAGATCATTGCCAATTTCTAAATTTTTGTTTTTTCTTTTGTATTTATTAGTGCATTATGGTCAAACATAACATTGGGGTTCATTTTGGCATAATCATACAAGCATGAAATATAATCTCCAATTCAGTCCTGAGTCCTTATCCTCTCTCTCTCCTCTCTTCCTTCCCCCTGTTCCTCGTCCTGTACTGTATTGGGCTTCTTTCTATTTACATATATTTTTTTAAAAAATTGGTGCCTTATATGTAAACACAGAGGTGAAATTTACTGTGGTATATACACCCATGTACACAGCAAGTTCTATTGATTTCTCTCCACTGTTCCTCCCCTTCCTCCTCCCTTGTTCCTCCTGCTTTGTCCCTTTCCTCTGCTCAACTGATCTCTCTTTTATTGCCATAGAATGCCCACCACCTCCCCCCTCTGACTTCGTTCTAGCTTCTGCATATGAGAGAAAATACTTGATCCTTGGCTTTCTGAGTCTGGCTCACTTAACCTCAGCATAATGTTCTCCAGTTCCATCCTTTTAGTAGCAAATTCTTCTTAATGGCTGAGTAGAACTCCATTGTGTATATATGCCACATTTTTTTTAATCCATTCATCTGTTGCTGGGCCTCTAGACCAGTTCCATAACTTGGATACCATGAATTGTGCTGTTATAAACATTGTGGTAGCTGTTTTACTGTTAGAGTCTGTAAACAAGTTGGGATGGTGCCTGGCATTTTGCCAGGGGGAGTGGTTTGTGAGGTGGTGCCAGTGAGCCATTAAGTGTGGAGATTTCTTATTGGTTGACTGCTGTATCTAGTTTATGTTAATTAAGATAAGCTGTGTGGAATGTATATATACTCCTCCTGTCCTACAATGGCTCCCACTCCTGCTGTATCAATCTACACAAGTTGCTCGTCAACCCCCCCCCCTTCCCGGTTATTTTGCTGCAGCCGGACATTACGCATTTTACGATAAAGCATGCTGATTTTAGTTCTTTGGAATAATTGCCAAGGAGTGGGATAGTTGGGTCATAGGATGGTTCCATCCTTAATCTTTTGAGGAATTTCCATACTGCTTTCCAGAATGGTGGTTCTAATTTGCAGTCTTTTCCCCTGCATCCTCACCAGAATTTACTATTATTTGTATTCTTGATAATTGCCATTTTGACTGGAGTGACATGAAGTCTCAAAACAGTTTTGATTTGCATTTCCCTGATTGCTAGAGATGCTGAACATGTTTTCATGTATTTATTGGCAATTTGTATTTCTTCTTTTTTAAAAAAATTATATTTGTTATTATTTATTTATTTATGTGGTGCTGAGAATCAAACCCAGTGCCTCACATATGCTAGGCAAATGCTCTACCATTGAGCTACAATCCCAGTCCTTTGTATTTCTTCTTTTGAGAAGTGTCTGCTTAGTTCATTTGCCAATTTATTAATTGGGTTATTTGTTTTTTTATTGTTAAGTTTTTTTTGGTTCTTTGTATATTATAGATATTAATCCTCTATTATAAGAGTAGCTAGCAAAGATTTTTTGTCCCATTTTATAGGTTCTCTCTTCACCTTCTGGATTCCTTTCCTGTATAAAAGCTTCTTACTTTGATGCCATCCCATTATTAACTATGGCATTATTTCCCTGAGTTTTAGGTGTCATTGAGAAAGTTATTGCTTGTGCCTGTATATTGGAGTGTTATTTTTATCCATTTATGATTGAGCTGTTTTACTTTTGGTGTTGAACTTTTTGAGTTCTTTATATGTTCTGTATATTGATTCCCTGGCAGTGGAGCTGGTGGTAAGATCTCCCATTTTGCAGGTGTCTCTTCATGTCTTATATTCTTTGCTGTGTAGAATCTATTAAATTTGATGCTGTTCCACTTATTGATTCTTGATTTTATGTCTTGAGCTTTAGGGGCTTAAGGAAGTTGGTGCTTGTGCTGACAAGTTGAAGTGTTGAGCCTACATTTTCTTCTAGCTGTTGCAAGGTTTCTAGTCTAATTCCTAGCTCTTTGATCCACTTTGAGTTGACTTTTGTGCAGGGTAAGAGGTAGGGCTCTAGTTTCATTCTTCTACATATGGATAATGAATTTTCCCAGTGCCATTTGTTTAAAAGGATGCCTTTTCTCCAGTGTTTGTTTTTGGCATCTTTGTCAGGAATCAGATGACTATATTGGTCTGTGCCTTCTGTTCTGCACTATTTGCTTAACTGTCTGTTTTTATGCCAGTACCATGCAGTTTTTGTTACTATAGCTCTGTAGTGTAATTGGAAGTCAGTTATTGTGATACTTTCACCATTGCTTTTTCAGCTTAGAATTGCTTTGGCTATTCTGGGTCTTTTATTCTTCCAAATGAATTTTAGGACTTTCTCTGCCTCACAGCCCTGTGAAGAATGTCATTGGTATTTTGATGGGGATTGTGTTCAGTCTGTATATTCCTTTAGGTAGGATGGCCATCTTAACGATATGAATTCTGCCTATCCATGAAGATGGGAGGTCTTTACATCTTGTGTCTTCTTCAATGTTCTATCTATAGATTTCATGTAGAGGTCATTCACCTCCTGGGATAGATTTATTCCTAGGTATTTTACTTTATTTTTGAGGCTACTGTGAATGTGATTGTTTTCCTGATTTATTTCTCTGTATATTTATTACTGGTATATAGAAAAGCTTTTTTTTTAAAAAAATAACTTTATTTATTTATTTTTATGAGGATCAAACCCAGTGCCTCACATGTGCTAGGCCATGCTCTACCACTGAGCCACAACCCCAGCCCAGCTTTGGGTTTTTGTATGTTGATTTTTGTAACCTGCTACTTTGCTGAATTTATTATCTCTAGTAGTCTTCTGGTGGAATTTTTGGATCTTCTAAGTATAGGATGGTATCATCTGAAGAGTGATAATTTGACTTCTTATTTTCCTATTTTTATCACTTTTGTTTCTTTCTCCTACCTAATTGCTCTGGCTAGAATTTTCAGTACCACATTAAATAGAAGTGGTGAGAGAGGACATCCTTGTCTTGTCCCAGATTTTAAAGGAAATGCTTTTGGTTTCCCCCCCACTTACTATGAGGTTAGCTTTTGGTTTTTCATATATAGCCATTATGATGTTGTAGTAAGTTACTTCTGTTCCTTGTTCTTCCATTTTTTTTATTACGTAAAGGTGTTAAATTTTTCCAGACTTTCTCTGCCTCTATTGAAATGTCTGTTCAATTTTTGTCCTTGATTCTATCTATATGGTTGTTTATATTTATTGATTTGATTATGTTAAACTATCCAAGTTTGTCCTGATGTACAATCTTCTAATATGTTGTTGAATATGATTTATAATGTTTTATTAAGGATTTTTGCATCTATGTTCATCAGAGATATTGGTCTGTAGTTTTCTTTCTTTGATGTGTGCACATATGATTTTGGTATGAAGATGATACTGGCTTTCTAGGGTGAATTTGGAAGTGCTCCATCCTTTCCTATTTCATGGAACAAGCTGAGTAGCTTTAGCTTTAGATCTTCTTTATTTATTACTATTATTCTTTACTCTGCAGCATGATTTTTCTTTATTATGTTTTTCAGCTGTAGCTCTTCCATTCAGAAACGGGAGACCATGTTTTCATTAAGTCTGTTTTTCCAAATAACCCAGTCGATAAATGGGCAAAGGAACTGAGCAGACCCTCTTCTCAAAGGAAGAAATATGAATGATCAACAAATCTATGAAAAAATGTTCACCATCTCTAGCAATTAGAGAAATGCAAATTAAAACTACACTGAGATTCCATCTCACTCCAGTCAGAATGGCAATTATCAAGGAACAATAAGTGTTGGCGAGGATTTTGGTAAAAGGTTCATTCGTACATTGCTGGTGGGACTGCAAATTGGTGCAACCACTTTGGAAAGTAGTATGGAGATTCCTCAGAAAACTAGGATTGGAACCACCATTTGACCCAGCTATCTCACTCCTCAGCATATATCCAAAAGTTTTAAAATCAGCATATTCTAGTGATGTGGCCACATCAATGTTTATTGTAGTTTAGTTTACAATAGCTAAGCTATGGAGCCAACCTAGGTGCCCTTCAACAGATGAATTGATAAAGAAAATCAGTATATATGTGTATGTATATACATATATGTATATATATACACACACACACACACATACACACACGCATACACACACACACAATGGAATGGAATATTACTCATCCATAAAGAAGAATGACTTAAGACATTTTCCAGGAACTGGACAAAAACTATCATGCTAAGTGAAATAAGCCAGTTCAAAAAAACCAAAGGTCCAATGGTTTTGCTGATATATGGATATACTGATATATGGAAGCTAACCTAGAGTAAAGAGGAATGGAGAATAGATATTCAGTAGCTTAGACAAAGGGGAATGAAGGGAAGGGATGGGGGATGGGTAAAGGAAAGACAGTGGAATGAATCTGAAATAATTTTTCTATGTACCTATAAGAATATATGAATCTCACCATCATGTATATCTGCAAGAATGGGGTTTGAATTAGAATAAGATATATTCCATGCTTATATAATTATATCAGAATGAATTCTATGTTATGTATAACTAAAAAGAACCAATAAAAATGTTTGTTTTCCCCCTCTGCTTTCCCCAGCTTAGGAGTAGGTTGAAAACGTCTTAATTTGTATAAGTTGTTATGAATTTAAATCTTAATTTATCTATTTTAAGTGTTAATAAAGCATTCAAATTGTAGATTGTATATGACTTCTAAAAATAAAATGCACTTTTATTCTGCAATCTTTTTTCTGTTTGGGAAATTTCTATTTTTTTCTATTGAAAAAATCTATTAATATTTCCAATGTTGAGATAGTTGGGTGCCACTTAGTGTTCAATTTCAATAACTACTGACTTTAAAAATTCAAAATTGCTCTTACAATTCAGGTTCTAGAAACTACATTTTGGAAATGCCTGCCCCCCTCCCCCGAGTTTATGATGTCAAAATAAGACTGGGAAAAGAAATCATGTGGGATCAAAGTCATTGTAAAAGTAACCACATGCTACTTCAATGTGAAGAACAGCCCTATTGCTTTTGACTTCACATGCAGATTTTTGCCTCTTTCAAACTGCATCAAAAATTTTAGGGAACATTTAGGTAACTGGAATATACAGAAAGACTCTGCATAGTAAGAAGTGGGCTTAATTAACCACAGCCCACACTGAGTAGAAGGAGGCAGTTCATTCAGAACATCCATGTCTTTACTGCAGGTGGTCAAAGTAGGAAAGACATAATGTGTGTGTGTGTGTGTGTGTGTGTGTGTGTGTGTTTAAATAGATGTGCTCTTCTATCTAGAAGCTCCATTACATCAATAGCATAAAGTGGGCTTAATGGTTTACTTCAGACAACTCAGCAGTGTCAGTGTTTAAGGAAACAAGTACCTTAGAAACAAGCCAGCAGGCAGGTAGTGCACACACTGGAATCCTGGACCAAGGGGAGATCATGTCCCAGGTGGGACAGTGGGAGATGGTGGAAGACTTACTTCATTGACCTATTCAAAACAGTGTGCAAATTAAAACTGGCAAATCATTTCTGGAATTGGCTATAGTTAACTGAAACCTCAGATATTGAAACCATGGGTAAGGGGGACTACCAAAGTCAAGTGGTTGAAAGACAAAAAGGGAATCTCAAAAGCAGGAATAGAAAAGAATTCATCACACACCAGACAGCCTCCAAAATTTGTGATTTCTGTTCAGAATTCATGAAAGCTCCATCTTTTCAGGCAGTGAGATGACATTTAAATTGCTTAAAGGAAAAAAAAACTCTATCAACTCAAAATTTTATACCTGACAAAACTGTCCTTCAAAAGTAAAGGAGAAATTTGTATACTCTAGCCCCACACATGTGTCCCAGCTGTGAATAAGAGATTTGTTTTAGATCCATAAACACTAATAAGTTGAGAAAGGAAAATACTACATAAAAATAGCAACCAAAAGACACATGGAATGGCCAAGAAAATATCAGATAAAAACCATTTCATGATGAAAAGGGCACCATATGTCAAGACCATGGCCAATCTGCCAAGATGATGTAAAAACTACAAGTACCAAAGTAAATAAACAAACAAATAAAATTCTGAAGACACTTATAATAGGTAAAAAGACTAAGTTGGTAATCAAAGACACAATAAGACATTTAGATAAGAAGAAGTGAAATTCTGTTAGCTCATAATATGGCTTTTTGGGCAGTGTGCACACAATTTTAAGCAAGCTACGAAAGAACTATTAGATAAAACAATACAGCATGATTGAAGGACAAAAAACCAACATACAAGATCAGTCCATTTCCTGGACATTAGCCATGAACATTTGGAAGTGAATTAGGGAGACTACTCTATGCATGGCAATATAAAAAATTAAATACTTAGTAATAAGCATGTATGAGCCTACCACACTGAAAATCCTCACCAGAAGAAAACATGCCTGAAATCCCAGCAGTTTGAGAGGCTGAGGTAGGAGGATGGAGAGTTCAAAGCCAGCCTCAGCAAAAATTGAGGTGCTAAGCAACTCAGTGAGACCCTGTCTCTAAATAAAATACAAAATAGGGCTGGGGATGTGGCTCAGTGATCGAGTGCCCCTGTGTTCAGTCACTCGTACCCCCCCCAACTAAAAAAAAATCTTGTCCACATTCATGGACAAAATGAAAATGTAATGTGGTTAAGTGAAAACCCCCAAGCTGACCTATGCACCAATGCAAACCTTACCAAAATCCCCACCGTTAGTCTCTGCAAAATATTCAGTGATTCTAAAATTCATATGGAAGTTAAGGACCCTGAGCAGCCAATACAATCTTTAAAATGAGCAGAAATAGGAGACTCATATTTCCCAATTCCAAACCAGCACAAAGTTTCACTTATCAGTGAAGCTGGACCCCTCCCGCCCTAGGTGAAACCAACTCTTAAGAGACAAACACCCTGACACAAGACCTAATCACTGGAAACCCACAAAGAAAAAGAGAAAATGCCCTGAGACTTGGTGGAACTTGGGGTCTCCTTAACATGTCTCCATAAGCACAGGAAACGAGAAGCGGACTGACAGGCTGATCTCAAACCCTGAGGCTGTCACACAGCAAGAAAACAACCCAGAGTGAAGACAATCTCACCAGCAACTGATTTGATATGGTGAGTAACCACATGAATAACTCAGAAAAGCAACTAGGTAAAAGGTGGGCATGCTGAGCAGACACTTCTCAGAATAAACACAAATGGCCAATGAGTATATAAAAAATGCTCAGTAAATTAGTTTTCAAGGAAATGCAGATCAAAACTACAATAAGATATCATATTAGCCTAGTTAGAGTGTGCCAATTTTCTAAAAAACAAAAAATAACAAATGATGTTGTAAATGTGAGGAAAAAGTAACTCATACACTGTTGGTGGGCATTTGAATCCTTGCATCTATTATAGAACTGGTGTGGAAGGGCCTCATAAAACCAAAACTAGCTGGGCAGGGCTGCCCATAGCTGTAATCCCAGCCACTGCTGAGGCAGGAGAATTGTGAGTTCAAGGGCAGTGTAGGCAAATTAGCCAGCCTTGTCACAAACAAACAAACAAACACCAACACAAAAACAAAAACTGGACTGGAAGGCCAGGCATGGTGGTGCATGCCTGTAAACCCAGTGATCTGGGAGGCTGAGGCATCAGGTTGGCAAATTTGAGACCAGCCTGGGATACTTAGTGAGACTCTGTCTCAGATGTTTTTAAAGAAGGGGCTGAGGCTATCGCTCAGGGGTAGAGGTGCAAGGCCTCTGGTTTAATCCTCAGTAACTCAGATATAGTAAAAATAGAGCTACCTTATGATCTCACAAGTACTAAGACATGGAATCAACTCGGGTGCCAATGACATGCGACAGGATAAATACAGATAGATAAAAATGCATATATAATTAAATCCTGTCACTGCCAGTGAGGTGGATGAAATGAGGGGACAGTATGTTAAACTGGAATAATTTATAACCAGGACAGTGCATGTTCTCTTATGGGTGGATGCTGAGGCAGCAACTTGCATGTGGGAGGGAAAAGACTGAAGGGTGAAGAGTGGGTAGAGGGATGAAGGGGATGGATTCAATGCACACCACTGTCATGTGCAGATGTGTGTTAAAATATCATTGGAACCACAATAATATGCACAGTTCATACACATTGGTGAAAACTAATACTCTTTAAAAAGTTATGACAATCAAGACATTGTGGTACTGACAGAATGACAGACATACACATCCCTGGTACAGGGAGGTCAGGGTGGTGATGCCAGGGCAACAGTAATGTGGGAGGCCAATCCCAGAAGCTTAGCAGGACCTTGTAAAAAGCACAGACTGAGAAGACTGAGAATGGCTGGGGACATATCTTAGCAGCAGAGTACCTCTGGGTGCAACTCTTAGTGCCACAAAAATAAATAAGTGGAATAGAATTTAGAATCCTGAAATGAATGTTTATATTTACAGTCAATTGTTTTTCATAGAGGGTGCCAGGGAGATGAAGGAGATGTTTTCCAAAGATCTGGAAAAACTGGTTATCCATATATAAAATGGAGCAAAACCTAACATCATATGCAAAAATTAACTTAACACAGATGAAGGACCTAAATGGGAGAGCTGAAACCATAAAAATATTAGCAAAACATAGTACAAGTCTTATGACCTTGGCTACAATCATAGCTTCTTAAAAATGACACTTCTTATGCATACAACAGAAATTGTAATTTATTTAACTTAAATAGTTTTCTGCATTAAAGTACAGAATTGAGAAAGTGTATGGTAGAAAACAAGTACAAATCATATGTGGATAAAGGCCTAGTATCAGAATGTATTAAAAAAAACTTCTACAACTCAAGAGTTAAAAAAAAAGCACCCTGATTTTAAGGAGCAAATGACTTAAACAGGCATTTTTATGTAGAGAATCAGAGGTAACTGTGTTACTATTACTGTCCTTGATGGAGTCTGCCTGCAAACGGGATATTCTGTCAAGGTATAGATAGGTAACAGCGGACATGCTTGAAAACCAGGTGTCTGCTGTCCTTGGGAGGACTTGCCTGCAAATGGGATGTTCTGCCAAGTGGGCTAGGAGAGTGCTGAGAAAAATTTTTTATCTATTCTAAACCAAGAACAGAGCTCAACATACTCTAGGTCAAAAGTAGATTAGCCATGAGAAGCGAGTCACTTCTGATTAGAAAGTAAAACTTCTGTATGCTATGTTTAATTAGCTGAAAGACCTGATTTATTGATGTTGGAAGGCTGCCTTCTTTGTTCACAATACTATAAAAAGATTGCTTGTACACAATAAAGGACTTTTTTTTTCCTGCTGCTGCTTCGCTTGCTCTGCTTCTTCTTCTTCTTTCTTTTCCCATGCTGACCTGCAAGTGAATTACTGCAACATTTTTCCAAAGAAAATAAACAAATAATGAGCAAATGAAAATATGCTCAGTTTGATCTTGAAAAGGAAACATCCTATCCCTTGAAGGAACACGGTGGACCTAGAGGTGAAGTAACCCGTACCAGACCCGCGGGTGCAAAGCCCCTAGAGTCCATGCAAGCCAGCCGTCCCTGGCACCCAGGACCCGCCCGGAAGGGGACGTGAAAATGCACCTTCGGCCCCTGACGCCAGGCCGACGACAGCCATTAGTAAGTGCCCATCTCCCCAGGTCGCCAGAACAGAGGGTTCTTAAGGTCCTCACCATGACAATAAAAAGATGTGAGGTCAAAGTCATGTTCTTACCATGTTGATCACAGGATGCAGACACCTACTGAGACTTTGCTGCACCTCCTGAATAATCACGATTTTTATGTGTAAATTTCAAATAGAATTTTAAAACGTAGGAACGCCCAGTCACCCCCAAGTACAGTTTATACTTGCATTAGAAAAATTCCAAGCCGCTCTTGAGAACTAAATAAATCCCCCTGCCACGAGGTGGAGGTGGGCAGCAGACAGGTGAGGGCTGAGCAATGGAGGACTTGAAGGTGGGAACCCGACAGCCATGCTCACAACCCTCCACAGCGCAGCCAGCCGAGTCCTCCTGCCTTCTGGTTCTGCACCCTTACCCTGGCACACGCGCGTCCCACAGGACCACCTTCCTCCTGGCTAGCAGTGTTCAACACCAAGTACTGTCCTGTGTGTTCCTTTCATTCCAACACCAAAATATACCTATAAATTGAAGCCTACTCAACTGTCATCAGAGTAAAGTGGCTTGTGAATGAGTTATGCGATGGTATTACATGACAGCCTGAAAGAAACACTCGATTTGAATTGACAATGTTTTCCTATTGCGAAGGGAGTAATGGAACACACCAAGGAGACAGGTCAATGTGCTCACTGCAGAGCTATTTCTGTAAGCTGATTTCTTGGTGCCACTGGATGTCATAAAAAGCACTACTAAAACCTCTGAACAGGTCATGTGAGCTATCTTGCAAACTTTGAACAAGTCCTAAGTAAGGAGTTGCATGAGCAACAAGCAAGTAGAAAGGTCAGACATGGCACAGATTTTAAACAAGGAACCCTGATCTTTTGGAGAAATTAGGTCAGTGTATCTAAAATAGATTTTTTTTTAGTTGTAGATGGACACACTACCTTTATTATTTATTTGTTAATCTTTATGTGGTGCTGGGAATTGAACCCACAGCCTCACATATGCCAGTAGGTAAGTGCTGTACCACTGAAATACCTGGCCAGCTCCTAAAACAGATTTTTTTTTTGAGAGAGAGAGAGAGAGAGAGAGAGAGAGAGAGAGAGAGAGAGAGAGAGAGAGAGAGAGAGAGAATTTTTTTAATATTTATTTTTTAGTTTTTGATGGACATAACATTTTTATTTTATTTTTATGTGGTGCTAAGGATCGAACTCAGCGCCCCACGCATGCCAGGCGATAGTGCTACCGCTTGAGCCACATCCCCAGCCCACAAGATTTTTTTCATAGTTGGTTTTCAGTTAGTAGGAAATTATGGATAATTTTGAAATTATCTTTCAGTTCAATAATTCTCTTTTCTTGTAAAGACAGGTAAAGGCAAACATCTCTCTCTCTCTCTCTCTCTCTCTCTCTCATACACACACACACACACACACACACACACACACACACAAATCACATATTACTACCTCTAATGTCCTCCCACTCCTAAAATGTATCATTTGATGGTGATATTTGTACATTCCCATCATTTTACAGTTAGAACCAACATCTGAGGGTGTTTTTTTCCCCCCTAAAGGGATAAGACATTAAAAAAAAAAAAACCAAAAAACTACAGTGTAATCTTTTTTTCTATTTTCTGCTGTACTGGGGATTGAACCCAGGGCCCTGCAGATGCTAGGCAAACATTCCACTGCTAAGCTACATCCCCAGTGCCAAAGGGTAACATTTTTTTAAAAAATATTTATTTATTTTTAGTTGGACACAATACCTTTACTTCACTCATTTATTTCTATGTGGTGCTGAGGATTGAACCCAGGGTCTCACACATGTGAGGTGAGCACTTTACTGCTGAGCCACAACCTCAGCCCCCAAAGGGTAACATTTTAAAGTAGTAATTCAAGATACAAATTTTTTTTTCTGGATAACATAGACATCACAAAAACAAGTAGAAAACACAAGAACAAAAAGTAATTATCACTGAAAATATTGCACAACTTCAGCTCCAAATTTGCTTTATATAATTGGATGGATATAAATTAATGAACAGAAATTTAAGCAAGATATATTAACAATTTAACAGAACCTGATAATCTAATTTCTTCCAGTTTTTCTCAAATTCATTTGAGTGTTTCCATCATGGTGCTCATAAGAAAATCAAACAACATATGGCTACTACAGTTGAATGTCAAATTAAGTACTTATGACATACTAAATTCTTCTGTAATAAAATTATGAAGAATTTTTAAGGAACTTATGTTTTATATGTAGAAAAGTGTTAGAGTCAAATATTCAACTCAACAAAAATAATAAACATTTTTGATTCCTTTGTTGGTGTAGACTGATTCTCCTTTTGCTAATAAATGTTTTTTTTAGCTGTAACATCACTGGGCTGAACAAATAAATCACCTTGAGTACATAAGAAAAAAATAAACACATGCTAAATTGATAATCATTACTACTACATCTTTACTAGGCCATCTCTACCTCTAACACTTCAGAAGCTTAGAGATTTAAGCAAGAAAAATTAAAGGAGAAATTTCTTTTTTTGAGATCATAACTATGAAGTCATGTGGTTATAAAATTCTGCATTTGTGTGCAAAACATGAATCACATTTACTTTTAGTCTCCCTACTTATTCGTGTCAATCACCTAGCAGGACTTAACAAATCCCTTTCAAAGAAATAGAGACTGATATGTTTATATAACTTCAATAACCTCATCACTACAGTAATGAGAGATGAAGTATCCTTTTGCTATGTTTCAAGACAACAAGGAAGGAAATCACAAGAAAGAGAAATCAAAATTATTACAAACTGAGAAACTACTTCTCATTAAGTTTTACCATGGTGCCACCTTCATTTTTACATAAGCATGGTGGCATAATTCAAGTCAATAAGTCAGAAATCTTAATATTTAAAATTTATCTTGACTTTCATTTATCACCATATTAACCAAAAGAATTAGATAAAACACCTAGGAAAGGGTAATATTAAACCCACTTTGCTGAGTTGATTTATTGACACATCAACCCATTTTTATATAGAAAAGGGATAGTGCATCTCAGTTTGCTTACAAGCTAGGAGATCACTTAAAATTCTGCATTTCCTAACTGCAAACAGAATATAGCACTTCCAACAGATTATAAATAAACTGTTTTTCAAGCATAGAGCCAGCCCAAATGATAATGCACTATTTAAAAAGACCTAAGGCAAGGAATTCCATTTCCAACGGAAAAAAAGAACTGTGCAAATAAGCTTAAAACTACTCTTTTTTCGTGCCAGTGTTATAAAATGTAGCTTTTAATAAAACTTTGACCCAAATGCCATTAACTTCAGAAAATAATTTGGTGGAGAAAAGAAAGTTATTTCATTTAGGAAAAATAACCACTATATTTTTCCTAATCTTCAACACATACAATTTAAACATATACAGTAGCTTTAACACTTTACAAAATTCTTATGTACTAGAGCAATAACAAGGTCTAAATACAATTATATTTTTAAACACTGGGTCCAGGCTTTACATAAAAATACCATCCTATTGCCCCCCCCAGTTTCTAAAATATCACATATTTTCATCAACATCTGCAGCCATCCAGCAATTTTTAGGAAAATTTTTATGCATGATCTTAATTCCTAATCCCTAGCTCTTTGGGCTCAGTGATGAGATCAAAACCACCAAAAATGATGGTTCACTTGAAGTCAGAGGAGAGACCCTGCTCAATTAAGTCTCATAGGATAAAAGCAGTGCTGCATCAACTGGCTCCATGCAGGATGGGCACGTGGAGGAGCTCATCAACCAGTCACCTGAGCAGCCCAGGTGATAGATGTGCATGCATGGCAGAAATCGAATTGAGTCCCCATAAACAAGAGTCCATCACAGAGATCACACACTCCCGAGCTTTTTTCCTGACCCATCTCTGCCAGGGTCATAAGCTCCCTTAGGCAGATGCTGTGTAAGGCCTATTCTTTGAGCTGTCCTAATTTGTTCCTCTTCGGAGTTGCTAGCGGAGTCGGGTGTTGGACGATACATTGGAACTGGAACTTGTTCCTGATGCAGCGGCTCCTGATCCTGCTCTGTCTCCTCGCCAAAGCTGGCGCGGTCCACTGTGAAGCAGGGAGATGTCATCCGAGATGGAGGATTTGAGGCAGTTCCCCATCTTCCGGGTCTGGGGTGTGTGATCTGCGGGGGAGGAAAAAAGCTATCATGGGGTTGTTTGCAGGCTCCTCGGTCAGCCTCTGTTCCGGAGGTGGGGTCGTGGGCAGGCTGGGGCTCAGGCACAACTCCCTGGACCGGCTGCCCTGTGAAGCTCCTGCCAATCCCCCCAGGGACTCCAGGCTGGGCCCAGGCCCACTGAGGTCACCGCAGGTGTCCTCCTTGGACAGGGCCCGGCAGGGAGACTTCCCCACCCTATCCCCGGCAGGCAGGCAGTGGCAGCCTGGAGCTGCTGAGCTTAGTCCAGGTAAGGAGGGGCATGGCCCTCAGGCTGCCTCAGCTGCTGCTGGCCTAACCAGTGCCTGAGCCTGGCCTCATCCTGCTTGCCTCAGCACAGCAGCCAGACCAATGTGCCTGGGGACCAGCCTTGGGGTTACTTTTATATTACTATGTCTTTCCTAAAGCTGCCCAATTTCCCACTAACTACACAAAGCAGAAATGAATAAAAAGATACTTTTGGGAATAATATTCTCCAATATTTTGAAGTTTAATTACGTTGTGTAAAAGGACCAATAGAGTTGGTATTGCACTACTGTGGGGTTCCTTACACCAAAATACTCAGGGTCATTTCAGGGGAACTAGGCTGCACGAAATAACTACACAAGCGACAGAGGTACCTGTTTCTTTGGGGGTCCTGTGATGGCTTCTCTGACCTTAAGGGTCAGCAGAAAGAGAGAGAGCAAGCGCTTGCTGAATCCTTTTATTGAGGAGAAGCCATTCAATTGAGGCAAGGGGTCAGGTTTCAGGGGTTGAGTCTAGCTTCATGATGTCTGCTGTCAGCAGGTTGACTGACATCTAGAAAGGCCACACCCAAGGGCAGAGTAAGAGAAGGGCACACACAAAGGACATTTCCATGGAACATTCTATCCCAAACAGGGCAAAGGGGTAGTATCACAAGGAACAGGTTAGAGTAGCTCAATCCGTGGGGCGGCTCGCTTAGGTCTGCAGGCATTTCCTCAAACTTCCGTGACCAGGGCAATGTCCAGGTCACCACAAGATGTAGTGCTGGTCAGAGCCTTTCCACTCCAGGAAGGAGAATGAGAAATCATTCAGACTGGCTCCCCACACACTACTTATCTAATAGTATTTTTTTTTTTACTATTTCCTAAAAATTTAAATAGCTTGATATCTATGGCAGAATAATATGTGAATCAATAAATGACAGTGTGAACACATTAAGAAACAATCACTTTTTTTTCATTTTTTATTTGTACTTTTTAGTTATGTATGACAATAGAATATATTTGACATATCATACACACATGAAGTATAACTTCCTATTTTTGTGGTGGTGTATGACATGGAGTTACACTGGTCATGTACTCATAGATGAACAAAGGAAAGTATGTCCCATTTATGCTACTATCTTTCCCATTCCCATTTCCCCTCCTTTTTCCCTACTCTGTCTGTGCAATCTGGTGAACCTCCCTCCGTCCAGCCTATTGTGAGTGAGCAACCCCATATCACAGAAGATATTTGGCTTTAGATGTTTTGGAATTAGCTTATTTCATTCAGCAAAAAACACTCACTTTGATTTAGTACCAAAATTCATGAACAATGTAAATGAAGTAGTTCCTAATCCACTGTAAAATTGCTGGAAAATACAGATAAAACTACTTAGGAATAAGTCTTTTTTTCCCCCTGATATAATGATCTTTGTGAGAATTTGGTTTTCTTGTGATTTCAAGAGCCAGAGTATTTAGTAGTTTGGGATTTAAAATAAAATTATAGCCTTTCATATGAGCTATTTGCATCATAATCTGATGTCTGTGAAGATCAATTCCACCATATCAACTAATGATGTCCAATAATTGTTAAGCAAATGTCAAAGGTAATGCTACATACACTTTCTGTGATTACAGAACATCTCTATATCCAGTCCACACACACACACACACACACACACACACACACACACACACACACGAGGTGCAGAGAAAGGTTCACCTCTCCATCTCCAGTCTTCTCACACACCCAGACAGGAGGTGCAGAGAAAGGATCACCTCCCCATCTCCAGTCCTCACTCACACATCCAGACAGGAGGCTCAGAGAAAGGCTAACTTCTCCATCTCCAGTTCTCTCACACATCCAGACAGGGGGTTCAGAGAAAGGCTCACCCCTCCATTTCCAGTACTCTCATACATCCCAATAGGAGGTGCCCAGAAAGGCTCACCTCTCCATCTCTAATCCTCACACACACATTTAGACAGGGGGTGCAGGAAAAGGCTTGGTCTACATTTCATATTTCTTAAGCCTTTTCTCCATGTAAATATTTTTATCTTTCCTAAGGTGTATATCCTGGAGAGGTCTTTCTACACTCATGACATATATAAGGTTTCAATACTCTGGATTTCCTGATTTTGAAGAAAGTTTGAAATTTGAATAAAGGCTTTTATATATCACTTGCATCCTAATGTTTACTCCCAGTATGAATTTTCCAGTGTTTAGTCAATTTTGAGCTATTTCTAAAGTTTTTGCCACTTTCTTTACATTCACAGAGTCTCTCTCCAGTATGAATCCTCTATTACTGGGTCAACATTAAACTTCTGTTAAAGTTTTTTTTCCACAATGTTCACAATGTATCTTCACAATGTTTGTAAAGCTTCTCTCCAGTATGGGTTTTCTGATGTGCAAATGAGATTGAAGCTTTAATTAAAAGCCTTGTCACATTATTTACACTTGTAGGGCTTCTCTGCAGTATGAGTTCTCTGGTGTTGAGCAAGGTCTGCAGTTTGATGAAAGGTGTTTCCACATTCTTCACATTTTCAGAGTTTCTCATGGCTATGGTATCTCTCTGGTGTGTAGAAAGGCATAAGCAAATCCTAAAGCTCTTGCCATGTTTTTCACGTTTGAAGGGCTTCTCTCCAGTACAAACTCTCTTATACTGAGGAAGGGATGCATTTAGAGTCAAAGCCTTGCTATTCTTGATGTTTGTAGGGCTTCTCTCCAGTATGAGTTCTCTTGAGCTGAGTAAGATGTGAGATTTGAATAAAAGTTGTGCCACATTCATTACAATTGTAGGGTTTTTCAAGGGTATGACACCTCTGATGTGTAGAAAGTGCATGAAAACGTTAAGAAAAGGAGTCACCCTGTGGGGGCAGCACTGAACCGAGTGTGGGGCATTTCATAATAAATGCCTCTGCTGTCATAAGGAGTTGACTTATTCTTTATGTTCTATAGCAAGATAAACATTCCAAAATGAATAAATCTAAATGAAAAAATCATGCACATTTACATAAGGTTGAATTTGAAAGGTTTTACCAGGACTTTCTGAGGATTCTAGGAATGGACACAGTCCCATAGGTCCCTCTGATGTTTTAGCCAGTGATGCTTTGCTCAGGAAGATCACAGAATCTCACCCACAGAAATGCTGATGCTTAAAATAAAGGTCCATTGACAACTAAAAAAAAAAAAAAAAAAAAAAAAAGAAAGAAAAAGAAAAAAGAAAAAAAAAAAAGAAATGCTGATGCTGTCAGGAGACTTTGACCACGGTTTTTGGAGGGTTGGTGTTGGCTCTGAAGGCCAAACTTCAGATGGAGCCTGAGAACTCAGAAAACAGCTGGAGAACCTGTGTCCTGGTACTCTGATCTCCTATGTAGACTTTTCATTCTCTTTAATAAAAACTAATCTCATGCTCCAGGATCATTCTTGGTCCTGTCTACCACACAGGGACTGCAGGGTTTATATAGAAGCTGTGACATTTCCTAAGAATGCTGCATTTCCAATGGGGTTGGCAAACAGACAAAAACAAAGCCACTGCAGGGCATCTCTCTGTATGACATCCTGATGTGATAATGTGGGGATCCCAGCAGGTGAGTCAGGCTGGGATGGGGTTTTGGGGCAAGGGCTCCTTAATTACCTCTGTCTCTGATGAATCTAGGGATTGTAAAGTATGGGTTTACCACACAGAGCATTAGAAGATGGAATCAGCGCCTCCAAGTCCAGCTTAAGTACAACCACAGGGAACTCGGATTCCTCAGAATCTGAGCAAAAGCCTCTAGCTCCGTTTTTTTACATCACAAAGAGGCAAAGAATCCCACAGAATTCTTAAGGGTCTTGCAGGGGAACAAGATGGGCAGCTACCATAGGCCCTTCCCCCATTTGCCTTAACTGGTGCAACCACTGTCCCAGCCCAACATTGCTCTACAAAGGTCTCCCAGTTTCCTTACAGGGGATCAGGCAGACCTTGAGCGATGGCCTTACGTTCTTCATAGCTCCTGGGTTCGTTTTCCACTTCCCGGGTTTTGTCTTCTTGCTTACCTTTTCCTCCATGTCTCAGTGTCTGTCATTCAGTGATTTCATGTTTACTATAGTCACCCCAACTTTTACCTAGGTGTTTTATATAGAAGATCCAGAAAAAGTTGGGAATGGTGGTGCCTGCCTACATTACAACCCAAATGACTCAGGAAAACTAAGGCAGGAGAACCTCAAGGTTGAGGCCAACCTCCAAAACTCAGTGAGATTCTGCCTCTAAATACAGAACTAAGTTTAGTCCCACAAACCCCCTTTGTCTGTGCTGCACAAGATACAGCAAAAACTGAGCTTAACCTAGGTTGCAATTAGGGGAAAGAAAGACATGCAGAAAGACATGCTTCCCCTGTGAATGTTGGGGGTAGAATTTTAAATTTGGGAAAGAGAACCATATATTTTCCACCTTTTAAATTCCTTATTCTAGAAGCAGTCAAGATGATATTTACTCTTTTGTGGGAAATATAAATTCTTCAACAAAGATCTAACCAAGATGTACGGAACATGAGGAAAAAAAGATAAAATTAGACAACATGTTTTAGTATATTTGATGATTAAAGATACAAAAATTTCAGAATGCAAACAATCCTGAAAACAATAGGTGAGGGGCAGGGGATGTGGCTCAAGTGGTAACATGCTTGCCTGGTGTGCATGAGGCACTGAGTTCAATTCTCAGCACCCATAAAAATGAAATAAAGATATTGTGTCCACCTAAAACTGAAAAATAAATATTAAAAAAAATAGGTGAACTGATATAGTTTCAAGGGACATACAGTGCAGCTAGATTCAGCTACATGTGTGCGCATACATCACTGTAGTAAGGTGACTTTATTTCTTCAGGGTAAATACTAAGGTGTGGTACAGCTGGGTCTATCACACCTGGGTTCCATGCCTAGTTTTTTGAGGAGTATCCATATTTATTTCCATAGTTGTTGTTCTAATTTACAGCCCCACCAACAGTGTAAAAGTTTTCCTTTCCCCCATATCCTCTCCAGCATCTGTTATTATTTGTATTCTTTTTAAATCTATCAATTCTTTTTTTTTATAGCTTTATTTTCTTTATTTATCTCTATATGATGCTGAATCCAGCACCTAACACATGCTAGGCAAGTGCTCTACCATTGAGCCACAACCCTGGTACCATTATTTGTATTCTTTTTTTTACATTTATTTTTTAGTTGTAGTTGGACTCAATATTTTTATTTATTTTTATGTGGTGCTGAGGATCGAACCCAGGGCCTTGCATGTGCTAGGCAAGCGCGCTACTGCTGAGCCACAATCTCAGCCCTCATTATTTGTATTCTTGATCGTTGCCATTCTGTCATGAGATGAAATCTCAGTACAGTTTTGATTTGCATTTTCCTAACTGCTAAGAATGTTCAAAGTCTTTTCATGTATTTTTTTGGCCATTTGTATTTCTTCTTTTGAGAAGTGTGTTTAGTTCAATTGTCCATTTCTTAACTGGGTTATATGTTAAGTTTTTGGAGTTGTTTATATATTCTGTTTTTTAATCAGAAGAGTAGCTAGCAGAGATTTCCCTCCCATTCCATGTATTGTCTCTCCACATTCCTAATTGTGGTTTTGTCTCTTTTATTCTGTACCATTGATCTACATGTCTGTTTTTATGCCAGTACCATTCAATTTTGTTACTATAGCTCTGTAGTATAACTTGAAATCAGGTATTATGATTCCCCCAGCACTGCTTTTTTGGTTCAGAATTGCTTTTGCTATACAGTTGCCTGGCAGAGTCCCTTAAAGAGAAAGAATGAGGAGTTGACTACTATCAGGTGCTCAATGATCAAATCTGTGGGACATAACTTGCACCCAGAGAAACAAAGGAAGAGATAACAAAGAGAAGCAATTCCTCAAGATTCCAATCATAGTGCCTGGTAAGACCATTCCCAATGCCAAATTCCTAGTGGACTGGTATTTATCTACCAAACCAAAGGTTCCTATGAGGGAAAATGAGATATGCGCTACCTTACTACTAATTCCTAGACATATATACTTACAGATTTGTTTAATAGGTTTTATACATTAGAATGAACTCCATTTAAAGTAGACTTGCAATGTACTTAACACTCCTATAAAGAACATGCATGTGATTATTTCTTCATTCTTCATGAATCTATGAGACAGTGTTGCCATCACAGAGATAAGGGGAAATTAAGCTAAGAGAGACTGATTTGTCTAAATTCACATACTGGGAGGTTGAGTGGAGACTGGATCCTGTGTGGGCTGGTGTAATAGTGGGCACTTTAAACCATGCTCTACCATCAAATCCAATGAACCAATAATCCAGCTGATATTTAGCTTTGACTTTACTATTGTTATAATCCTGTGCATTGATTCAGTGTTGCAATTTTGAGTTTAAAGAGTTTCAATTGACGTGTGTGAAAGTATTCCATAGACCAACATCAAATGTGACTAACACTTGCAAGTGTTGACAAAATGCATAAGCAGTGACGGTGGTATGAAGTTAGAAGAAACTGCCTAGGACCATGCTGGATTTAGTGAACACAAAACTGGCTACAAGTCTGGATGCACACATTGAGTCTGTCTAGATAATCCAGGATGATCCTCCTGTTTTAAGGTCACATGATTAGTAACCTTTGTTATATCAACAGAGTGGTTTTTTTTTTCATGTCACCTGCCACAGGAATTATTGAATGATTTCATTTCATATACTGAACTATGGGACACAAAACACTAGTACATAATACAATAGTGTAGGATGGACACTAATCAGCACCATTTTAGTTCACGTATTAAAAAAGACATTAGTTAAGTAAAACAGTTGTCAGTGAAGTGAAATTACTGAATGACATTAGTGGTACAACTATCAATAAAATGCATCAGGCCTGGAATCTTGCATGTTACAAGTTGAAATGGCAGATTTGGGTTGAGAGTAGTTTTTAACTAAGAGGAAAGAACAATACAACACACTTGAGGCTGACAGCTGCTACCTGAAATCCACCACTGTATGCTCACCTTTCCATAAATGCTGCCTCCCCAGTTCAAGACTGAAAATAGTCTCACCATATTCATCAAGCTCTTATGCTTTCAGACAGAACTTCTCCCTCCATTTAGCACTTCATGTATGTGCGTGAGAATAAATTCTCATCCAGCAGTTGTCACCAGGATTCAATCCACACTACTTATTATCTAGTTGCCCTTAAAACTCTGTCATTTGTGCAAAGTGGGCTGAACATTGAATGGAATACAATTTAGTTCTTCAGACACCTTGAAACTCACTCAGACTGCATGATCATCCATTTTAGACATAACAATCATTACCCCAAGGATGGCACCGAGTTACATTAGGTGCTGTCAGGGAAAGGAGGGCAGGGTTACACCCTCATCTCTCTTATGGGCTCACCTAATGCCTGAGGGAAGTTTCTCCTGTCTCAATGGCTTTGACTCTGGACCAGTATCAAATTCAGAAAAATCCCGTTTCCTACAAAACCACACACCCAGACTCCTGCCTGAAATGCAAAATGTCTTTCAGAGTCTGCACCTGATATATGAAACATGAAATGTTCACCTGATTCCAATCTGTAGTCTGGGCAATGGTCCCACAGGCACACTGTGGGAAGGAGGCAGCCACACCACCAGATATACCAGCACTGCGGTGTCCTCATCCTTCCTCAGAGGGGGAAATTACACTCTAGGAATGTACAATACATCAAAATATATTCTACTGTCATTCATATCTCAAAAGAACAAATGAAAAAATAAAAAAGCGACCCAAAGAACAACACAATTGCTGTTGTCCCTGCCATGGCAATGAGTGGGAAGTTGATATTATATCTGAAAACCTTTTTCCAATGTGGTAATCACCTATATTCACTAGCTCCTAGATCACATGTCCAAGGAGACTCTGGAGTATTTGGGATGATCTTACTAATCCTGGATCTCTGGAGGTAGACAGGGTGTCCAAGAGGAAACAGAGAACATGGAGTCCTGACCTCTGAGGTGACAGCAGCAAAACATGTTTGTCAAAAGATTCTGTTTCTCAAAAAAGTCTTTCCTACTTAAATTTCTTTCTAATCTTGAGACTACTTTTTTTTTTTTTTACAATTTCCAATAGAATTAAAAAAAACTTTATTTTTATAGTTGTATATGGACAGAATGCCTTTATTTTATGTTTATTTTTATGCGGTGCTAAGGATTGAATCCAAGTGCCTTTCACATGCTAGGCAAGTACTCTGCCGCTGAGTTACAACCCCAGCCCATTTTTAATGATTTTTATTGGTTGTTTTAGTTATACATGACAATAGGATTCATTTTACATAATTATAAAAGCTGGAATGTAATTTGTTCAAATTCAGTCCCCAGGACTTCTCCTTCCCCTCCCTCCTCCATCCCTGTGTTCCTTTCCCTCTACTTGCATACTTATTCTGAGCTTTACATTGCATGTTAGATGCAGAGCATGGGATTTTACACATAGAACTTAAAAAGGGTCTCAAAAGAAAGGCAAAGAAGGGCTGAGACTGTGGCTCAGTGGTGTAGCACTCGTATAGCACGTGTGAGGTCTTGGGTTCGATCCTGAGCACCACATAAAAATAAATAAATTAAATAAACGTATTGTGTCCAACTACTCCTAAAAAGTAAATGTTAAAAAAAAATAAATGCAAGGAAAACATGTGAGCCAACAGGAAGCATTGGAAGTCTTGGGATTCACACAACTCAATGAAAGTTCATGTGAAAATTTTGGGGAAAAAATAAGAGTTCACACACATGTAGAATGTTAAAATATGAAATGTATGTAAACATAAAGTGTACTATAATCCATATACAGTGTATCGATTAACTTTTGTAAGTGATAAATTGCAAGCTTGACAATTTTTAAATGTTTTCATGGCAAAATTCACTGGTCTCATAAATGTTGCAGTTGGATGTTCATCCCTGGTTCTACTCCTGTGGTTGTTATATTACATGCAAAAAACCCCACTCTGCTGATATAACAAAGGTTACGAATCATGTGACCTTAAAACAGGAGGATCACCCTGGATTATCTAGACAGACTCAATGTGCATTTTAATCAGAAAAAAGAGCCACGACAGAAGAGGAAGTTAGGACATGGCAGCATGATTTTGTGCCATTGTGAGAACTGTGAGAAAGAATTCTGAACAGCTGAATGGTCCTGGCACCAGATTCCTCCTGGAGCCCCAAGAACAGTTCTCACACCTGTGACACCTTGACTTTGGTCTCGTGGGAAAAGACTGAGCCTGCTGGACTTCTGATGTATGAACTGTAAAAAAGTAAGAGTGTTGTTTTATGCCACTTGTTATGCTGTTATGTGTAATAGGAAATTAATACACAGCTGAACAAATTCAGTGACAGGACATTTAAATGATAAAATGTCATTTGTTGCCCATGACAATCATTCTCCTCAAATATGCCAATGATCTGGACAGTTGATGACCCTGGGAAATCCTCCATGGAACACTAGGTGTATCTGTGTGCACCAAACCACACTTTCTGTACCTCAAAACACAAAAGGAAAGAACAGATTTGCAATTACCTGCTTCTCTGTGTGCATGCGTGTGTCCAGCACAGAATTAGTGAGTTAGAATATCATTTAATATGAAAAATTTAATGAAACTTTAAATGTATGCTTGCTTATCTATGCTGGGTGCTGAAACAGGACCTCCTGCATGCTGAGCATGAGCACTGCCCTGGGCTACACTCCAAGCCCCATCCACTGTACTTAGGATGAAAAGCAACCAGCACAGTTATGCTGGGTTCCATCATGGAATGTTTGTCAAATCAATATGCAGCGCATAAATTGTACACACAGGATTGTGTGCATGGTAGGCTCCTCAACAGCAAGCCCAGCCTCTGCCCATCACAACACGAGGCAGCTACCACCTCCAGTTTTAAGACCACAATGTTCTAAGGCTCAGACCAGTGTGCTGATAAAAAGCATTATATTCATGTTTGATTCACAGGTGTTTACTGGTATGTAGTTAGATACTTTAAAATAGTTTCCAATTCGATATTTAACACTTTCCTTTGAAAATTAATGTCCAAATCATATAAATTTTCATTCATTACAATTTTTTTTTTTTGGTACCAAGGATTGAACCAGGGATACTTAGCCACTGAGGCACATCCTCAGCTCTATTTTGTATTTTATTTAGAGACAATGTCTTGCTGAGTTGCTTAGGGCCCTGCTAATTTCCTGAGGCTGGTTTTGAACTCATGATCCTCTTGCCTCAGCCTGCCAAGCCACTGGGATTACAGGTATGTGCCACCATGACCAGCCATTATAATTTCTTATACATAAAAATATGGTACTGAAGAACAAAATTGAACAAATTATACTGTCACATTGTGTGCAAGCTCAAATATACAGTAATGATTTTTTTTACAATTATGTATAATTATAATGTACCAATTTTTTTTAACGTTTGAAGTTTTATTAAAAAATTTCACACATTAAAGAAACTTAAGAAAATTTACTTTATTCAAACTGTCCAATTAAATGTCTACACCTGATAAGGCATTCACAATTTCTTGTCATTTTGCCATGATTGCTTTTACTTTTAATGAAATGACTTGAGAATAAAGGGTGACAGCACAGGTCTCTCTCCTGTGTGAGCTCTGCAGTATAAAAGAAGATTTGAGTTCTCAGAGCTTGTGACATGAAGTAGGCTAAATGATCAGTACTGTGATGCAGATATCGTGTGGAGAGGTTCAGCCTGGTTCACTCATGGAAACTGAAAACAGGAAATTCTGGGAGAAAAGCAGGGAGACCTATGCTCTCTAATCATAGTGACCATGACCTGTGGTGATGGCTGCTTTAGAACCATAGCTCATGTAAATCCAGGGAAAAACAGAATGGGAGGCTTCGCAGGGGCTAGGCTGGCAGCAGTTACATGACTGCTGTGATTCCCAGAGCCGAGCACGGCTGTTGGAGAACACAGTGTATCTCCACTGCATGGGGCTCTGGTTGCTTCCTGATACCTGCTCTTCTGCACCCTTCCATGATATCGTCTCCCATACTCTTACAGGTGTGTCCTCATTATGTTGCCTGGTGAGCGGGCTTCTGTAAGAGCTGTATTCTCAGATCCACAGCATTCTCCCATGTGAGTTCTCTGATGTACAGTGAAGGAAGACATCTGGAGGAATTCCCTGCAAGGTTTACGTGCGTGGGGCTTCTCACCTGTGAGTTCCCTGATGCCTTTGGAGGTGTGACTTATGGTAAAAGGCCTTCTGACATACATCACATTCAAAGGGCTTCTCACCCGTGTGTGTTCTCTGGTGCACCCTGAGGTTTGAGTTCTGGTTGAATGTCTTTCCACACTCTTCACATGTGTAGGGCTTGTCACCTGTAAGAATTCTCTGATGCACAGTGAGGTGTGGCTTACAGTAGAAGGACTTCCTGCATTCTTTACATTCATAGGGCTTCTTACCCGAGTGGATTCCCTGATGTCTGGTGAGATGTGACTTACAGTAAAAGGTTTTCACACACACACTGCATCTGTATGGCTTCTCACCTGTGTGGGTTCTCTGGTGTACCCTGAGGTTTGACTTTTGGTTAAATGTCTTCCCGCACTCTTCACATGCATAGGGCTTGTCACCCGTGTGGGTTCTCTGATGTGCAGTGAGCTGTGATTTACAGGAGAAGGTCTTCCCACATTCTTCACATGCGTGCGGCTTGTCACCCATGTGGGTTCTCTGATGTGCAGTGAGCTGTGATTTATAGTTGAACGTCTTACCACATTCTTTGCATGCATGTGGCTTCTCACCTGTGTAGGTTCTTTGATGCCTTTTGAGTTTTTCCTTCTGGTTAAAACTTTGTTCACTTTCATATGCTCCACAGGGCTGTTCTCCCCCATGGATTCCCTGACGCATGCTCACCTGTGTCTTCTGACTGACGTCCTCAGACTCATCATGGCCACATGGCTTCTGTCTTGCATCTGTTCTCTGATGGTCTAAAAGGCACAGCCTCTTAATGACAGGCCTGTCACGATCACTGCATTCGTTATTCTGCCGTCCACTGTGTATGGTTTTATGCTCAGTGAGGTCAGACGCTTTACAAAATGTCTCCCCACACACATCATTATCAAAACTTTTTTCCTTCACTTGACTCAACCCTTGAACAATAGGCAATGCCTTACCAAGGAGTCTCACACATTCATGGCCAGAGCTGGCAGAGTTTTCCATATGAAATCTCTTCTGTGTTGACAGTACTGTCCTCATGATCAAGGCTCTCCTCTGTCCATAATGCTGGCAATGGCCTTGCACACTCTGGACTTTGGTCTCTGGACTAATATGCTCAGCACGTCTGAGGGGCTTCCTAGTTGCCTTAGGGTCATTAGGCCTCTCTCCTGCCTGTACCTCACCTTGCTCACTGTGGAGAAGCTCATTTTTCCATCTGTGAAAGTCCTCAGACTTGGTCCTTGAAGAACTTCCACTCTGTGCAGTCAGAGCTGGAATATGGAGTGGGCTCACTTCATGTGTTCTTCTTGATTCATACCTCTCCTCTATTGATCTGCTGCCATTGGCTGTGACAACTTGCCAAGGATGTTTCACTTTGTGATCTTGGCTGGCCCCAACCTGGTCATTCACTTTATGGACATCTAAAATAGTATAAAAGGAATATTGTGAAATACATGTAAACATTTCTATGGAATTCAAACATAAAGGTGTTAAAGATGTAAGACCTCCTGATGATTATATTGAGTTATGATGTGTGTGTGGATTTTGTCTGGAGTAAATTTAAGAAATTACATTAATATATGTTGGCATCAAATCATGCTACTTTTTTGCTTGGTTTATTTTACTTTTTTGAAACAGGGAAATGTTTAGCTGAAATATTCACCTGGTGCCTAGTAGTAGATGTTAGTGATGATTTTTTATCTGCCATTTCTTTTGCCTGTTCTTAGTTTTTGCCTGCAGTTAGTTTTCACAGAAGATGTGAGTAAAATCTCATCCTACATTGCTTCTCTTTCAGATTTGCAATGGAAATATTCTACTTATAGGATGCAGGTACAAATGACTTGTTCTCCACCTGAGCTGGAATATAGTTTCAGGAAAAAGCTGCTCACTTCACTGTTCAGTGAGAAGCTTCAGTAGAAACCTAGAGGGCTCTGCTGATGAAAATGATCTTCCCACACTAGAAAGTGACATCGACCTCTAACTTCCTAATCTAATTTATCTTATGGTTCTTAGAAACACAATTTTGAGAAAGTAAGTAATCAACAAAAATGTCTAACTAGAACGAAATAGGAACTGGATTTTAAGTAAGACTACCAAAAAAAAAAAATTACATATCAGCAACAAAGAAAGGAAATGTATTGAAATATGAGAAATCATCTTTGTGTCTGAGGCATGAGACCAGCTGCCTTTGGGATGGGGACTGGGATAAACTAGTGAGAACAATCCCACACAGCTGCCGTCTGCTGAGATACCACCACCCTGACCTCCCTGGCCAGGAGGTGTGGACTGACCTGGGAGGTGCTGGTGTGGGGCTTCCTTTGCCATCCATGGCCCAGATCCTTGCTCCAACTTGAAGATCCTCTCAGGTTTAATAATGCTATGTCCTATTAATGAAGAACAATGGGAGACTTGTGCTAAACTGTGATGTTGGGTCACTGAAGGCAGCTACCTGCCCTCAGAAGCTGAGCCAGATGACGCCAGTGAGGACATCTGTGAGACAGGTAGCACTCATTCCTCGGAGGCTGGGACCTAACAATGAAGAAGAGTCAAATAGAAAGAATTCCAGAGAATGATGTGAGAGAGTGCAAGCAGACCTGAGAGAATACAGGCAGAAGACAGGCAATCAGAAAGGCAGCTTTTGATATGAAGGAGAAACTGGTTGAAGAGTTAGAGGCTGCAAAAGTAACCATCAAATTTTGGTGCTACAAAATAAATTAATGCAAATTTTTAAAGAAAGAAAAGAAAGCCAGCTGAAAGCTTCATTAGAATTTATGAAGAAGAAAAACAAATTTCTGATCTTGAAGATGGGTATTCTGAAATCACCAAGTTACGTTTTTTAAAAAATATAAAAAATGAAGAAAAACCTTTAAAACACATGGAACATCATTAACAAAGAGACATTTACATTATGGCTATTCCAGAAGAAGAGAATCTTATGCAATAAACTAACTGGTGAAATTTAGACCAGGGAAAACATGGACATCTAGATCCAGGAAGCTCAGAGGGGCCTAATAGATTTCATCAATAAAATTTCTGAGTCACAGTATAATGGAACTATCAGAAGTACAAGACAAATAGAATTATGAAAACTGCAAGAGAAAAACATCAAGCCACAGACTAAAAACCAAACAAACAAACAAACAAACAAACAAACAAACAGGAAGAGCAGATCTCTCAGCTGAGACCTTACAGGCCAGAATACAAATAGAGGATACACTGAAATTCCTTAAAAAAAAAAAAATGCAAAAAGATGGTGCCGAAAGCTAAAAAAGGAAGCTCCTGCCCCTCCCAAAGCTGAAGCCAAAGCAGAAGCTTTGAAAGCCAAGAAAGCAGTGTTGAAGGATGTCCACAGTCATAAAAAGAAGAAGATCCGCATGTCACCTACCTTCAGGCAACCCAAGACACTGTGGCTCTGGAGGCAGCCCAAATATCCCTGGAAAAGCGCCCCCAGGAGAAACAAGCTTGACCCCTATGCCATCATCAAATTCCCTCTGACCACTGAGTCAGCCATGAAGAAGACTGAAGACAACAACACACTTTTTTTATTGTGGATGTCAAGGCCAACAAACACCAGATCAAACAAGCTATAAAGAAGCTCTATGACATTGATGTGGCCAAGGTTAACACCCTGATCAGGCCTGATGGAGAGAAAAAGGCATATGTTCAACTGGCTCCTGATTATGATGCTATGGACGATGCCAACAAATTGGGATCATCTAAACAGAGTCCAGCTGGCTATTCTAAATATAGTTTCTTTTTTCCAACATAAAAAAGAAAAAATACTACACCTAGAAAAGTTATCCTTCACCTGGGCATGGTGTGAACACCTGTAATCCCAGTGGCTCAGTGGTTAAGTACCCCTGGATTCAATTCCTGGTACAAAAACAAACAAACAACAAAACCCCCAAAAGCTATCCTTCAGAAATAAAGGAATAAAAGATTTTTCAAGATAAGTAAAATTTGAGGGATTCATCATTATCACCCCAGCCCCACAAGTGCCTGAGGAAGTCCTGCATTAGAAGTAGAAGGATGGCAACTACCATCCTCACAGACATGAGAAGGTCCAAAACTCAGCTGCAGAGTGGACACACAGAGGAAAACAGAACAAGGCCCCCAATACAGAAAGCCATCAAACAAGATAATCAGGAGGAAAAGAGTAAAGAACACACAGCAACATAAAAAATTACAGAATGAGGAAAGATGTCTTATCAAAATAACCGTGACTATAAACACAATTTCCGAAGAAAGACACAGACTGGCTGAATGAATAAAAATAAAATTAGACCCAAGGATAACCTGCTGAAAAGAAAACCACTTCACCTGTAGAGGCGGCAGGGCTTGAAGTGGAAGAGTGGAAAAGTGGAAAAGGATGCAGCCTGCAAACAGATACAAAGCAAGCAGAAGCACCTGCACCTGTGCTGCAGAATACAAAAGACAGAGATGGACACTACATAATGGAAAAGGATCCATCCACAAACGCATGCACACCTGTGCTGGAGTATGAGCACCAACTTAACAAGGGAATGTTACTAGACCTGAAAGGAGAGGCAGAAGGCTAAAGCAATATTTCAACAGTCACTGGACAGATCGTCCTGACAAAACAGAGAGAAATACTGATGTTAAACCATAATACAGACGAAAAGGACCTTACAGACATTTACACCCAACAGTTGAAGAAAACAGAACTATCATGATACACAACATCTGAATGACCAATAGTAAGTAATGAGATTGATTCAGTATTAAAAAGTCTCCCACAGGGGCTAGGGTTGTGGCTCAGTGGTAGAGCACTTGCCTAGTACGTGCGAGGTGCTGGGTTTGATCCTCAGCACCATATAAAAATAAATAAAATAAAGGTGAAAAAAAAGCCTAATCTTTAAAAAAAGTCTCCCACAAATAAAGCCCAGAATTAGCAGCTTCAAATTAAAAAAAAAAAGAATTAACATCAATGCTTTTTAAATTATTATAAATTATTAAAGGAACCTTTCTAAATTCATTATATATCATTATTATCTTTATACCAAAATCAAACAAAAACACAAGAAAAAAATTGAAGAACAATATTTCTGATGAATATATTTTACCAGATCAAATTCAACAGAACACAAGAAAAGATTATATAGCTTGATCATGTGTGACTTGTCCCAGGGATGGCTCAACATATGCCAATCTGTAAATGTAATTCAGGATTCCAAAACAGAATGAAGGATTAATAACAATATAAACATCTCAATTGATATAAGAAGGAATTTGATAAAATTTTTCCTTAGCATATCTCTAAAAAATTAGATAAAAAGAAATTGTACCTCAACACTACTGTGAACTGAATATGGCAAAATCCAAGCCTATGTCTTAACAAATGGGGAAAACCTGATGTCATTTCCTCTAAGAAATGACAAGACAAGCATATCCACATTCACCACAATTATTCAACATGGTATTGGAAGTCTTACCATAGCAATAAGATGAGGGAACCAAATAAAGGGCATCCAGATCAGAAAGGAGGTCAATTTATCATGATAGAACGACTACATAATTTGATACATAGGAAAACCAAAAACTTGAGCAAAAACCTATACAGGAATTCAGTAATGTTGCAGGAAACAAATCAACATAAAATGGTAATTTTTATATTATTATTACTGAGATAGAAATCCAGAAAGTAATCCTGTTTATAATAGCTAATGAAAAATAAAACACCTTAAAGTAAATTTAACCAAGTAAGTGAAGGACTTTACAATGAGATTATAACACACAGATGAAAGAAAGTGAATAAGACATAAAAAATGGACAAACATCCTATTGTCATTAATCAGAAGAACATTGCTAAAGTGCCTCTAGTACCCAAATGATTTGTAGATTCAATAAAACCCTTATCTAAATACCAATAGCAATTGCATGGAAGCAGAAAAAAGTTCTAAACACTGTATTAATGTGTAAAAGACCCCAAATACTAAAAGCAATACTGAACTAAAAGATCAAATCTGTAGTCATCACAAAACCTGTCTCCAAAACACACTACAAGATGGCAGTAACCAGAATAGCATGGTACTGCATGAGGACAGACAAACAGACCAAGGGAACATGACAGAAATAACAGTGGTAAGTCCATTTAATCACAGTTGACAGATTTCCACCCAGGCAGCAAGATCATGCATCTGGAAAGGATGCTTTCTTCAGTAAGAGGGAACTGTGTATCTGTGTATAGAAGAAAAATGGCAGAGCCTCCTCTCAACATACACAGAAACCAACTCAGTGTGGATCAGGAAAGGAGGTGAAACCACAAAACTGCCCAGGAAAACAGAAGGGGACACTTCCATGTGCTGATTGGGCAAAGCCCTGCTTTGAGATGGGGCCTTGCTATGTGGATAAGGCTGCTATGCAGAAAAGGACCAGGAGGAAGAAGTGCCAGCATGCACAGTGGGAGAGAATGCTCATGGACTCTCCATCCAACAGGGAGTAGTTTCCACAGCTCAGAAGGACTTCAACTCAAGAGCAGGAAACAAATATTCCAGTTAAAAATCAGGTGAATGACTTTAAGAGACGTGTCCCAAAAGAGACACACAAATAGCCCAGGAGAGAGTACGAACAGATGCTCAGCAGCTCCCATCGCCAGGGAAGAGCCAGTGAAAACCACTGTGAGGCACCACTGCCCCAGTAAAAATGGCAGAGTTAAGTGCTGGTGGAGGTGAAGGAAGGAAAACGGCATTGCTGAGGTGGGATGGGGCAAGGAGACCCCTGTGAAAACCAGCAGTGGAACTCCCCTGGAGCCCAGAAGAACTGTGTGCACTTGCACATCCACTGCAGTGCTGAGCACAAAAGTCATGATAAGGAATCAACCACAGTGCCCACTCACAGACAAATGGACGAAGAAAACATGGAACACGAATACCAGGGATAACACTCAGCCATTAAAACCCCAATTTGTCATTTGTAGCAACACAGAGGGAATTGAAGAACACCATGCTAAGTGAAACAGGAAGACACGTACCAGAAGCTCTCATTCATGTGCGAAGCCAAAGCTGACTCAAAGAAACAGAGACTACAAGAGTGGTGGCCACATCACACTACATAAAAAATTTACAATTATAGTTTCCACTAAAATATATGACATAATTAGAATTAAAACTTAGAAATGGTTCCTACATTTACCAACCCCAAAGAAAATAACTGCCATGAGAGTTACCAGGGAGTCAGTCACTCACCCAAGGACACAAGGCTGCTGCAGGTCTCCAGCATCACATCCTTGTAGAGGTTTCTCTGAGAGTCATCGAGGGCCTTCCACTCCTCCCAGGTGAAGTCCACTGACAATTCCTCAAAGGACACTGGACACTGTAAAGGAAAATTTCTCTCACAAGTCTTCAGCATGGGTCAGAGCAGGATCACAAGTGCTCACACTTCTGTAAGAATGTGCCTGTTACTTAAGGGGCAAGCGGATTTTTATTCTCTGTAGAAATTCAGTAACTCCAAGAAATACCATATATAATCCCCACCTTAGATTGAGAACTGTTTTCATTCCTAGCAAGAACAAGATAAATGAAGCTTTGCTTCTGAAAAGAGCTGACAACCCAGCCTAAAGACATAAGAAAAAACACATTTGAAGCAATACAATGAACAGTTAGATTCACATGTTCAGCGTTGAATGCAATAACAAAGAAGTAGAAAACAGCCTGCTCTTCAATTAGGCTGTACCTCACTGACATGACTCAGGGGTTCAGCTCGTCCACTGGAAAGCCTTCTCACCAGAATGGAGCAAAGGGGTCATGCTGTCAAAGCACAAACCTGACAGTCACACCGCATGCAGGATGTCCCTGTGCTGAGAAGAGCAGCCCAGGAGGGGACGCGCTTAAGAAATAGACAGTACTGTGATTTTCAATTTAAAATTTTACCTAGTTCCAGCAACACGAATTCCACATAAATAGAAGCACATCATACTCATGTTTCCTTCCTATACCCAGAGACTTTATAGTGTCCCTACAAAAGCGAACACCACCCACCTCCTAAAACACAGATGTAAATAAGGAGGGGACAACGAGAGGCGGCAAATTACCTAACAGTCCTGCATTCTGAAAGTCATCCTGTGTAAGGAGAGCTGGGGAGAACTGAAGGAGGAGTCAGAGGGGAAGAAATTGGGTGACACAGCTAACCCTAACATCAACAATACAAAGTGGAGGACACAACAGAAAAAGAAAAAAATGACAGAAAAAAAAAACAGGACAAGAATTTGGTACCCATTGGCCGTACAGAGGTGAAGATGGGAGTTCACTTCCTGGGTAGACGATGGTGCTCAAGACCAAAGCTGAGGAAAAGGAAATGACCGTGAGGGTCAGGAGGTGAACTGAACTGCAACACTGTGTTGAAGTCTCTGTGGCCAAACACTGGGAAGCCATGTGGACACAGGGTCTGCAGCTCAGAGGAAGATTTAAGGAGAAGATGATATTCAGAAAGCAGTGGAACACCAGGGATAGCTGAGGCCACCAGAGTGAGAGAACCTACAAGATGGACGGAGTAGAAACCAGATGGAGTCTGAGGAAGCAATAACTCTCAGGGGGTGACCAAGAGAAAACTGAGGAAGATGCTCTTTCAAATTCGTTCTAGGAATAAAGAAATGTTTAATATTATGAAATCAACTAATACATTTCACTGTATTCATAGTTCTATTGAAAAAATAATGTGATCATCCACAGAGACATGGAAAGTTTTTGTTTTTTTGGTGCCAAGGATTGAACCCAGGGGTGCTTAACCCCTGAGCTACATCCCCAGACCTTTTTATTTTTATTTTTTGAGACAGGGCATTGTTAAGTTCCTTGCTAAGAGGCTGGCTTCAAACCTGTAATCCTCTTGCCTCAACCTCCTAAGCCACTGGGATTATTGGCCTTTGTCACTAAACCTGGCTGGAAAAAATTCTGAAAGTATTATCCCACTTGCAATAAAGAACTCAGAACACCTTTCTTAACTTGATAACATGTATGTACCTAGGCCTGAAAGGCAGCACGACAAATGAAGTAGGAACTGAGAAGGATGAAGAGCTGCCTCACCCTAAGAATGACCATGTCTGACAGGCATCGACTTAAATGAAGAGCAAAAGCCAGCCAGGTTCTGATCTCTGTGCAATGCACACTTAAAACACCAGAGACCCTATGGATAACTACTGAAGAGAAGACACCTCAGCCAATCAAATCTGTCTGTTCATTTGCTGAGATGGTGACTTGGGTTTGGGGTTGTTCTGATGCAGTGCAGTATGTTAAGTAACTCTTGGCCTCTCAACCCCGTTTCTTGGATGACTCCTGCAGAGGTTTAATAGAATTCAGCAGTATAGCTCTGGGAATATTTTCTCAGAACACAGTTGATTTTATCAATAAAAACAATCTGAGTAGAACACTGCTTGCAGATTACTGCTTTCCTTGAATCAGCATTCATAGTTTTGCATGACTTGAAATTTGCCCATTCAATCTAAATAATCTAATATACTGGCACACTACTGTTTCTATTATTCTTCTCTTTTAAAAATATTTTTTAGTTTTAGTTGGACACAATATTTTTATTTTTTATTTTTATGTGGTGTTGAGGATCGAACCCAGTGCCCCTCGCATCCAGGTGAGCACGCTACCACTAGAGCCACATCCCCAGCCCATTATTCTTCTCTTACTATTCTTTTCTTGGTGTAAACTAGGCAGTAATGTTCTCCCTTTACTCTCTGATTTTAGTTATTTGAGCCTTCTATTTTTCCCTCATCTATTTAATTTTTTACTCACAGACTCACACACACAATCAACTTTCTCTGTGTTACTCAATTTCTAAGATTCTTCCCTATAAACTTCTATGGATTTCTATCTCTGAATCCCACTTTTTTCATTTTAAGCTCATGTATCTCTACTGTTCAAAGGAAAACATGGAGTTGGAGAAGATGCTTACAGTGTCTACACTTTTAGTAAAAGCCTTATTGTACAGAATGTATGAGATATCATACACTTGTGAGGAAACTGATGGACACTGCTGAGATATTCCAAAAAGCACTTTGCAAAGAAGGAAAATTCAAGTGACATGTAAATATCTGAAATGGAGTATAAATCAATACTATTGAGAGAAGCTGACATTCAGACCATACCAAGTTCCAGCTGCCACTTCCCTCCTGAGTCCAAGGACCCCTGCTCCAGCTGGCCCATCCCAGTCTAAACCATGGGGAAGAAGAGCACAGAGGCAGTGGTGTAGTAAGTTCCCAGGACCTGAGGAGAAGGCAAGCTGGAAAGAGCAAAGGAAAGCTGCAGTGAGAACAGAGCTGAGGAGGAAGAGGAGACTGCTGAGGAGGAGGAGGATGAAAGGGTACAGGGATGAGGAAGAGGAGGGTGGAGAGGCCCACAATGAAGGCAGTGGTGTGCAGGGAAATGTCTGCGACTGGGAGAAGGTAGGAAATTTGGTGACAGCATCATACCTCTACCATGAGGCCCCTAGGGCCAGAAGCCAAGGGTGGAAACAGACAAGTGCACCCCGATTCACCTGGCCGCAGGCTCTGGGAAATGTTTCAGGGTCCTCCCCTCCTTTCTCCCAGCCGTCTCAATTCCTCCTCTCCAGACACTGCTCCTCCAGCCTACATCTGCTGTAGTTCCACTTTCTAACTTGTCCATTTGAGCTCCCAGCTGCCCATCTCCATCTCCTTGTTTTCCCCAGCCCATCCCACCAGTCCTTGCCCTCAGACTAGAAGCTGGACAGTCCCACAGTAGCTCTCTGCAGGTTGGACAGCTACAGGAACCAGAAGCTGCTCAGCCCAGGAAGCTGAGAGTTGGAAGGACTAATGATGCAGCCCTAGCTGGAGACAGATGGCTTGGAAATCTCTGGTCAGAGTCCACTTTGGAAGAGTGAAAGAACAGGAGTCCAAGGTCTCAGGAGATCACACAGCAATCAAAGCACCTGCCCTAGGAGCACTAAGCTCACACATGAGTAGCTTCCTCCCTCTTCCAACTTCCAGTTTCATCCAGGCCCCAACCTACTAGACTGTGCTGCCCACATTTAGAATGGCTGCACCTTTGGTGTGCTGTCTCACAAGCCAATCATTTGTAGAAACATGTTCCCTGATACTAGTAGCCTCTTAATCTTAGGCACCTCTCAGTCCAATCAAGTAGGCAATCCAGATTAACTATCCCTGGCCTGGAAAAAGAGCTGCCTCCTTCTTCCCTTTTTGTAATTTAATAAAGAAGTGGTCACACTTCTACTTCTGTTTTTTGTTTTGCTTTTGAAAGGAAGATACTCTAAGAAGTAGCTAGATCAGAGAATCAGAGGTTACCACTAAGGAGGGTGGAGGGGTGGTAAGAGGAGGAGGGCAGGGAGGGATTGCCCAGGCTTCATCATGTTGCTGTTTCTTAGTGCTGATAGTCGGTGCATGGTGAACTCCCCTTGTGGCCATTCATTATTTCATGTAACATCGAGGCTTGTTCTTTTTGTTCATTTACTTATTTTGCAAAATAAGACCAAATTCATTAAATAAAAGGTGGTGAAAAAGAACAAAAGGGAGGGACTTTAAAAGGGCACAGGAAACACTATTGGCATTAGATATATTAACTATGTTGAAGGTTATGCTAACTTCACACATATGTAACTATGTCAAGATTGAAGTGTACATTTCAAATATGTACACATCAATTATACCTCTATAAACCTGAAAAATGTGCTAGGCATCTACAGCTGTGGTTAAAACGAAATCACATACTCTTAAATAGGTAAAGTAAAAGAGAGACCAAGAACACATTAGCTAAATATCAGTAGTAATGGTTTGGAAAAGGCAAAATTTCTAAGAAAGGAGAGTAGATAAAAAACCCTAAACAAATGAGTCAAATTTAAAGATATTAAAAATGAACATGCCTCAGCACCACAAAAAAAAAATGAACATGCCACAGAATATCAGCAAAGCCAGAATTTCTTGCTATTAGAAGACAAAAGAACTTGAACGAGCTCTGGTAAATTTGACAAATGAAAACTGCACATTGATTACATACATCTAATTGTGACACATATACATATAAGTTGTTGCCCCCCTTAACCATGGGGATCTACTTTGGGAAGTGCAACCTAAGGTGACTCTGGCATTTTCCAAACCACAGAGCACTGGCAGAAGCCTAGATGACCTAGAAGCCAGAGAGCGGACTACAACACTCCACCTGACAGACATGTATATGCATGAAGCCCATCACCGAGGAAAACCACCCTGTCGCACATGATGTGGGCTCTGAGGGTCTAGCAACCACAGCAGACCCACAGAGCCAAAGACAGAGACCTTAAAGGACCTTTGCCATCTAGACAGCAATGAATGACATAAAGCACATTGCAGCAAGGAAGAAAATTACAACCTTTCCAAAGAAAGCTGCCTGACAATAGGATATCTGTATGACAAAACAAAATAAAACCCCCAAATCCTACTGTACCCTTTCCTCATACCACTTAAGAAATCATTTATAGAGGTAATATAAATATTAAATATAAAAAATGCATTCAGAAGTTATACAATGGACATGGTGGTGAACACTTGTATGTAATATTAGTGGCTCAGGAAGCTGAGGCAGTAGAATCCCAAGATCAATGTCACCCTGGGCAAAATTTAAATGGGGCTAAGGATGTGGTTTCAATTATCACAACCACACAAAAGAAAAAAAGGGAGTTATTTATTTTCAAAGTAATACAAACAATATTTAAAAAATTTCATAAAATGGGAAATATTAAAATAAAACCAATATTCCTCAAATGATACATCAAAAGATACAAAACAAAGGGTCAGACTGGGAGAAAGTAACTGCCTTACATATAACAAACACTTTTTATAAGAAAGGGAAAGACAGGGACCCCCCAAAAAAGCAAGCAAGAGAATGGAACAGCCCCTTTACACAGGAGATCTGAGTCTTCAATGATCATAAAAAAATCCAAATTTTTTAGAATAAGAGAAATACAAAATAAAATCACACCAGAGAGATAAGATTAAACAGTATTGGTGAAGATATGGAAGAAATGCATTCTCAAGAACTGGAGGACCATGATAACAGAGATGGGCACAGTAGTACTGATGCAAACAGCTGATACCCAGGGTATGGGAAGGGGGAGTACAGCCAGGAAGACAAGCAATAAAGGGTGGGAAAATGCTTTCAGAAGCCAGCCACGCACTAGTAACAATAATATCTGACTGAATAAACATTCAGTTTAGCAAATAGTGTAAACATCACATAAATTTTATGTAGATGTCACATGCTTGGGTTATTTTATATGAATACATGTTCAGAGAATTGTAAAATTTATAAAAAAATAAAAATATGTTAAATCAGATAAAAGACTCAATTATTTACACTAAACTTATCACTACAAAGACAAACAATTTCCCCTGAATTAATCTAAAGTATATCCCATGAAAATTTCAGCTTGGGGCTGGGGTTGTGGTTCAGTGGTAGAGTAATTGCCTAGCATGTGTGAGGTACTGGATTCAATTCTCAGGACTGCATATAAATATATAAATAAAATCAATGTCCATTGACTATCTATCTCTCTCTCTCTCTCTCTCTCTCTCTCTCTCTCTATATATATATATATATATATATATATATATATATAAAATACTTCAGCATGCTTTATTTATTCTTAAGTTTTAGGTGGACCCAATATCTTTATTTTACATTTATGTGGTGCTGAGGATTGAACCCAGTGCCCTGTGCATGCTAGGAGAGCACTCCATAACTGAGCCACAACCCAAGCCACATGCTTTACTTAAAAAAAAAAAAAATCCTTTTTGGTTGTAGATGGACACAATACCTTTATTTTATTTATTTTTATGTGATGCTGAGAATCAAACCCAGTGCCTCACATGTGCTAGTCAAGCACTCTACCATTGACCAACAGCCTCTTCATTTTTAGTTGAAGAAGGGACCAAAGCAAAAAGTTCTAAAATCCATCTGGAAGTTAAATATATATGAAATCAGCCAAGAAATTTCTGAATTACAAGAGCAAAAGAAGTTGTCTTTTCCTGACCCTGATGTATATTATGAAACTATAACTTTGTAATAATAAAGACCAAGGGATCATAATACAAACAAAATCCATACCTGAATCTACATGTATGTAAAAGCTTTGTATTTTTAGTACGATGAAGAAGGCCTATATAAATCCAACCTCATTGAGGATAAGATTAAACGTGAATGAATGATAATGCCCAAATGTAAAGGTAAGTACTTGGGCAGTGTGTGTGCAGAATGTGCAAGGTTCCACCCAACCATTATCATAAAAGTCAGATGTCAAGGGGGTGAAGTTGAACATACGGTGGGATAGGTGAGTCCTGATTCTCCCTGCATCCATGGACACCTTGTTGAACATCTTGTGCTTCAAGTCGCCCTTAGTCAAAGCTATAAATGAATTCAAAGACATACATTGCACAACTGAAAAAAAAAAATACCTGCCATCAAATGAGTAAGAAAAGCTGTGGTGGAGTTGGGCATGAGTCCAGCCTTAGGACGTGTGCCATATCACTGGGACAGAATCACCAAGAATCAGTGTCACCAAAATTACATAGAAGAGGATGTGAGGGGAAGGGGGGGGGAACAAGGGAGAGAATTGAACAACAGCAGATGAGGTAGAGAGGGATGATGAGAGGGGAGGGGAGGGGGGATAGTAGGGGATAGGAAAAGTAGCAGAATACAACAGTCACTAATATGCCATTATGTAAAAATGTGAGTGTGTAACCCATGTGATTCTGCAATTTATATTTAGGGTAAAAATGGGAGTTCATAACCCAATTGAATCAAATGTATGAAAGATGATATATCATGAGATTTGCAATGTTTTGAACAACCAAAAAAAAAAAAAAAAAAAGAATCAGTGTCACCTGAGGTGAGGAAGATTGGGACCACACTTAGGGCACCCTAACTACATTGTCCTGTGGTTTGCATCTTCCTGTACCTAGTGCTGGGAGAGAAACGGTCTAGGCTTAACCAAGTACCAAGAGAGGGGACAGGACCCGAGGGGCTGAAGCCACCACATGGCGCGGGGAGGGAATAGGACCCCAGGGGCTGACGCCACCACACAGGGAGGGGTCAGAACGCGAGGGGCTGAAGCCAACACAAGGGGTAGGAAGGGGACAGGACGTACAGCGTCCAGCTGCTTACTCCACCCGCCTGAAATGCCAGAGGGGACTGGGAGCTGAGCCGCCCCAGAGCAGCACTCTGGACTCCAGAGGGGACCGCGCAGTCCCGGCCACCACTTCCTGCTCCCGCCATATCCAGCTCCGGTTCCACATCCTCCCTTCGGGGCGCAGAGCCGCGCACTCACCATCTCCCAACCTCCTTGATGTTGACCTTGTGGCATCGCGTGGCAAGCAACCTGGGTTCTCGCTCAGCAGCGGGACCTGCAGTAGCAGCGCAGAGCTGCGCGCTCCACTGACCTACACGCGCCAGAGAGCGGAGGCACGCCTTCTCCTGCTGATTGGCCTGTCTCCTTCGCTCGCGTCTGCTGATTGGCCTGCGCTCTCCCCAATCCCTGATTGGCCTGCGCCTCAGGACCCGCCCTGAGCGTGTGCGCCCGCGGTCTGAGCGAAGGCAGACGGCTTCCGCCCGGGAGGTAGGTAGGTCGGGGAGGCTTCTTGGGCTTGAGACTGGAGACGCGCTACCCCTGAGCCACAGCCCTCTTTAGTTTGTTTTCTTTTTAAATTTTTGAGACAGAGTCTGAGTCGCCCAGTGGCCTCCGATGTCCTGTCCTCCCGCCTCAGGTTCTGGAGTTGCTGGGTTATTTTTCATTTGAGGTCCTGAACTCCGAGCTTCAGGCTACAGCTACGTTAAGGTGCAGTTTCTTCTGAGTAGAGGTATCTAGCCCATGTAGCTCGGCCAAGAGGATTTTTACCTTTAATCTTGTATATGAGGTAATGCCAATTTATGCATTATACGCCACTGTATTATGCATTAATGTAAATGATATAATGACAGTTGCTTTAAAACTTCATTTAACTTTTCTGCTCTCTAGTTTTGTGAGGATACAATTTGAGCTTTGAATTGGGAGGCAATCTCCCGAGGCAGCGATGACCAACACAAATAGAATAAGAGGCCTAAGTGAGATTTAGCATTTTCTAGTATTCACATTAAAAATTAAAAACTGTGGCTGGGGTTGTGGCTCAGCATCAGAGCACAACCCTAGTATGCGTGAGGCACTGGATTCGAGGCACCACATAAAATTATTAAGGTTATTGTGTTCACCTACAACTAAAAATATTAAAAACAGCAGGTAAAATCTGTTGAATAATTTAACCCAGTATAATCAGAATGTTAGCATTATGTGACCAATATAAAATTACTAAGGAAGTAGATATATTTTTTGGAACTACATCTTCAAAACTTATTATTTTAAGCTTCCAACACATCTTAGTTCATAGCAACCACATTTCAGCTTTGAAAGCGATGGCTCCCTGACCTTAGGGAGATGAAGGGCCTGAATCCCACCTTTTTGTGCCAGAGGTGAGGAAATACACTTCCTTACCAACATCTGTCCTCAGGGCTAAAGAACAAGACAGACACTGAGAAGAGAGAGAGCAGGGAGTTCCAACAAGGAGTCCAAAAGAAGACTATGTGTTTCCCATCTGATGCTGGGCACTGATACATTCCAACTCAAGAGGTCACACAGCAAAGAAAAAAGGTGGGTGTCTTAGGAGGTGGGGATCCCATATATTCAGATCTCTCAACAGCATGGACTCTAAAGTTTATGCAGATTGAAGGAAAACTTCTTATTTTGCACCTGGGCCAGGGACCTAATGGCAAGGCTGTTATTTGTTTCCTCCTGTGCCATGGGCATTGTGAGAATTTGGCAACAGTCATGTAGATATGTCTACATATATTTGTGTATAATTCAATGCTATCTAACAAGAGGTCCAAATATAAATTAGAAGAAGATAAAATCAGTACCTGTAGGGTATCTCCTATTGGCTAGATAACTTCTACACAACATGAGATTTAATCTTGGCATCCTGTCTGTGATGTGTGTATTAGATATTATTGGATAAAAAACCACTCTAAAACTTACTGGCTTGGGCTGGAGATATAGCTCATTTGGTAGAGTGCTTTCCTCTCGTGCACAAGGCCCTGGACTCAATCCCCAGCGCGCGCGTGCACACACACACACACACACACAAAAAAAAAAACAAACAAAACAAAACAAAACAAAACAAAACAAAACAAAAAAAACAAAACCCAAAACCAAAAATAAAAATTAAGAAAAATCTTACTGGCTCATGCCTGGGATGGCCATCAATTCAGGCTGGCTCAGCTGGGGCCTTCTGTAGTATGCAGCCAGTTGATTGTTGACAAGGTCACTGAACTTCAGAGGGTAAGCTGTCTGTCATATGGAGCACTCATGGGGAGGCAGGGCTGGAGAGCAAAGCATCCAAGATGTTTTGATCCTGGATACCCAATTAGTACCCATTCATGGTAACAGCTCTAGATGGCCATAGCCAATAAGGAGAGCCCAAACCAAGGTTTGGGAAAGAGATTAAGAGATTCTTCATTTAAAAATTTTTTTAAAATATATTTTTTAGTTGTTGATGGATCTTGATTTTATTTATTTGTATGTGGTGCTGAGAATTGAACCCAGTGCCTCATACATGCTAAGCAAGGGCTCTACCACTGAACCACAACCCCAGCTCAAGAAATTCTGCATTTTGATAGGGGTAGGAGTAAAAACACTTTGTCAAGGTTATGGATACAGCTAAGGCTGAAGAATTTCTGACATTTTGGCTCTCAGTATCTTTCTGCCCTTTCTTATAGATGAGGTTTATATAGTATGAAGAAACATGTTCAAAGCCCCACAGCTATTACACAGCTAGAGTGGGATTCAGGATCAACTCTGCCTGACTGCAAAGCGAAAACACCTCCACTAGATCACGTGACTCATCCTGTACTTATTTTCTCAGGTCTTGGATGGAAACATCTATTCAAAAAAAGCAGGATTTGTGTCCATCTAGTGCTGTTCTCCAGTGGGAATAATATCCTTGATTGAATGCTTCTGAAGCTTCTAGGAAGGGCTTGTAAAAATTTGGGGAAATGGTTAAGGACTGAGTTTAGGGAATCAAGAAACAATGTATTTTTATTTTCTCATCAGAAGAGAAATTTGAAAACACATATAATGCATCCTACAGACAGAGTAATAAAAAAAAGATATGGAATCTGCAAAGAGAAGACTGTACCTGCACCACAAGAGTGCTAAAGTAGAAAATAGGAAGTACCACATGAGAAAGTGATGGAGAACAGAGAATAAGATATTTTAAACCAGAACCAAAAGATCTACTAGATCTCCCTCATGAGAATATCATCTGGGCCCATATCTGCAAAGGAACATGAAGCTCCATGCATCTGGCTTCAGCACAGAGGAATATGTGAGAACCTCAAACTAGAAGGACTTCAGCACTCTGGTGTATAAGCATTCATAAAACACAGTCTCAAACTTAATTGCAGTGAAGTAATCTAAATATGCTAATAGAGAATTATCTTCAAGTATGAGCTAGCTATAGTAAAGAAAATCACAAAGAAAGATGAAAAAATTGTATTCAAATTTATGTATATAAATATGTATAAAAATACTAATGTAGGGATTAAAAGGGATACATTTTAAATAATACATCTTAAATAATAGGGCACTGAGAAACACAGGAGAGAGGCAGTTCACCTGTCACTTGGCAGGAACAGTGGTGGAGATGGAAACCGAGTACCTGTCTGCTTCCAGAGCCCACGTTTATCTCCAACTTTACTGATCCTCCAGACTCTCTGCCTTTGCTGGCTCAGAAAAGTGATCATCCCTGGCATTGAAGTGGCCTGTTCTTCATGCCCTGAGTGGGTTGCTGACCTGCTGGCACGGAGGCTCCAATGGGTAGGACTGGTTGTAGTTGCAAGACAGAGTGGTATCTATAAGTCTACCCAGAGCCATGTCTCAGGTCTCTCCCAGTGCCTGCCTAGCAGCCAAAGTCCTGGTGCCCTATCAGTGACCAGGTACAAGGGTCTGTGACTGTCCAGTGCACTGTAACTACAGGCTGCACCTCTCAGCCAGGACTACCTTCTACACACACTGGGCCTTCACAAGTCTTGCCTGGCTCTCTCTTCTCATTCTCCCTAAACTTCTCCTTGGGCAGGACCCTCAGAACTAAAATTGCTCCTCAAAGCTACATCCTACTTAGTGCCACCTGGATCAGCTGGATCAGAGCAATGGTTCACTTGCAAGGTGGGAGCCTGTAAATTACAACCCAGCATACACCCCCCAGTCAACAGCCATGAAACCACGAGGATGGTGCTTGATTATACTGATGGCTTTGTGTTTCATGTCAGTGCTCCTTTAGCATGTGTTATCACCAAGGAGAGATTGATACCATCATCAGAGGATGTGATGTTGACTTTATCATCTCCAAATGTGATTTTCATTTACTAAGTGAGGTTTTCTAGCTCCCTTTTTGGCCTGTGGGAATGGCCCTAAAGTGCTATAGGAAATGTGGGTGTGGGGCATGTAAGTTTGCTATACTTACCACAATGAAACACCACAGGCAGAGTACCACCCTATATATACCACAGAAATTTATTTCTTATGTTTCTGGAAGTTAGAAGCCAAGATCAAAGTTTGGTTTGGTTTGGTTTCTCCAGCAGGTTTGGTTTCTCCTGCAGCCCCTCCCTGGCCTCCAGACAGCAGCATCTAGCAGTGTCATTAAGGTGTCCTCCATGGGCTTCTTTCTGTCCTTGTGTACCCTGGCCTCTTTCCTTCTTGTGACACCTGCCAGCTTGGATCAGGTCCCAGCCTCATAGTCTCATGTGACTTCAGTTACCTCCTTGAAAACTGTATCTCCAAATTTCTACACACTGGTGGTAAGGGCTTCAAGAGATGAATTTTGGGGAGATGCAGTTAAGTTCATAAAAGGAGAAAAGGTTGTGGCATCTGCTATTTAGGCAGAGAAGAACTTGGTTCTTGAAGTGAGGGTAGGGTCCTCAGAATTTCTCTGTCTACTATGTGCAGCCACGTGCACACGCCAACGCATGCACACACATGCAAAGTCTGAAATGGAAACATCAGAAATGGGAAGGGGTACAGGTAAATTAGCTGTCAGGAAAGTCAGTATCATAGGATGAAAGTTAGGCAACATTAAAAATTATGAGAAATGACAAGAATGGTTTATAAAATTTAAAATTGTGAAACAAAACATGCAGTTGTATACAATTTTGTGAGATATTTGGTATTTATGTTTTCTAAAAGGTAAATAATGATGAGAAAACAAAACAAAACTCAACAATACAGACCAGTTAACACAAGTTTTATTTTATTGAAATTCTTGCAAATTTTATATGAATATTACTCAAAACAAGCACTCAGGACTCTGTGACATGTAGGAAAAATAGATTCCAAGAAAGCATAAATCTACTACCAGTGTGTTGACAGTTATATTAAATGCTTGTATTCCTTTTCTCAGCATTATCTACTTAATTAGCTCCTTAGTGAATGATGGCAGTTTTTCCCAACCCTGTATCAGCCTTTTGTATAATATCTAGCAGTTCTTGAAATTTATGTTGAGATTTATTTTTCAACACTTGCACTAATTTACCCATTTGATGAATATGCAATTGACTATTACAGTATTTGAAATAAAAAATTAATTATAATGGTGCACATAATGCTAGCATCTTCAAAGTCTCCAGTGCACATAAATAATAGTGTGGCTTTTGCAATCATTAAAACTGTACATTTCCTAGAGGGACTTCTGGCTTTACGTTTTTAAGTAGCTTCATGAACATATACACTAGTAAAATTGAAACAAAATAAAAACAACTATTTGAAGTTCCTGGTGGGCCTTAGAGCACAGCTCAGTAGTAGACTGGCAGCATGCCTGAGGCCATTGGTTCCATCCCCAGCATAACAGAAATAGATAAACAAACAAACTAAATAAAGAAGTCAATGGAAATGGTGCAAGATTCACAGCAAATGAATGTTCAATCAAGAAAATCCACCGTCATTCAGGAAGAACTCTGAAGTTCAGTGGTGTTCACATTCAGGCCAGCTTCATCCCTCATTTACCAACTCAATGAGATGAACCTCACAACACCCTGATGTCTCCAAGAGCACTGGGCTCTCTCTCTGCCAGCTGTAGGTGGTGGACTCATCTCCCTGTGTGACAAGATGTTGTCATTTTCCTCATGGCCCCAAGTTCATAGTGCTGGGACTGTGTCCTGTGTGAGTGCTTATGAGGAGTAGGACCCAGAGCCTCCTGTGCGGGGGACTGTCACACATTGGGCATGATGCTGCAGGGACACTCTGACCCTGTCACCACTGCATATAATTCCAGAATGGGAAAATCCATGGAGACTGAGAATGGCTGCTTAGTATTGAGGTGGTTGAGGATTGGGAAGAGATAAAAAAAAAGGGCACTGGGTTTCTTGCTAATGTGATAAAGTTGCTCCTGAATGGATGAGTGATGGTTGCATGAATCTGAATGTGCTAATCAGTGATTTTAGGTACATGAGTTATTTCTTCATAGAGCTGTGTAACAAGGTTATGGCTAAAAACCATTCAGTTTGTCATGTGTCATGGAATTATTTCAAGTTCAGCATGTGATATTTTTTGTTGCTTGGTTACTAGTACAGATCTACCTGAACTTCGACTGTTCTTCTGCATGACACATTCTATTTATATTGGTACATGGACATAAACAGAAGGGGAATGTCTGAAGCTTGTGAATGGGATGAATAATGATGGTTACCTGGGTGGGGGATTCTTCACAGGATTGTGAAGAAAGGTGACTGTGGCCTTAAAGGCATGTGCTTTTAAAGAATATACTAACCAAATTAAAAAACAAAATCCATCAGATATCACTGGAACCCAACTATGAGTTTTCAATATTGATAGGTATGGAAAGATTAACTTTAGAGTCTTTTTAAAATTTGTTCTTTTTAAATATACATGACAGTAGAGTATATTTTGACATATCATACATACATGGAGTGTGACTTCCCATTCTTGTGGTTGTACGTGATGTGGGGTTACTTTGGTTTTGTATTTGTATATGAACATAGGAAAGTTACGTATGATTCATTCTACTGACTTTCTCATTCCCATTCTCCTCCCTTCCTTTAATTCCCCTTTGTCTAAACCACAGAACTTCTGTTCTTCCCTTTCCCCCCTTATTGTGTGTTAGCATTTGCAAATCAGAGGCCTTTGGTTTTGGGGGGTATTGGCTTATTTCACTTAGCATAATAGTCTCCAGTTCCATCCATTTACTGGCAAATGCCATAATTTCATTCTTCTTAATGTGAGTTTTCCATTGTGTTTATATACCACATTTTCTTTATCCTTTCATCTGTTGAAGGGTACTTAGGTCGGCTCCATAGATTAGCTATTGTGAATTGAACTACTATAAACATTGATGTGGCCATAGTATGCTGATTTAAAAACTTTTGAATATATGCTGAAGAATGGGATAACTGGGTCAAATGGTAGTTTCATTCCAAGTTTTCTGAGGTATCTCTATACTGCCTTCCAGAGTGTTTGCAACAATTTGCAGTCCTTCCAGAAGGACTTCTGTAAAGTGTTTAGTTTCTTTGTCCATTTTTGATTGGGTTATTTGTTAGTTAATTTTTAAAAATTTTTTTAGTTGTTGATGAACCTTTATTTTATTTATATGCACTGCTGAGAATTGAACCCAGTGCCTCACACATACTAGGCAAGTGCTCTACCCCTGAGCCACAACCCCAGCGTTGTTTTTTATTTTTAATATATTATTTAGATGTTGATGAACCTTTATTTTGTTCATTTATTTATATGTGGTGCTAGGAATATAGCCCAGTGTCTTACACATGCTAGGCAAGCACTCTACCACTGAGCCCCAGCCCCAGCCCCAGCCCCCTGGTTTTTCTTTTTAATCAAGCTTTTTGAGCTCTTTGTACATCCCAAAGATTAATACTCTATCTGAGGTGCAGATGGCAAAGATTTTCTCCTATCCTGTAGGCTTTTTCTTCACATTCTTGATTGTTTCTTTTGTTATGAAGAAGCTTTTTAGTTTGATACCATCCCATTTATTGATTCTTGATTTTACTTCTTGTACTTTCAATTTTATTAATTGTGAATCTGGTCTTGTTGAGGAAGTCAGTTCCTAATTGATATGATGAAAGTCAGTTCCTAATTGATATTATTTTTTCTAGTAGGTGCAGGATCTCTGGTCTAAGGCCTAAATTTCATTTTGCTACATATAGATTTCCAGTTTTCCCAGCACCATTTGTTAAAGAAGATCCCTTTTCTCCCATGTGTATTTATGGCATCTTTGTCTAGTATAAGATTACTGTATTTATGTAGGTTTGTCTCTGTGTCTTCTATTCTGTACCATTGGTATTTACATCTGTTCTGGTGCCAATGCCATGATGTTTTTGTTAATTTAGCTCTGTGGTATAATTTAAGGTCTGATATTGCAATGCCTTCTGCATAATTTTTTCTTGCTAAGGATTGTTTTGGCTATTCTGGGTCTCTTATTTTTCCAAATGATTTTTATGACTCCTTTTTATATTTCTATAAATAACATGATTGGAATTTTAATAGGAATAGCATTAAATCTGTATAGTGCTTTTGGTTGTATGGCCATTTTGACAATATTAATTCTGCCTGTCCAAGAACATGGGAGATCTTTCCAACTTCTGATGTCTTCTTCAATTTCTTTCTTTAGAGTTCTGTATTTTTCAATGTAGAGATCATTTACCTCTTTTGTTAGACGAGTTCACAAGTATTTTTTTAAGGTTATTGTGAAGGATATAGTTTTCCTGATTTCTCTTTCAGCTGATTCATCATTGGTGTATAGGAATGCAGTTGATTTATTCTTATTGATCTTACACCCTGCTACTTTGCTGAATTTGCATAAGATTTCTAGAAGCTTTCTAGTAGAGTTATTGGTATCCTCTAAATATAGAATCATGTCATTGGCAAATAGGGATAGTTTGAGTTCTTATTTTTCTATTTATATCCCTTTAATTTCTTTCTTCTAATTGCTTTGTTTTTTTTATTGTTGGTTGTTCAAAACATTACATAGTTCTTGATATATCATATTTCACATTTTGATTCAAGTGGGTTATGAACTCCCATTTTTACCCCGTATACAGCTTGCAGAATCACATCAGTTACACTTCCATTGATTTACATATTGACATACTCATGTCTGTTGTATTCTGCTGCCTTTCCTATCCTCTACTATCCCCCCTCCCCTCCCCTCCCCTCTTCTCTCTCTACCCCCTCTACTGTAATTCATTCCTCCCCCTTGTATTATTTTTTCTATTTTTTATTTTATCATTGATTTATAATTTTATTGCATGCTCATCTGATAGAATGCAAGGTATTTTCTCTATATTTTTTGTATTTGCTAACAGTTACTTTGTAGCCTAAGATATGGTTGATTTTAGAGAAGAATCCATGTTCTGCTGAGAAGAAAGTGTATTCGCTCATTGATGGATAAAATATTCTATACATGTCTATTAAGTCTATTGATTATAGTATTTAGTTTTATAGTTTCTTTGTTTTGTTTTTGTTTGGAGGATCTATCCTGTCATGACAGAGGCATGTTAAAGTTACCCAGTATTACTGTAGTATGATCTATTTGATTCTTGAAATTGAGAAGGGTTTGTTTGATGTATGTAGGTGCTCCATTGTTTGGGGCATAAATATTTACTATTGTTATGTGTTGTTGATGTATAATTCCCTTAAGCAGTATGGAATGTCCTTCTTTGACCCTTCAGATTAACTTTGGCTTGAAGTCCATTTTATCTGATATGAGGATAGAAACCCCTGCTTGTTTACAAGATCCACATGAATGATGTGTTTTTTCCCCATCTTTTTACCTTCAGTCTACAGATGTCTTTGCCTGTGAGGTGAGCCTCTTGGTGATGGCATATTGTTGGGACTTGTTTTTTAATCCAATTTGCCAGTATATGTCTTTTTTTGGAGGGGAATACCAGGGATTGAACTCAGAGATACTAGACCACTGAGCCACATCCCCATCCCTATTTTGTATTTTATTTAGAGACAAGATCCCACTGAGTTGCTTAGTACTTAACTTTTGCTTGAGGCTGGCTTTGAACTCTTGATCTTCCTGCCTCAGCCCCCAAGCTGCTGGGATTGCATGTGTGTGTCACCATGCCTGGCAGTCTATGCCTTTTGATTGATGAGTTTTGGACATTTATATTCAGTGTTAATATTGAGAAATGATTTGTATTCCCTGTCATTTTGACTTATTTCTGGTTTTTAATTTGATAAGTTTCTTCTTTGTTTACTATTCTCTGGTGTAGTTCCTCCCTTTGCTGGTTTTCATTTTTTCTTTGTGAAATATTTTATTATATTTTGTAGTACAGGCTCTTTAGTTCTGAACTCTTTTTAAACTTTTGTTTATCATGGAAGGTTTACATTTCATCATCAATTCTGAAGATTAATTTTGCTGGGTAAAGTATTTTTGGCTGGCATCCATTTTCTTCCAGAGCTTGCCATATATTATTCCAAAACCTCCTAACTTTGAGGGTCTGTTGAGCTACTAGCTGAGATCTGGATTCATTTCCCTCTAAGTGTGACTTGTAATTTTTCTCTGATAGCCTTTTCCTTATTTTATATGTTAGGCATTTTCATAATTATGTGTCTTTGTGTGGGTCTATTGTAATAATTTTGTATTTGGGGTTCTGTAAGCATCTTATGTTTGATTTTCCATTTCATTCTTTAGGTTTGGGAAGATTTCCGATATTATTTCATTGAAAAGATTGTGCATTCTTTTGGTTTGTATCTCTGAGCCTTCATCTATCTGACTAAATGTTAAATTTGGAATTTTCAGGTTATCCCATATTTCTTGGATGTTCTATTTATGGTCTCTTAACATCTTTTCTCCATGGTCAACTTTGTTTCTAAGATTATATATTTTGTCTTAATTGCCTGACACTCTGTCCTCTAATTGATCTAGTCTGTTGGTGATGCTTTTAATTTAATTTTAATTTGATTTATTGATTCCTTCATTTCAAGTATTTCTGCTTGATTTTTTTCAGAATCTTTATTGAAGTGTCTTTTACTTCCTGTATTTTCTCTCTGATTTCACTCTTTACATCATCCTTAACTTGTAGATCACTTGTAGTTTAACGATGCACATTCTAACTCTTTCTCTGACCTTTATTTCAATGTGATGTTGATGGATTCTTTTATTGAATTTTCTTGGGTTGTTTGGGGTGACTTGTTCCCTTGCTTTTTCATGTTGTTTGTGTGTCTTCCCATCTGACAGTATGGATCAGCACTGGTAGTGTTTTTAACCCCGTGGAATTATACTATCCCTGAAGGTTTCCAGTACCTCACCATTTAGGGGGAGACAAATAATAACAACATACAGCATGAAACCAAATACTTCCTTCCTGCTGTGACATCTACAGTGTTAACTGTCAAAATAAACAGAAATATGATGTTATTGCATATACTAAAAACAGCAAGTTTGAAAAATGGTTTACAATTTTGAAGGGTGGACAGGGAGAGAACAGAAGTGATGTAGGATGTGATGATTATGAGGGAGGAAGAGAGAAGATAGAAGTAAAAAATTAAATAGTGAAAGAGAACAGTAGAGCTTGGCTGCTAGCAGAAGAAAAGAGAGGAAGGGAATCAAGGGAAACAGATAAGTGAGAGAAAAAATATATCAAGTACAAGTTTTAAAAATTAAAACTAAAAATAATGCAAAACAAATCTGAAAACACTAATCAAACATCCTAGTCCTGAAAATACTGACCCATGAAAAATAACTGGCTTCAAAAATGCTAGAAATGAGAAAAAAACCAATATGAACATGTATCAAATACCCATGGACAATTAAGGTCACAATTAAACAGACAAAAACCAAAAGATCTCAATGAAAGTAAAAGAATTGTTTCCATTGGAGTTCAGAAGATTCTCAGCTGTCTTTCTCAGCAGTGTTACCTGGATTGTCTGGAGTGTGATGCTTGCTCCACCCTTAGGATGGGGTTGCTGAAATGAGAGAGGTGATCCCGTTGGCGGAACTCCTGGAAGCAGGGATAGGTTTAAGTGGGCTCCAGGCTCTTCACTGAATGCCAGTTGGTCTGAAGATTTAAAATCAATGCACCTCAAGGTCAGCAGTTGCCTTGGTGAGGTAACTCACACTCCAGAGGGTGGAGAACCAGCCTAAGAACAGCAGGTCGGTGTGCACAGGGAAGTGGCCTCGAAGGCAGTGCTTTATGTCACCTGCTAATTCCCACCATAGTCACCCACCTTGCCCAGACTCCAGACTGTCAGGAGATCAGGACAACCCAGTCAGGTGGCCTTGGCCAGTCTCTGTCACCAGCCACCCTGGAGCTGGCACCAGGGGACCCGATCCCATGATGTAGAGGCCAACCAGCCACACTGCCTGGCTCCTCTTGAGGTTGAGTGCCATCTGTCAGCAGCTGCTGCAGAGCTCCTGATAGAGTGCTATTCCTTGAGAAGTGTAACCCATCATTTGGTAAAGTCAACATTGTTTGATCCTTTCCACCCTGAAAGGGCCCCAGTGCATCCTCACAAGGCAGATATCTCCAGACAGGGATTTGCCTTTCCTGCCCAAGAAGCCTCAACTGGCAGAGGGTCCATCTGCCTGCATGAAGTGCTCCACTTGCCCACATGGAGTCCCTTGTGGCTTTGTCTCTGACCCAGGGCTCACTTCACAGCAAGGCAGGAAAGAGAACAGGCTCAAGAAACAGGTTCCCCTGGCCACATGGGAAGCAGCTGGCCTCATGGAGTGCCTGGATGGACTGCTGAAGGTTCAAGAGATGCAAGCCCAGAGGCAGCACTTGGAAGGGCTCACTGTTCAAGGGGTAGTGTGTGCCTTGGAAAGGCACATCAGCTCATCAGCTGCACATTGCCTGAGTGTTCCCCTAAAAGTCCCATGTGATGGAAGCTTGAGCCCTGGTGTGGTGGTGCTGAGGTGGTAGAACTTCTAAGAGCTGCAGTCTAGTGGAAGGTGACTAGGTCATGGAGGCACTGCTATCAGAAAGGATTAATGTTCTGTTCATGGGACCCCAGTTCTCCCAAGAATGAGTTGCTATAGAAAGAGCAAGCCTGGTTCCCCAATACCCCTAGCCTCCTGTCTCACCGTGTGATCTTTCTTGCATTTGCTTCTGCCATAATGCCACCAATGCAGATGGCACCATGTTGTGATGCAGCTAAGGGAGCCCTGGCAAGAGACCAAACAGATGGGGCTGCCCATTGTGGACTTTCAGCCTCCAGAACTCATGAGTTAAATAAACCTCTTTATCAAATATCTAGCCTTAGTAATTTTGTTACAGCAACAGAAAACAGACTAATGCAACATCCAAATGAAGACAGGCTGAACTACTTTACTCATAACTTGTGATGGTAATGAAATTATCCACCATCACCTGCATTTGACAGATTCATAGGGACAGGACAGGGAGAGTGGAATTATGTACTACAAAGAAGGGGACAGCTGCTTTTGTGCTCAGAGTGGAGGTCATTGACCTGTGGAAAATGGAGACTAACTAAAGGAAAGACATACTTTTTTATTGCTTTTAGTGTATATCTGTATTTCTCTGTTGGATCTATTTACATAACAGGTGTTTTTCACGGTGCCTGAAAAGTTGTTTGATGAATAGGAATCTATTGTATTCTGAGAGTAGTATTGCATTAGAAGTTTTTATTGGAAATTATTGCTGAAGGGTCAGTACAGAACAGAAGTCACTGGTGGAGAAAAGCTCTCTTAGGTACTCAATCTGAATCCCTTCTTAACAAAATGAGGAATGATTATTTGAGTTATGTTGGGAAAGTTTGAGGAACTCTCGTGGTGTAAATAATAATGCTGGGCAAGTCCCCAGGGCTTCCACGGAGCTCTGAGAGGCAAGTGTGAGGCAAAACAAAGCCAGGGTGACAGCGCTGGCTCACTGTAGGGCTCCATGGGAGTCAGTACTCAGGTGGCTGCCTCTCCTTGAAGACAGGTGCCCCTGGAGATTGCTCCATTTTGCAGTTATCTTGAAACTCATTTGAAACTTTTTAATAGCTGCATGCAATATGAGAGAACATATTAGCAAGTTCTGCTCCTCCTGGAGCTGATCCCTGTGGACATGGAGAAAACAAGACTCATGATCAGTGTAGCTCTGCCTAATAATCATGTAATGAGCTCTCTGGAGTTCTCTTGTCCCTGATTCTGTGGGGGAATTGCAGAAGTTGACAGCCTCTTCTGCCTGCTCCAGTTTCAGTGTTACCTGCTGACTTCATCATCCAGAGAACCCCCAAAGAATTTCCCAGTTATTCAGAGGAAATCACATGAGCCACGTTTCAGTTTAGCTAGAAAATGAATGGTCCAAGAAAACTGATTTCATCAATAAATCCAAATATTTCTGATTCTTTAGTGTCCCCAACTTCTGCTTCTACCTTTCCCTTCTCACCCCTTCAGAAGATGACTGTCAGGACACCTGAGTCCACCTGTCAGTGAGTTAACAGGTTGACTGCATTTCCTGTGCAGGACACAGGAAAGGACAAATGACATGGTTACTGAAATTCACACATCTTAGGCTCACATAAAGCACTGCAAAATACTTAAAGGTGAAAACAATGAATTTCAAATGTATTCAAACCATTACCTCAAAAAATGGCAAGAAGAAACATATATTAATTTATTAATAAATTGATAGTTTGTGTTAGTTTCAGGAATACTGTGTTTCCAGGTTTCATTTGAACATGTAAATAGCTAATGGACACTGTGCCAAATTTTATCAATTGAACCATGATCAGGTCTCAGTTCTATGGGTGGTTTCTCTGTGTTGACTGTGAAAAACATTTGTTTTTTTCCACCTGTCAGTCTATAAAAAAAGAAGGACTATTCATTTCCAGATTCTGTTTTTCCATGCAAATCATGAGGAAATGATGAATTTAGTCATGTGGCCATGGGAAATGGGACATGGCAAGCTCTGCACCATCTTGGTCCTCTACCCCATGGGCTACCCACACATGCATGAAGCTGACGAGGATGCTTTGTTTTAGGGATCAAAGGAAGACACGTGTATTTTGAGAGGCTCAGATTATTCTGGAACAAGACTGAATATTAAATTCAAGCTTTTATTTAATTTGAATATTAAAGTACCATGCAATAGTGGTTTTTGAAATCATTAAAAGCAGAAATTGAAAGTCCATTTCTTATGCAAATTAAAACTACAGTGAAATTCCATCTCACTCCAGTTAGAGTGGCAATTACAAAGAATACAAGTAATGATAAATGTTGGCAAGAATTTTGGGGTAAAGTTTCCATCATATATTGCTGGTGGGACTGGAAATTGGTGCAGCCACTCTGAAAAGCAGTATGGAGATTCCTCAGAAAACTTGGAATGGAACCACCATTTGACTCAATTATCCCTCTGCTCAGTTTATACCAAAAGGACTTAAAATCAGCATACTACAGTGACACAGCCTCTTCAATGTATACAGCAATTAAATTCAAAATGAGCACTCAGGATTCTGTGACATTTAGGAAAAATAGATTCCAAGAAAGCATAAATCTACCACTACCACCAGGATATACAAAGGATATAAAAAGAACTCAAAAAGCTTGATTAAAACAAACAAACAAACAAACAAATAATAAAAAATGGACAAAGAAACTAAACAAACACTTTACAGAAGAAATATGAATGCTAATCAAATATATATGAAAAATGTTCAATATCTCTAGCAATTAAAGAAATGCAAATTAAAACTACACTGGGATTCCATCTCACTTCAGTCAAAATGGCAATTACAAAATATACAAGTAACAATAAATGTTGGCAAGGATTTTTGGGAAAAAGCTCACTCAAACATTGCTGGAAGGACTGCAAATTGGTGCAACCACTATGGAAGGCAGTATGGAGATACCTCAGAAAACTCGGAATGAATCCACCAATTAACCCAGTTATCCCACTCCTTGGTGGTTACACAAAAGACTTAAAATCAGTATACTACAGTGATGCATGCCCATCAATATTTATAGCAGCTCAATTCAAAATAGCTCAGCTATGGAAACAACCTAGGTGTCCTTCAACAGAAATGGATAAAGAAAACATGGTACACATGCACAATGGAATATTACTTAGCCATAAAGAAGATTGAAATTATGGTATTTGCCAGTAAATGGATGGAACTGGAGATGATTACGCTAAGTGAAATAAGCCAATCCCCTCAAACCAAAGGCCAAATGTTCTCTCTGATTTGTGGATGCTACAGAACAAGGATGGTGGCAGGGGAAGAATAGAAGTTTATTGGATTGGACAAAGCAGAATGAAGGAAATGGAGGAAGTATGGGAATAGGAAAGTCAGTAGAAGAATCAGACATAACTCTCCTATGTTTATATATGAATACATGATCAGTGTAACTCCATATCATGTACAATCACAAGAATGGGGAGTTTTGCTCCATGTAGGTATATTATGTCTAAATACACACTACCATCATGTATGCCTAAAAAGAATAAATAAAAAATTAGAAAGGAGATTAACAATAACAAAAAATGGAACAATTTAATAACATATTATAATAAAAGTTATGTGGTTTTCACCTTTAAAAAATGTTTAATATATTTCATATATTTAACATAATAGTTTAATAATTTTATTTTGATTTTATATAGTATCTAAAAACTTGTATTTAATGTATATTTATTTAGTTTAAACATTTAATAAATGCATTTGAAATATTTATTACATAACAAACTTAAAATATGTTTAATATGCTTTGGTTTTGCTTCCTGAATAAACACATGACTTTCTTTGTGACCTTATGATCTTTATTTATTATTTTATTTTATTTTATTTTATTAGAGCTTTATAGTTATACACAATAGTGGATTAATCCCACCAAATTGACACATGCTTGGAAATTGATTTTAGTTCATAATCTTCTCTTTCCCTCCTGTCCTCTCTCTTCTTTCTCATTCTTCTTCCTCTTACTAGAGTTCTTTTCACTTGCATATTAATTTGGATTTGATTGGTTCTGTATGTAATCTTTTCCTTTTTTTCTTTCCTTTATTTTACTCAAGCCTCTGCATTTGAGGGAAAACATTAAACCTATGAGTTTCTGAGTTTGGCTAATTTCAGTTAGCATGATGTTTTCCATTTCCATCCATTTACTGGCAAATTCTATAATTTTATCCTTTTTTATGAATGAGTAAAATTTCATTGTATATATCTACACCACAATTTCTTAATCTTTTCATCTATTCACAGGCATCTGGGTTGATTCCATAATTTAGCTATTGTGAATTGTGCTGCTATAAACATTGAGGTGGCTGTGTCACTGTAGCATGCTAATTTCAGTTCTTTTTGATAATACCAATGAGTGGGTAATATGGTGGTTCCATTCCTAGTCTTTTAGGAATCTCCATCCTGCTTTCCAAAGTGGTTGTGCTAATGTGGTGTCCCACCACCAGTGTATGAGTGTACCTTTTCCCTCACAACTGGACCAATATTTATTATTGTTCATATTCTTGAAGATTGCCAGTCTGAATGGAGTGAGATGAAATCTTAGTGTAGTTTTGATTTGGAAGAATAAGAAACCCAGAATATCCAAAACAACATAAGCAAGAAAAGTGAAGCACGAGACATCATAATATTTGATCTGAAATTATACTACAGAGATGTAGTAACAAAAACTCCCTGATTGCTAGAAATTTTGAACATTTTTCACATATTTCTTGGCCATTTGTATTTCTTCTTTTGAGAAGATTCTGTGTAGTTCTTTTATTGAATAGATTATTTCTTTTTTTGGTGTTAAGTTTTTTGAGTTCTTTGTATACTTTGGATATCAATACCCTATCAGAGGAGTAATTGGCAAAGAATTTCTCCCATTCTGTAGACTCTCTCTTCACACTTTTAATCATTTCCTTTGCTGTGCAGAAGCTTTTTAGTTTGATGCCATCCCACTTACTATTCTTGGTTTCATTTCTTGCAGTTTGAGGATTTTGTTAAGGAAGTCAATGCCAGTACCTATATGATAGGGTATTGACCCTATGTTTTCCTCTACCAGTTATAAAGTTTCTGATCTAATTCCTAAGTCTTTGATCCATCTCAATTTGAGTTTTGTGTAGTGTGAGAGATAGGGGTCTAATTTTACTTTTCTACAGATAGCTATCCAGTTTTTCCATCACCATTTGTTTAAAAGGCTACCTTTTCTCCAACATATATTTTGGCCCCCTTCTCAAATATCAGATGGCTGTAGATATGTGGATTTGTGTCTGTGTCTTCTATTCAGTTCCATTGGTCTTCATGTCTGTTTTTGTTACTACATCTCTGTAGTATAATTTCAGATCAAATATTATGATGTCTCGTGCTTCACTTTTCTTGCTTATGTTGTTTTGGATATTCTGGGTTTCTTATTCTTCCAAATGAATTTAAGAATTTTTTTTCTAATTCTGTGAAGTATGTCATTGGTATTTTGATGGATATTAAGCTGAATCTATATATTGCTTTTGGTAGTATGGCCATTTTGACAATATTGATTCTGCCTATCCAAGAACATGGGATATATTTCCATCTTCTAAGGTCTTCTTCAATTTATTTCTTCAGTTTTCTATAATTTTTATTGTAGAGCTCTTTTAACTCCTTGGTTAGGTTAATTCCCAAGTATTTAATTTTTTTAGGTTATTGTAAATGGATGGTTTTCCTGATTTCTTCCTTGTCTGAATCATTGCTGGGGTATAGGAAAGCTATGGTTGTTGTTCTTGTAGTCTGTTACTTTGCTAAACTCATTTATTAGCTCTAGAAGTCTTCTGGTGGAGTTCTTTGGGTCTTCTAGATATTGGACCATATTGTCACAAACAGAGATAGTTTGACTTATTCTTTTTCTATTTCTATTGGTATCCCATTGATTTCCTTTTCTTGCCTGATGGTTCTGGTTAGTATTTCAAAGACTGTATCAAATAGGAGTTGTGTGAGTGGACAGTCTTGTTCCTGATTGTAGAGGAAATGCTTTGAGCTTTTCTTCTTTTAGTATGATGTTGGCTTTGGGTTTGTCATAAATGGTCTTTATGATGTTGAGGTAAGTTTCTTTGATCCCTAGCTTCTCTAACATTTAAAAGTGAACAGTTGCATATTTTATCAAAGGCCTTTTCTGCATATATTGATTTTTGTTTTTAACTCTGTTTAAGTGATGAATTACATTTATTGATTTGTATATGTTGAACCAACCTTGTATTGCTGAAATGAAACTCACTTGATCATCTTTTTGATGTGTTTTTGAATGTGGTTTGTTAATATTTTTTTAAAGGATTTTTGCTTCTGTGTTCATCATGGATATTGGTCTGGATGGGTATTAAGCTGAATCTGGAGTTTTCTTCCATGATGCATCTGTTTTTGTTACTATGTTTTTGGTATCAGGGTTATACTGGCTTCATAAAATGTATTTGGGAATATTCTTTCCTTTTTGGTTTCATGGAATAATTTGAGAAAGAATACTAGTGTTAGTTCTTCTGTAAAGGTCTGTAGAACTCTGCTGAGAATCCATCTAGTCCTGGGTTTTTCTTTGTTGGAAAGCTTTTAATTGTTTTTTCATTTTTATTACTTGATATTGCTATGGTTAGGTTTTCTATATTTTTCTGATTCGATTTGGTTAGGTCATGTGGATCTAGAGATTTGTCAGTGTCTTCTAGATTTTATAGTTTATTGGAGCATAAATTTTCAAAATAGATTTGGATAATCTGAGTTTTAGAAGGGTCTTGGTGATATCTCTTTTTTTCATTTCCGTTCTTGTTGATTTGCCTCTTCTCACTCTTTCATTTGGTTGGTTTGGTGAAGGGTTTGTCAAAAAATTAACTCTTCATTGCATTGATCCTGTATACTGTTTTCTTATTCTTAATCTCGGCTCTGATCTTAATTATTTCTGTCTTCTACTGATTTTGTTAGTTTAAAACTTATTTTAATTCTAGTTTGTTATGTATGACTGCAGAATGCATTAAAATTCATATTACACATATAGAACACATTTTTTATATCTATGGTTGTAAACAAAGTCAAGTCACACCATTCATGTATTCATAAATATGTTTAGGGTAATGATGTGCATCTCATTCCACCATCTTTCCTACCCCATACCCCTTCCATCCTCTTTGCTCTATCTAGAGTTCATCCAATCCTCCTACACTCCCCCCCAACCCCACTATGGTTCAGCATCCTTATATCATAGTTTATTCTTTTTCTAAGGCCTTGAGGTGGAGCGTAAGTTTATTTATTTGGGATCTCTCTACTTTTTAATTTAGGTACTCAGTGCTATAAAATTTCCTCTTAGAACTGCTTTCAAAGTGTCCCAGAGATTTTGATATGTTGTATCTCTATTCTCATTCTAAGAATTTTTGATTTCTATTCTCAATTATTTTTTGATTCATTCTTTATTTAAGAGAGTGTTGTTCAATCTCCATGTGTTTATATGGTTTCTGTTATTTTTCTTATTGGTTTCTGGCTTCATTCCATTGTGTTGTGATAGAATACATGGGATTAAATCTATTTTTTATATTTGCTAAATTTGCTTTGTGGCATAGAATATGATCTATCTTGGAAAATGTTATATGCGCAACTGAGAAGAAAGTAAATTCAGCTATTTGGGGGTAGAATATTCTATAGATTTTTGTTAGGCCCATTTGATTTATAGTGTTGTTTAGGTTAGAGATATCTTTATTGATTTTATGTTTTGATGATCTGTCTATTGGTGATAATGGTGTATTGAAACCACTCAGTATTATTGTGTTGGTATCTATGGGATTTAATGTCATGGACTACTTTTCCCATGTAATTGGGTGCATAGACATTTTAGGCATACATATTGACTATTGTTATATCTTCTTTCTGGATTGTTCCCTTTATTAGGATGTAGAGGCTTTCTTTGTCTCTTCTGATTAATTTTTGCTTAAAATCTGCTTTGTCAGGTATGAAAATAGTTACTCCTGCTTTTTTCCTTGAATCTTATGTCTGGAATTTTTTTTGCCATTCTTCTACCATCAGACTGTGGGTGTCTTTGCCTATAAGATGAGTCTCTTGTAAACAGCATATATTTGGATTTCATTTTTGACCCATACTGCTAGTCTGTGTCTTTCAGTTGGGGAGTTGAAACCATTAACTTTCAGTGTTAGTATGTGTATGTTTGTAGTTTCCTGCCATTTTGTTTTCTGCTATATTTTATCCTGTCTTGATTCTCATTTAGTGGATTATTCTTCTATTGAACTTCCTTTGGGAGCTTTGGGATTTGTTTTTCAGCTTCTCTGTGTGTAATTTATCTTTTAGTATTCTTTGTAGTGCTGATTTGGTTCTCATGGATTCTTTTCATTTATTTTTGTTGTGGAAAGCTTTTATATTCCCCTCACATTTGAAATTGAGCTTTGCTGGGTGTAGTAACCATAGCTGGAAGTTGCTATCCTTTAGGTCTTGGGATATCTCATTCCAGGCACTCCTTAACTTTAAGGTCTAAGCTGAGAAATCAGAAGTGAGCCTCATTGGTTTTCCTTTAAATGTGACCTGATGTTTACCTCTTGTGGCTTTTAATATTCTTTCCTGGTTTTTTATGTTAGGCATTTTGATCATGATATGTCTTGGTGACCTTCTCATTTGAATAGGTCTATTTGGGGTCCTGTAAGCCTCCTGTATGTCATTTCTGTAAGCCTCCTCCTGTCTCATTACTGTTATGTGAAAAGATTTTGGAACAATCTCAATGAAAGTGTTCTTTATGCCTTTAGTTTGTATCTCCATGTTTTCTTCTATCCCAATGATTCTTGTGTTTGGTCTTTTAATGTTGTCCCAGAATTCTTGTATATTCTGTCATGTTCTATAGTTTTTCCCCTTTATTTCATTCTGTGTTCTCAAAACCACATATGCTCTTTTCAAGGCCTGAAGTTCTAATTTCTATGCAATTTAATTTGTTAATGATGCCTTCAATTTAGTTTTTAATTTGATTGATTGTAACTTGCATTTCTAGGGTTTTGTTTGTTTCTTTTCACTATTTTTATTTCTTTATTAAAGTAGACTTTCATCTTCTATGATATCTTTTTTAATTCCTTCTTTATGCCTTCTTTTGGTTCATTGAACATTTTAATAATCAGTTTTTTATAATCTTTCTCTGGGTTTTGTCTACTACACTGTTGGTAATATCTTTCATTGTGAATAGTGGATTTGGGGGGAGATTTGTTTGCCTATTTTCACATGTTTTCAGAGGTCTTGGGCTTGTGCATCAATTGAGGTGGATTCCTCTAACTCTAGTTTTTTTTTTCTTAAATGCGTGTCCTTTTGTAAAGTAATTATCTTGTTTGTTATGGAACTTCTATCTGTTGTTGATAAATGGGTAGGTGCCAAGGGGGGACCTGACGTTCTTCTACGTTGTTCTTCCTTGAGTCCTAGTTGTTGGTCTGGGGCTTTTGTGTCCTGACTTCTTAGAGTTGGAGTAATGTCAGAGAAAGTTTAGGTCAGCAGCAAAGTGTAACCTATGCACTGTAAGTGTCTCCATAGGTTCCTGGCACCTCACAGAATGGGGTGAAATAAACAATAGTAACAACCATTCAAATAAGAAACAATACATGGTGTTAAATACTCAGTTCCTACTATGACTTATTCAACATCAATTGCCACCAATAAACAGGCATGGTGGCTTCAGCAATTGTCAACAATGAAAACAATAACCACTAACTAGATCTGGCTTTAAAGCAAAGAGCAGGTGTCAACTACATCATCCATAGTAGTAATGATTATATTAGCATTAATGGTGAGGGCAGGAGTTATACAAGCCAATTAGTTCGGAAAGATGTTAAAATACAGTTAATTAGGAGAAAAGAAAATGTGTTAAGGAGTTGGAAAAGTGTTTACAATTGAATAGAGAGATGCATAATATATAGCAGGTTTTGTTGATATGGTAGGATGGGGGAAATAGAAGAAGAAGATACTGGGAGAGAGAACAGTAGAATCTGGCTATTAGCAGGAGAAGATAAGAAAGAGAAACAAGAGGAATAAGCAAATGAAAATAATATAAAACAAAAATATATAATTCAAAAAGCTCAAACTTTCAAAAGACAATGCTAGAAAATAATTACATACAAAAATGACAAAAATGAGAGAAAAAGAAAGAAATAAGTGTATATGTATATGCATATGACCAGTCAGCACAGCCAGAATTCACAAGTACCCATGCTCCCTCCATGTCTCTCTCTCTCTCTCACACACAACACACACACACACACACACACACACACACACACACACACACACACACACACCAAGAAAACATGAAAAGAAAAAGAAAAAAACCCCCAAAACTCAATAAAGACTGAAGGAATCTCTTCCACTGAGGGTCAGAATAGTTGACCAGGGTGGGTGGTCACTATTTGTGTCCAGCGGTATTTCTTTCCAGTTCTTGAGTTATGTACAGATAGAGCAAGGGATGGGGTTGTTGACCTTTTCCTGTTTTTGTGTTGATCACAAGCTGCTGGTTGGAGTGGCTTAAGGCTGAAGCCAAAGCCATTTGATGTGAAACTCAGCCATTTGATGTGAGACACAGGAGGTGGACTGGGTTAGGATGTGCTGTGAGTTGGCATCTTGTCCATTCATAGCCCTTAAGTGCACTCCCAGGGTACTGCAGGCTTCTGAGAGGGGCGTTCCAACAGGTGGCAGCTGTGGTCTCATCAGGTCTCAAGGTGGGGTCTTTGGAGAGTGAAGGTCAACCTACACTTTGGGCCAGACAGTAGTCATTTCTTATGCAGGTCTGGTTCTCAGGAGCCTCCCAAGAAATCTAGTGTGGGGCAGGGTGAATCTCCACTCACTGCTGCCTACAAGCAGAGTCTACCCCTGCTCGGGCGCTTCAGCTCTTTATTTATGACTTCGAATGTTTACTTCACCATTATTCAGCCAACTGTCATTCATTCTGTTTCCTTTTTTTTAGCCACAATGCTTTGTACACATCTTTCTGCATATGTGCAAATATTCTTAATAAAAACTCCTGAGAATTGGAATTAATGGGTCAAATATGTGTGCATTTATAAAATTTCCAAAGTTTGATAAAAATTGTAAAGGTAAAATTTCTAAGCTGACTCTAAGCTGCAAGAGTCTGAGTTAAAGTGTAAAAGACTGGGGATTGTAAGGTTTCTAAATTGAAAGGCTTGGGCTAAAAATAATAATAATAGGCCAGGTATTGTTAAAATTCCTCTGCTACCCCCAGAACCTGTAATCTCTGTAGCTGTTAGAACAATACCTGAACTGCCCAGTAAATATTTCCATTGATTCCCTGGTTGTTTATTAGCTAAGGGCTCCAAATAGCTCATACATAAGCATCCAGGCCACAAAACCAATCAGTTTAAATGTTACCCCGCTCAGGGGTGACCAATTACCCCTGCCCAGATTGTTCCCGCCAATAGATGTACTAATCATGGCTCAGGGTTGTTGTTCAATTTTCCCGCGCCTCAAGATGATTTGTTCTGATGCATGCAAAGCCCCCCACCCTCTCCAAAAAGTGTACTTAAGCTCTGCTTGACCTCTGCTCGGGGCTCTAGGCTGCTCTCCCTTCCTGAGTGAGCCTTGAGCCCCAGCATGCTGGTTCAATAAAACTTCCCCCTGCAATTGCATGAAGCTGGTCTCTTGTGTGGTCTCTCCCTCCGATGCTCCGCCGGACCCTTACAAAATCATCCTCCAAAATTCTAAATTTAAGCTTATTTTCTGGAAAACCTATTTGATCACTGAAAATATGTGCTGTGTGCTCCACATATATGTTGCAAATAATTTTAGTATTTTTCAAAAACTATCAGGAAGATTTATCTGGAACTTAAGTCATTGCTATTTGTTCACTGGCCATAGTACTTGATTCTTACATTTTTTAAAAATTTCATTCTTATTTTTGTAACTTACTCTTTCTAAAATTATCTGTTTACCACATTCTCTTGCTTTCCTGTGCACTTATTCCTTGTCATGAAAGTGTCTCCTGCAAGCAAATCCCATTGTTTTCATGTTTCTGAAAGGCTAGTGGAGAGCAAGATACACCCAAAGCTGCTGTTTTGTTTCTGGGAGGAATACCCCTCCTGACCCTCGCAACCAGGTTGCAGGATTCTTTTCCTTAGGGAGAAAAGAGTGGCAGAGATCTGCACTGGCATTTTTTTCCCTGGAAAGTAGAACTGGGGTGTCTAATGGGACACTGGCTGTAGTGAATCCTCCTGCACCCTGATGAGACCCCAGGGCCCAGCGCAGGAGTATTGGTGGCTTCCCTGCACCCTATGCTCCTCAAGCTGGGTCCTGAGTGCAGCCTGGTGACTGCCTAAGGAATTCAGTGTGCATACTGAGGCCTGGTATTTGTGGGGTGATGGTACCCTGATTGCCTGGTTATATGTCTGAAGAAGCTCAGTGAGCTGGGCAAGTACACCTGTGATCCTAGCCCCTGGTGGCTGCCTCTGCCAGGTGTCTACAAGCAGCTTCTTCCTGGATCCTGGACAACCCTGGAGCCCACCATCCACACCTGGGGAAGGTGGTGATCAAGGCGATGCTGCCGAGGCTTTGGGGGCAGTGATGAGTGCAAGGCGCAGGACAGAGTGTATTTCTGAATGTGTCTCTTGGATGTTTTACTATGGGTAAACACACTGCCGTGTATCCAGAGTCAGTGTGAGTCAGCTATGGGTATATCTGATGTGGAAAAACCTTGACAAAATAATATTTAGTAAAAGTTAAGTTCCAGAAAAAAAGTGAACTGACTGATATAAAATAAACATATATTAAAGATTTATTCAACTCCACAAGGGATAGAGGCCGATGTAATAATCAGTTCAAAAGAAGTAAAACAAAACAAAACAAATTTATATGGAGTGAAGAAGCAGTGAAATCAATGTTCAAATAGAGGTAAAACTTGTTTCCTCTGAGGTGGAGAGGAGGTCAGCTCAGTCCATCTAACAGTTTGCACATCACAAACAAGTATTATTTTACACAGCTTTCAGTCATCAATAATTGATGACGTTGTGAAAACCTGCCACAGGCATGGAGTGGTGTCCTCTGGGGTCTATACAGTACACCATGCCCACAGAAGCACAAAATCTTCTTCCAGCTTAGCTGTATGTCTTATTTGTGTTTTAGCTGGAGGCATATTATTAGAAGAGTGTGAGGATCTAAACCAAGCCAGGCCACCGACCTCAGCCAACTGTATGGAAGTGTTGTGCAGTCTGAGTCACTGTGGCCCTCTGCCTCAGAATGGGCAATGCACCTGCCAATCACCTTGTGATCAGCCCCAGCCCTGCCAGGGCCTTTGCAATTCAAGGTCGCTACTTGACCTTAGCTACTAATTCCACGGTATCACCCATCCCACACTGCCCCACTGGCCCCCATTATTTTTTTATCTATATATGACAGAAGAATGCATTACTATTCTTATTACACATATAAAGCACAATTTTTCATATCTATGGTTGTATACAAAGAATATTCATACCAATTTGTGTTTTCATACATGAACTTTGGGTAATGATGTTCATCACATTCCACTATCATTTCTAATCCCCTGCTCCTTCCCTTTCCCTCCCACCCCTCTGTCCTATCTAGAGTTCATTTATTCCTCCTGTGCTCCCCCTCCCTAGCCCACTATGAATCAAACTCATTATATCAGAGAAAAGAATCAGCATTTATTTTTTGGGGATTGGCTAACTTCACTTGGCATTATCTTCTCCAATGCCATCCATTTACCTGCAGATACCATAATTTTGGGCTCTTTTATTGCTGAGTAATATTCCATTGTGTATATATGCCATATTTTTTTATCCATTTTTCTACTGAAGGGCATCTAGATTGGTTCCACAGTTTATCTATTGTGAATTGTGCTGTTATAAACATTGATGTGGCTGTGTCCTTGTAGTATGCTGTTTTTGAGTCATTTGGGTATAGACTTGGGAGAGGGATAACTGAGTCAAATGGTGGTTCCATCATCAATTTTCCAAGAAATCTCCATACTGCTTTCCATATTGGCTGCACCAATTTGCAGCCCCACCAGCAGTGTGTGAGTGTACCTTTTTCCCCACAACCTCACCAACACTTATTATTGTTTGTATTCATAATAGCTGCTATTCTGACTGGAATAAGATGATTTATTTCATTTTTAATTAATGTTACAATCATCTTGGTTCTTCAACATTATGAATAAATATATCCCATCATGTTGTCTCAGCTTAAATAGGTCAAACATTTAAAACTATTCTTTCTCAATTCAATGTAAACTCCACAATGAGAGAGAGAAAGCAATTATGGAAGAATCTCTTCCCATGGGTATCAAAAGTCATCCCCAGATTTTTGGAACAAAACAATTATTTTCTTGTCTAAAATGTGTATCACAAACCTGGGAGTGGCTATGAATTCTGCCATGGTCCAGTGCTATCTCAGCAGTTCCATGCATTAAGCCCCTTCAGACTGTTCTGAGAAAGAGAAATTTCTGCCCTCCTCATTAAAATAATTTCCTTGCTCTACAGTCCCCCCTCAGAACCCCTAGTTCATTATTCCTCATTTTTTTAAAAATCAATTTCCCATTACTATGTGGTCATATTTCATGCAAGGCTTCTGGTAAACAAGAGTGGAATATTATGCTTACAAATCACACATGTGCTGTGATGGGCAGGTGCAGAGGATGTTTGAACCAACATTACCTTTGTCTCTGATACAGAACTGCAAGTACTATTTTCAAGGCACCAGGACTTGAAGTTAGGTGACCCCTAGACTTCTAGTCTTGTAATAGGAAACTACCATAAAGAAGTGTTATAGATCTGGTAATTTCCAAATAGCTCTACTTCTCTGCTTTTTCCTAATTTATGAACCTATCAATGATAGTTTAATACTCTAAAAGGCACATTTTGATTTTGTACATTTTATAGAATAATTATCTTGAAATAGTATAGTATATTGGAAGAATTTTAAGACTGAGAATCAAAAACAAATGCTTGTTTTTCTATTAGAGTTCTAGCATCCTAAAATAATTTATGGAGGTCTAACAGAAGGAATATCTATGTGGATGAGTGTCCTATCCACTCTAAAGCATGTTATGCATATTGTTGACCCTATGTTGTCTCCTCTCTGTCCTGTGTCCCCGGCCAATGTGCTCAGGGGCTTTCATAATGAACTCTTTGTCCTGTTCCACTTCAGTGCCAGAGAAGTTCTCTTGTTGGGCCTTAGAAGTTTTAAGTATATTTGGTAGTATTAAAAGGGATAAATTAACTCAGATATCTTTCTGCTGGAGTATTTTATTGACTGAGAGTTTGTTTTTTAGGAACAGTCACTATAAGGAGTGGATCTGAAATATGAGAACATAAGTTGTAATTATGAGGCTCACAAAATAAGTCATCAGCCTTCCTGTTTGAAATTACCTATCATAGTTATAAGAATACTTAAAGTGTATTTGCTTTTTAAGTATAAAATAGCTTATTTGGTTTATTGTTAAAAGTGCCTACATTTTTTTTCATTATTCTTATGAAGAAAAATAAAAAGTTTGTTTTATCTATGCAATTGATAGCTTCTGAAATTTCAGAATTCATTGGCTCTGTGAAAAAAAAAATCTGCCTTTACCCCAGTATCTTCTACCATTCTTTTTAATGATAGTGTTATTGCCACATTTCCCTGTTGTAGGGCCTTCTGCAAATTGTCATTCCTGGCACATTTGTGAAGGTAAATTACAGAAGAGCAAAGTGAGGGATCAAATTGCCCCCAGCACATGCTCACCTAAGAAATGAAAGTGTTGAATTCTTTTTAAAAATTTTTAGTGAGATATGGTGTGTTTATCTGAGTGGAAGAAGTGTCTCTTAATCCATTTTGGCAAAGAGATGTGAATTTATCATATCTGTTTGCCAGTAAATGTTGATTTTGACTGGTGGGAACCTGAATCTTTTGTAAGAAGTTAACTCCAGCTGTAATTCTCTTCAGGGTCATCAGATCCATTCACTAAAGGAGTAGTTGCCCCTTATAGAGCCACAGATAGAAATCCCAGCTACATCTGGCCAGAAACCCTGCATGGAAGTGAGCAGACAATCTGAAGATTTCTGCCTTCTGAGGTGTTCTGATGCAGTGATGTGATCAACACTGGGCCAAGACTGACTTTCAAAAACCCTGCAGTTTATCAGTCCAGGTGCTGTGTACTCTATACTGGAGTCTAGCAAAGTGCCCTGATCCTTGAACTCTGTGGCTCAGCTCTTCTCCTTCCACAGGTGGGTTCTCCTTACTGACACAATGTTGGTTTAACATTTAATGAAAGGTGTGGAAAATATCTACACTGTGGACTCAAATACAGGATGAGAAATATTAAGAGAAATATAAATAATTGCACAGAGATATTTACTTGGAACTCTTAGTATTTTAAAGTGTGCATTCTTTCCAGTGTGATCCATTGATTTTCCCCAAATCAGTCCAAGCAGAATTTATTTAGATATTGACTAGATGATCCTAATACTTACATGAAAATGAGGCAGACTGGTGTTACTGTTGTTTACTGGTGACAAGTTCTTGCTTCCCCAATGTTAAGTATAACACCAGAGAAGCACACGGAGGCAAGTTTAGAGTGGAAAGTAGAAGCTTTATTAAAGGACAGCAGAAAAGACTTCTTCCTGGAGGAAGAAGGGGACGCAAGAGGTAGAATCCATGGAAGGGGGATGTCTCCCCTCTTTTATAGCTAAAGTCTTCTTTCAGCTTTCCCGCATTCTTGTCACATTCCTGTCCTTTGTTCTGTTATCTTTCAGTCTTGGAATGTAGGTGGGAAGGCCCAAAGGGTGGGGCATAAGTGGGAAAAGGAGAAATCTGGTCAGGAAGGACTTTTGGGTCAGCATCTTCTAGTTTGCTGGGAGCTGTTTCATTAACATTTCTTTGGGATAGACTCTGAGCCCTGGGGACATTAACATTCCAAGTGCTGTTCTGCTTTTCCCAGACTCCATTCTCAACATGGCCTTACTCCATTCTCAACATGGCCTTCATTTTCGACTTTACTTGATATTAGACCTTATTTACCTAACTACACTAACTACCTTTCTTTAAATCTGGCTTCACTAGAAGCGCCAACATCATCTTGAAGAAGAAATACAAGTAAGTTAATGAACATAGAAGGGAATCCAGGAATTGATTCACACATGAATAGTCACTGGATTTTAAAAATATGTCACTAAAGCAATATGATGGAAAAAGAAAGTTCTTTTGAATAAGTGGAGCTGTTAACAGAATGTCCATCTGAGAGGGAAAAAAGCATACTAGTGAAGCTGAAAGGGTAAAGTTTCTAAGCTGGAAGGCTTGAATTAAAATGTAAAAGATTAGGTATTATTGAGTTCCTCTGTTACACCCAGATTCCTGAGATAGTTAAGACAATACCCTACTAGCCATTTAGCCTAGGGCCCTGTGCAATTTGTCACAGGGCCTGAACCAATCAGTTTGAATGTGTACCCCCCCCACTTAGGAATGACCAATCACCCCTGCCCGAGCTGTTCCCGCCAATGAATTTGCCAATCACGTCTCAGAGTTGTTGTTCAATTTCCCCGCGCCTCATGATGATTTGTTCTGATGTATGCAAAGCCCACCGCCCTCTCCAAAAAGTGTACTTAAGCTCTGCTTGACCTTTGCTCTGGGCTCTGGGCTGCTCTCCCTCCTTGAGTGAGCACAGAGTCCCAGCGCGCTGGAATGGATCCCCAATAAATATCCCCTTTTGCCAATTGCATGGAGTCAGTCTCTTGGGTGGTCTCTCCCTCCGACGTTTCGCCAGACCCTTACAAAGCCAGATTTAAAGTTAGGTAGTCAGTGTAGTTAGGTAAATCGGGTCTAATATAGATTGTTTCTTGGGGATGATCTTGGCTGAATGTGTATCTAAAAGATGATTTTTTATTGTAACAACCTGGTATCTGAATGGATTTTGAAGCATTGCACAATCTTGCAGTTAAAAGTTGGGTTTAGGTAATTGTTTAGTTTATGATTTCAGATAATTCATGCCAGAAAACTTAAATACTTAGGATGAAAAATTAAAGAACTCTACTTTCAAGTTGGCAAGTAACTCCCAATCATTTAGTTTTATTTTTTCATCAATTTTTGAACTGGGTAGCCTGGGAAGATTTTACTAGGTGTACCATTAATTTGGGCAAGGATAGTAAATTATGATATGGTATCTATTCCCCTCAGTGTGTAGGATTTAGGAAAGGAAAGTGTTGGATTGGGACATTTGTCTGGCTTATTGGAATGACATTGAATAGCAACAGTCTTGGGGATTTTTAAAGCTTAATTTTGGATATACATGGTAGTATGTGGTTCTCTTTTGGAATTTTTTTTAGGTGATTTAATGTAACTTGATACTACTTTAGGAACTTCAGAACAAAGAAAGTGGCTTAATGATCCTGAAGGAATTTCTTCTGATGGTAGCTTTTATATTATCAAGTAAGATCCTATTTTCAGTTTTGTGTGAGCAAGTTTTTCTGGTGTAGGAAGATGTAAAGGTATGAAATTTTGTGAATTGTGTCTTAAACTTGTATCATAATTTTCAACATCCAAACCTGAAAATTGTGACTTATGGTTAAAATGCCTTAGGCATGAGGCTTTTCCTCAGAATTCCAGTTTTTCTTGCTCCTTCCAGACCTCAGCCAGGACTTAAGTTGATATGCAATAGAAGAAGCCTGTGAGCTCAGTAGGAGACTGATCTGAGGCCCAAGGGGGAAAAAAAAGTAAAGGTGTCTTTTACCTGAACTCAAACTAGATTAAACCAAAAAGTAAATTGTATTGTATTTACTAATTACTGGCCAGTCATTTTTTCTAGGACTCTTGCTTTTTCTTAGATTCTGTATTTTTTGAGCTCATGATTTTGATCCTACAGACCTAAGTTAATGTTTTTCTGATCAGTTTTATTTTTGATCAACTGTGGAGTTTTTTTAAACATTGCAACGGAGATTTCACCTGAGAAAAGCTACAAGGCCTTGTGTTATGTGTGCACACTTGTGTTATGTGTTGTATGTCTGTATGTGTGTATGTGCTTATATCATGCAGAGATATGACAATTGGCAGATATATGAGGAGCGCTCATGAAAAATTTAAAAAAATGGATCCAAATATCTTCGATTCATGTGATTCAAATGGTTCAATTTAAATTGGATAAATAGATGAAAGTAAAGATGTCTTTAAAATTAAGCTTATAAGTTTTTCTAGGTGTTAAAAAAACTAATAAAATGTTGATGTCTATGAAATAATCTGCCTAAATTCAGAAATTTACAAGGATTGTTTCAAAATGTGAACAGAAAAGGAGAGTAACAGATGGAAAAGAGAAATTAAAGGTTCTAGGTATGGTTTTAATAGAGGGAAAATGTGGTTTTGGATAAGAGAGTCTATGTGATTAAGTAAATAAGAGGGTTTATGTAAGTGATAAAGAAGGTCTGTGTAAGTTGGTTATATGTGTAAGTTTTTTGAGCAAGTAATCTTAAAAAATTAAAAATTATACTACTATGGTTAAACAACAACTGTTATTATGCAATATTGTAATATATTATTTCTTTAAGAGCTAAATTTGGTTAATATAAAAACATCAATGTAATTGTGGTGCTAATAATGTGTTCATATCTTCCAGGTATAAAAGTCTATAAGAAAAAGAGCATTATATCAAGCTGGTGTTTTAAAGTTGTGTGGTAATTTTAGGCTTAAAAGAAAAACATGTTGGAGATTTATTTATATCTTTTGTGTTCTATAACTGGACTTTTTATCAATAAGATATGTAAAGTTCTATGTTACTTTTTACACTGAGATACAATTTAAATGTATTTTTAAGTTAATGAGAACCTAATCTGTATAAAGGTTGATATTGTAAAACACAAAAGTACTTTGCTACTTTTCTACAAAAGTTTAAAAGCTTTCAGCCCTTCTTTAATTCATGTTTTAGATATGATATTATATTGTGCTATATATATATATATATATATATATATATATATATATATATATATATAGTATGATATATATTCATGTGAAATTGAGCAACAATTTATGCAGGCTTTATAAAATGATGTCTAAAAAGCAAAGATCAGCTTCAGAAGTATAGTACTTAAGATTTATGAAGAGCCCCGCCTTACCTGAGATAAGGCTCTATGTCCCATCTCACAACATGTAAAAATGACTACAAAAGAAGTAGGCCAGATTTCAGTACATTTAAAGTTGTGTCCAAAAGTTGGGTTTTGTCAAGATTACTAGGATCTCAAACAGGGGATTATAATGTATAACTCTGCCAAAATTCAAGGTAACTAAATATGTTTTTACTCTTGCAATTCTATTTTGTAGTTTTTTAATAAATGGTCTAAAGATTGCCTGTTAAGGTTTTGCAGAGGTACTGATTTAAGAACACACATCCTGGATTGATTTAAGATAATGAGTTATCACCTACAGGATAGAGAGATAGGCATTAAAGCCCAGTACTCTTAATATAAGGCTGTTGAAATTTATTTGCTGGATATTTAAGATTAAGTTTTAAAAATAAAGTTAAATTAAAAGGGCTCTTGCCCTCTGAGTCACTCTGAATCCAGGGAACAAGGGACATCTCTAAAGAGCTTTGCAACTCTGGGCCACATAACCTCCTGATCAGGGAGATTAATGAGACCACTGGAGAACAGAAAGCCAATCAGTGCATTTGCTATGAAGAGGAGGGTCATCAGAGAAGGGAGACATCCCTGATGCTTCTGAGGGAAGCCACATGGTCAAGCAAGGCCTGGACCTATCCTAGCGCAAATGGCACTAGTGGAACTGAGAAGCTGCTGTAAAGTTCCCCCAGGATTCCCATGGAAACTCAGCTAACTGTTAACAATAGATAGAAATAAAAGTCAGTTTGGCTGCTTCATCTTAATCACCTAGCAAAGACAGTTAAAGCCAAAACACAACTAT